>NC_068942.1:56501957-56802976 GCF_026419915.1 Harpia harpyja | reverse complement strand
ATACTTACCTTAAAGGCACAAAATTCCATTTAACCACTTTTTCATATATACTTGGTGCGGTTGAGGGCTCTCTCAGCAAGATGACCACTTTCATCTGTTATCTTCTCCCAATCTGTTTGTCCAACAACAAAACCAATGGCCCTTTTCCTGTCTGCATCTTTTTTTTCTTCTAGATCCGCCCACCGTACCTACGGAGAACATACTATCAGTAGGACAATCTCTTAAGAAATCCTGAGACAAGTCTAGGCTTTCCACTGCAGATAAGAGTACAAGAATTCTAATTTGTACTTTTTCATTCAAACAGGTAAGTATTAATTTGTTTTCCAACGGTAAAGATGGAAACTACACCAGTTACATTCTTTTTAATTGAATATCCCAGGTGTTCCACAGAGTAGAAGAAAGGTATAGATGATTAGCCTTTTCCATTTCAATGCTATAAATCTGAGAGCTGAAGTGCAATTACTATAGTTCAAAGCAATGCTTTCTGCAGGAAGAATTATCAAAAGATTCATTTAGTGTCTTCATTTTCTGTACAACTTGTCTTTCAATTGCACAATTGAAACATATAGAAGACGACTGTGAAACTACAGAAAAAAGCATTAAAGAATAACTCAGCAGTGAATGAGTGAAAGTTTTCTTCTCTATCTTCTGTGGTACATTTCTCTTTAAATCTTTCCACTATTTCTTTACATTAATTAACTTCTTCATGCATTTATCTCCCATCTTTACAGCTGCAGCCATCTCCTCTGTGGCTCTTCACGGTCATCATGCAGATCACTTGCATTCATCCTGTTCAAACATATACAGTCACTCCCTCACCCACAAACCCAGACACCAATGGGAGGGAGGGCAGGGAGGTGGGAGTGAGGGAGGTGATGATGAAGGGCTACAGTCCAGAACTCAGCTGGAACACACCTTTGCAGGACAAGAAAAAACAGTAAGTGAAGGAGCTCTTCCTTGACATTCTAACTGATTCGTCCCATTCAGGCTGATTTGTTACTTGGGGACATAGCCTTATCACCTTTCTGCCAGCACCCCCCTATTCCACATTCTACCTGGATTTCCCCACACATTCCTGCTGATAAGCAATGTCTGCTTTCTTCCACCATCACTTCCTCTGCCAGTGCCTTAGTATCTCCACTTCTCTCATGCACACTGTCCAGTACTACCCATGTTTTCTATTTGATGTTATGGAACAAAACGAAGCCCAAACACCAACAGTTAACTCAAATGACTTTTAGTGGCAAAAGCTGGTCTTTCTATTTAGGGAGAAAAAAAAAAAAAAAAAAAAAGTATTACCTCTTCCTATTTCCTCTCTTTCATCTTCCTCTATGACTTTTTGTCCTTTTTTTCACAATGGTATTTGAAGATGTAGCATTTTGTGTTCAGAACAGAACTACATATAAAGTGGTTGAAGCCAACTTCTTATACACCATCTCCCAAACTTTATGCAAGGTATATGCAGGAGGTAACATCTACAAGACTTGATATAAAACCTACACAGCTGATACTTTCCTCAGCTGAACCTTTTTGAACATAAGAACAGTGTACTGTTTCTCCGCCTACTTATTACAAAACCTAACAAAAAAAAGCTTAATAAAATCATCACCTTGTCTTGGAATCTGCACTGTATATTGCACTATCTCATCACAAAACATAAAGCATAAGAAAAGGACTCTACAGGTTGCTCTGAAACAAAGTGCTCTCCCCCAGCAAGAAATGGGACATGATTCTATTCTCAATCTCAAAAGCCATGCCATGCATAGTTAATCTTTGTTATCTACAATTCCTCACTTCATTATAATGAATCTGTTTACCTCTGGAAGACCCTACTCTCAAGAATATTCTCTTACAGAATCTAATGGAACAGCAAAATGAAAAGTGAGTCAGTGAAACTGCCATATTCATAGACACTGAATGATTTGATATGAACTCTTTTTCACAGAGACCGTTAAATGGTCATATACAGACAGTAAGTCATTTGAAAATTTATTACCCTTTTCTTTCCCGGTTCAGAAGCACGTGTATCATAGTCATCTGGAAGCTGTAGATAATCTTCCATTCTGCTGGCAATTGCTTCCCAGTCACGTTTCCTTTTAGTGCCAGTCCGCAAACCATCCAGCTTGTCTGAGAACAAACACAGAGCCTCAGAGTTAAAGGAGAATTTTTTTCTATTATTCACACAAACAAGACGAGAGTGGAAAAATTTTCAAAAGAATGAGCAGCAGAACTTGTACATCCAGCTTGTCTTGACAGGTGGAACGATGAGAGTTGAAATAAACTAGAGAAGACTCAACACCATTTTCAAGTTTTATTGATCTTTCACATTAACTGTGTGGCAATAACACTCAGTCTTGTTATTTGTATGAGGGAGAAAAGCTTGCTCTTCTGGATGTTCACACTATATGGAGTCTGTCCTTACAGGTACAATATAGACACCAATAGCTAGGAACCACAGATCCACCTTTCTGTATTTGAACACAATACTAAAGCTGTAGCGTTTTTTCCCAAATTTGGGGTGTAATACTGTGTCAAACATGGCATACATGCAGTATCAGGGAACAAGTGATGATCATATAATTTAACGCATCAAAGACAAGTTTTTGAGATACTGTTTCTGCTAAACAAAAAGCTCCTTGGCAACCCTGATCCCCCTCTTTCTTTTTCTCTCCCCACAAGGAAAACACACTCAAAAAAATCCTCCAGGACCGGAAAAAAATATCTCAGAATCTTTTGTTTCATGGTATAAGAGGTCAGTCATGAATATTTGAGCAGTACATTTGTCCAACAGTCATCATTTTCTTCTTTTTCTTATTGAACCAATAGGGCATGAGGAGAAACAATTCCGTTCCTAGGTACTAAAATTTTGTTCCTCTTGGACACTTACTTTCAGTGAAAAAACAACACCTTCTTGAAATTATGTGGCAAACTGCTTTTGGAAAGGAGATAAAGTATTCATTGTAAGCTTACGAACAACAAAGCAGGAAAATGAAAAACGGCTTTACAAGTCAAAGGAAATCCTAGTACTTCTGTTGATGTATGCTACCATTTTATAAGCCAACAATTCAAGCATATGCAGAAGGAATACTAAGCTTGGCAGTTATATTCTGTAAACCATTTCCAGTGATGTCAGTAACATTGTTCCAGAAGTCACTGATGTAATTAAATTCACCCACAAAAGGCCTCAGAAATCAACGAAATACCAGGCAACATATTTTCTGGATAGCAGAAAAGGATGTTCAAAGGTATGTATTTAAAGAAGCTCAGTTCAGAGATGAGGTTTTTTTACTTAATATGGGAGAGAAAAGAGCAACAACGGAGATAATGTGAGGCAATGGTGATGTAGACATGCTAGTATAATTTAAATGCCACAAAATAATGAAGTAATTTCTCCCTCATACAACTCTAAAATTTGTAAAGACTCCACCTTTGCCCCATTTCCCTGGAACAGATACAGAATTTCGTCCAAGAAAACACTTTAATCCCCCTCTGCCTTTTAAAAAAGCCAACACTTAAGAAAACTGTGCAGAACATTTGTATCTGTTACATGATATCTTGTCACACGATTCAGTTAAGGTTCTTCTTTTGCTCTAAGTTAAATCTGCCAAATTTGAAGCTCAATCTCCACAGAAAGACGGCACTCCCTCTAGAAGACAAAATTGATTTATACAATATTCCTCTGTTACTCCAGCACATAACATACTTGCACTATTCCTCAGTATTACTCTCAGCATAGATCATTCGTAGCACAAGGGTTTCCAGAAAAAAAATAACATTGAAAAGGAGAGCAACAAATGCATTGAGGAGCATTTAGGAACATGAAGAACTGAAAATTTAGGAACATGAAGAACTGAAAATTCAGAAGCTCTCTGTTGGCAAGTATCTGTACACAGACATATTCCTCTTGGAAGGCAACACGCTACGATGCAAGCTCATCTCATTACCAACGTGGAAGAAAGACTTCAGTCTCCCACTCCCTGCTGCACACAGACCAATTGAAAACATCGCTGAGAAATGTGTAACCCTCAAACATCAATAGAGGAGTTCAGGAGGTGTTCAGAGTATGAGGTTCCCCTCTGTCCCTTTTTGTTACTGCTACACAGAATTTATTTTAAAATGTTATCTCCTTCCATGTTTGAAGTTGGATTGCCTTTCTGCTTCCATCCATACTATTGTGGTTCAAGGTACATGTGCCACGGAGTAGACATACTACAGAAGTGTTGAAAGCCTACCACAAAGCATTATTTCAGAATATTCTTTAAAAGAAAATG
Organism: Harpia harpyja; assembly: GCF_026419915.1. Classification (NCBI taxonomy): domain Eukaryota; kingdom Metazoa; phylum Chordata; class Aves; order Accipitriformes; family Accipitridae; genus Harpia; species Harpia harpyja. The sequence continues at coordinate 56,798,705 of NC_068942.1, read as the reverse complement.
AGACAAGGTGTCATTTTGTAATAATGGTCCTCATGAATATTTATGGCAGATGATTATTTAAACTATCAAACATCATTTTACCATTTCAATTTTAAAAACAATGAAGCGGCAGCATTTCTGAAAACCGGCAGAACTTAAAAACTCACCTTTAGAATTTTGATAATAAAGCATCTGAAAGTGACTTAATTAGCTCCTTCAAAACCTAAATGAATCAATCAGCTAAATTTTTGCCTCTTATACAAAAGCCACAAAGTTTTATGTAAAATGTTATTTGCGTTCTAGAGCAAATTTTACAGCGGCATCAAAACTTCAGCTATGCCAGAGCTCATTTCTCCTTTCCTGAAAGTCTGTAGAACTCACCACTAAGCCACACTTTGAAACAGAGTATTGCACTAAACACTTCAACTATAGTAAAATTTTAAACATGTGAGTCCATTTCTGGAAATTTAAATACAAGAACCCATGTGCACGATGCACTGAGACAGACCAGTGATTAGACTTTAGAATAAAAATGTGGCTTTGCAGAACACAAAGAAATTATATACCACACACATACCCAAGAGGAATGCATCACCCCTGCCAAAGCAAATCTAAACTAAAGCAAGAGCTCTGGGGTATATGGTATGGTGATTGTCACAAGTCAATGTTGCAGCTAAAGAACTCAAACTTTTCAGAACTTTTCTGAGGCTTATTACAATCAGTAAGATCTTATTGTGCTTTCCTGTAACAACGTCTACTCAGAAAGAAAACAAAAAAGCAAAACAAGACTTACAGTGTTGTTTTTGGATTCTGCACTTATATCACTTTTGCAAACGTGTGCCCTCTGGGACTAATGCAATAAACGCAATAGGCAGGCCAGCTCCCAGGAAATAACTTAACTTTGGAATAACAAATGCATACCACAGTTTACATGCCTTTCAGGAAATAATTTTAATTGGTCATCTACAACAAAGTCTTATTGTGAATTAAATATAATAATTCTTACTCACAGACTGCAAGTGCTTATAACACATACCTTGAGCTGAAAGTTGTCTGCCCTTGCAGAGCAATTTTTCAAAGAAACAGCATTCATTACATAGGAATGCCTGGCTTTTAAAAAATGTATGTCCTGTCAGAATTTACTTTTAATCTATAGTTCTATATATTTATAAAAATGATCTAGAGGGTAGTTATAAAAGTAAAATCGTGAATACAGATTTAATAGAAAGACCTTCTCAGCACCTGTATCTGTGTCTTGCAGCATGCTAATATCCAGTTTGTTAATGGAGTTTGATTGTTAAAGGATTATTGCAACAGCCTTGCAAGTAACTTACTTTAGCATAAAATTGACTGCTGCTTTCTCCCCATTTTACATTTAAGTGGAGACCATATAAAAATCCTGCATTTTATATTATGGAGTTTTCATATGGAAAGAAATGCAACACAGTTCTTTGTTTCTGTTTGTTAGCAGTATTTGATCATGAGAGAGGTAAATTTTGAAAGCTATCTGTAAATTTCTGTTGCACAGTCTCCACATTGCTAGAAACTACACATAAAAACTTAAACATTCTTAGAACACGCCCTTGGACTCCTGTTATATTTCTAAAATGCACAGGATGACTTAAGGTTCACCGTATGCAGTGCAACACATCTGTTCTTACTACTCAGTATTTAGAGAAGTCTATGGTATTTGGAATACAACACAATGTATCAGAGCATTCTTCAACAATGCAGTTTTCCACTACTATGATTTCATATGCTATTGTGAAAAAAATCATTATAAACTTAAGAAATAATCTTAAGATATTAAACCAATCAACTCTTATAACGAACATGCAGAGCAATCCTGAATTAATTCTGTCTAACTGCCTAGCTGTTTGATATGCTGGAATCATTGAGTACAAGGCTCCTCCGGTTGTACTGCAGGTGCCACAACATCAATATATTCCACAAATATTTAAATTACTTAAAAGGGAGCACAGCAGCAGAAAAGATGGTGCAGCTAAGCAGTTAACAGCAAAAGATGAAAGGCTGCTTTATGTAAGTCAGAACTTCTAATGCTGTTTCTATGGTGCAATTGTGATTTTGGTTATTGGAAAGTAATGATACACAGGGCTGTACCACCCATGCAGAAGCAAACCTCAAAATGTTAAGACATGCTGCATCCCATTTAGATATTTGTTACTTCTCATAGACGTGACAGAAAATAGCAGTTTTATGCAGATTGCATTGATAAAATCTTCACTTAAAACCATTACTGTTCAGTAAAAAAACCCCACAGAACTGATCATAACGACTAGAAACCCCTTTCCATGTGTACACCTTCCACCATAGCTGTGGTGCATACCTTTCAGCCTGAAAGTTGCTTTTGGCTTTGACAGAATCCTAATATTAGCACTTAACGTCTAACGCAACCAGCAGCATCAACCAGAACAAAAAGCACAGCAAAAATAGTGTCCTTGTGCTCCTGGAAAGTCCATTTTGCATCCTACTAAGAAAAATTCTAGTACTCTCCTGGAACTGAAAAGCATAACGAACTTTAACTTTTCAACACCTTAGTTGTTGAAAAGATACACCAAAGCCTAATCATTCAGAACCAACTTCAAAGCAAGGCACTACTTTGTCCTCACACATGTTAATTTTGGAGAACAAGAAACATCTTTGATACAGTTAGCTACTAGGCACGTCTCCAAGTAAGTAAGAAGCTATTGACGACATTTAGGCTTGAAAAAAAGGTATGCAGTATGAACAATAATGCAGTGCAATGTAAATTGACTCTTTGCTTTTTATAATATGGAAGAGATGAATAAAGAATAGAAATACCGCTTTTTAAAAATTTTAAGACGAAGTACTTTCCTTGAACAGATGAAAGAACAATTAATGAGTATATAAAACAGTGATGGTTATAAAATCATAACTCCCTTGCCTCTGGCAGAAGACAAATTCCTTTTCTGTATAGATGCTTTTGCAGTTTCAGACACATGTATGAGATCAATACATTTATTTGTCTTTGGTAAGGAGGCACAGTAAAAATGAAAATTCACGTTTTGCAAACATCATCAGATACCAACTATAAGAAACAGGAAAAAATAAATACCCACCTAGCTTTGCCTCAGAAGTGTCCATCTCCCATTTGCTTTTCGGAATGTAACCCTAAATCATACACAGAGAGAAGCTCGCAGGATTAGAGAGAGACACACATGCATATCACTTTTGAACTGGAAACAGCATTACAATGGGAGCTTAAGGTATTTCTTTTTGTAAGGCACAATTCTTGTTATCAGATGAAGGAAACAAATTACTCAGTATTTCAGAACTTCTGCATCCACTTCCCATTCAGTGATTTTAGCAACCCTTGCAAATCATTACAAGAGTGCTGCCCTCTGCAAACACAGAACTCCAGAATGAGTCTAACAGACAGCAATGGTGCTGTGTACACAGTTACTATATTATATTATCCCCGGTGGCAAAGTTATTGCAACACAACTTATCAGGCATAAAGAATATTCAAAGCTTTACAAATACAAATGAAAAAGTTACCACAGTCATAAGCTTTTAAGAATATATTCCCAGATTTACTACACACAAGCTTCACTTAATAACCCTTTCAAAGGGACATACTAAATTCTTGTATGAGTGGTTAGTCCACAACTAAACAACATTCTTTTTTTAGTTTAAATGAGAGTATCTGCTGAATCACTAAGATTTAAGTATTATTTTTCATTTTAAAATAACCCTCTTAGTTCAATGATTCTCCTAAAACACTGTTTCCCTACAAATAATGTCATCATACGTTTTACATGTCATGATCTTTAGCCAGTTTATTCCTTGTAAATGAGCATAATGGTATTAAATTTGGCAAAAAGGTATTTATTTTTAGATATCTTCTTGTTATCTTTTCATTTTATACTCTTGGACAAGTAAATCCTTACTAAGCAACCCCTTATAACTCCTTTCAGCTGTTCACATTTGGTGTAAAACTACTTATGTTTCTCTGCAATCACATAAAAAGCTCTATGTAGTGAAATGGAACCCCTGTGAGAATTTCATTATTTTAAGAATGATTTTTAATAGAGAGGGAAAAGAACTACTCTAGAAGATTTCAACAAGAAAACAAACAATCCACAGACCAGTTTTATTACACTAACTTCTTTCCTGCTCTTATTTATAGGTTGCCTCCACTGTGGTAAACATACACATGTATTTGTTAATGCTAAGGGTTACTAAATCAGAGTGTACTATTCCACAGAGCTACACTGCTTTTGATTATGTTCAGCATTGCTCTTCCAAAATCCTTGAAAGACCTTTTTTTCTATCAAGCATATATCAATGACTTGAGATTATCAGATCTCTGTATTTTATTTTTTTAATCAAGTCTGTAATTAATACAAACTAAAACATTTGTGCTGCAATATTTCCTTGTAACAAAACCCCAAACTTCATGTATATATGTATATTTATACTTTTAAACCAAGTTGCACATTAAAATTTGCTCAGAAAGTTTACACCACAGCTAGAAGCCTGTATTGAACAAAGTGATGTGTGATACACTGGTGAGAACACTAAGTTAAATGCATCAGTAATTCATACCATCAAGCACAGAAAAGCAAGAATTGTCTGAATGCTACAAACAACCCTATGGGAGTTGATAATAGCAACAAAAGAGTGACTTTGATGGTGTGAAATGGCCTATTGTGTGCTGAATCCGTACAATATCCCGGTCCTCAGAGAGGATAAGAAAAGATTCAGGCTTCATCCTTTGGTACAAGACAGTTGGATATTTCAAGGACATCTGCCAGACGGCAGGAGCTTCAGACCTCTCTTTTTCCACAGCATTAAATGCAGCAAAATGAATGGAAGAACCCTTACCAACTGCTCTCAAGAAGGTAACAGATACCAAATACAGTGTACTGTTTCACCTTTCTGTCTGACATACCTCTCTGAGATTAGCCATGTGACTGAATAGCAGAGATTATATACAGCAGATAATCCTTTACTATTTTTCATCTCTTGTGAATCTGAATAGAAAACATCCTTGTATGTAGATTACTAGTAGTTATTAATAATTTGCATAGTTTTCACCACCAAGCTTTCTCCTTGTCTCATAAAGGCCTATTGTTATATGTGCTGTACATTAAGACACTCCCCAGAGCCCATAAACACACACATACACACACATTTATGCACAGATGTCTCAAAAGCTAAAGACAACTTTCTTTTCTAGATATAGCTCATTTCCAAGAAATGAGACTAGCAGCCATATTCTTGTAAACATGGATGCATCTTTGAAATGTTCTAACCACACTTTATGCAGTTTCATACACTGTGCCAAAGAATAATTTAGTAAAGAGAATGAGTCATGTTGCAAAAAACAGATGTTTATTAAAATCCACTCTTCCTAAGCTTTTTTTTTTTTTTTATTCTGTATTTCAACTGCTTTCTAAACTGCCACTCCTGAAGAATAGTAAATTTCCATCAAGAAAAAGGACTTTGCTCATCTCAGACATTTTCGGTTACTTCCTGTTTATTGGAGTTAACTGCTTGGTTGTGGGAACCAGGGTTTGACACATTCAACTCATCAAGCACTGACCAGTTGCAGCTCCAACACATACCAAGAAGTTACATTAGGAAGCCTTCTGTAGCCTTTTACATACATACCTAAAAACGCCAGCCCTCAGGGCAATTCTCTAACCTTCATTTATCCAAGAGACCTAATCCCTCATCTTGGAAATACTTCCTGACAAACAAAATCAGCAAGCCTTGGCAGAGAAAGCATTCTTCTTCATTAACTGTTGTCATATACTGTGAGAGTCAAGAAGAGTTCTTTAGACACGTGAAAGGAAATAAGCTAAATTAACCTTTGCCCGTTCTTCCCATCTCTCCACTTAATGTACTTCTTGGATAATCTGGAAGACAGTGCTACAGTGTACTGCAATTTATAAATGTCTGTAAGAGGCATGTTGCCACGCTCCACTGATAATGCTGTTTGTGGCATATACTCACAGATTCTTAAAAAAATTCAGTTAGAAATAATATGATTTAACATTAAAGTTCTCCTAGAAATGTTTAAGGAACAAACGACTAGAAATGTGTATTAAGATCGCACTGCTAAGAATGGCAATGGATTGGCATTTATAAGACTGAGATTCTCCCTCAGACACATTAACAAACATTTTGTTAGAGATGGCTGATGTGTCTCCTACCAGTTCACTTTCCTCCTCCTCTGCTGTATCCTTCTTGACTTCTTCTTTCTGGTCTTCAATATTTGCATCAAAATCCTCCATCTCCACCTGTTCCAAAGTACAAGCACAGACTTACAAGGCACTGCTTGACTTCTAAAGCATTATCTTTTTAGCAGAGTAAGTAGAAGATTCCAAGTTCAAATAGAAAAGGAAAGAAAGGATTTATCTTGGAAAGTATGATGACGCAATACATATGAATACTGGCTCCATTTTGGCTTCCCTTAGAAGAAGGTTCCCTTCTAGCTACAGAGTGATAAACTGTGTGGGAAAGTAGCAATTGTTTATTCTCTTCCTTTACATGCATTATTTGTGCTACCAGTGTCTGTAACAGTAAGATACTTCTCTTGCTTCCCACACAATCACATTTCAAAACTTGAAATCTCAGAAAAAGATCTTAAACTTGCCATTTACACATTACTGGAATGGCGCGCTCTGCACAGAACATCTCTACCAAGCCTTTATCTTTTATATATTTAAAAATCACAGTGAATAACAACCACAGAGGTTAACATAATAAAGAAAATGAATGCTTTAAAACATACATCTAATCCTGCCCATCTAATGGATTACTTTCTGGGGTCCACATGTTTAATGGGGATTCAGGCATATACTGTGGAATACCTAAAACTCTCCAAGTATGTACAGTTCTTCAAACCATTAGTAAAACCTCAGTACACACAGAATAAATCCCAAATTTGCCCTTCTCAGAGTCTACTTGAGAGCTGAGCCTTTTGCTGTCCTCTTAAAAGATTAATATTTTCCGATACAAAGAATATGGAGATTCAAAAATAACCTGCTGACCTCATGACAAACTGCAAAGAGTAAACTCTCTTCCTACTTCAGCAGTTCACTAGTTTATATGGCCATGGCAAGAGCTGTTCTGACAGCAACATGCAGCTACATTCACAATGACCATACGATTAACATACTAATTTATTCCCAGAGCTCCTGAAACATCTGCCAACAATACAGAAAGCTGACGCACCAAAGATGCACATCATGGCAAACTGCAAATGGAATAAAAAGGTAGCATACTTCTACAGCAAGTGTATTGCTGTAGACTGCTGCGTGTTATTTATTTCTTCATTCTCTGCTACAGATCTGTATTTCTCAAAGCAGGGACTGAGAGGAGTTCAAATCTGGTGTTTTACTTATTTATTTTATTAAACTACTTCCTCAAATTATGATCCAATTAATCCAGTAACCTGAAAGAGTGCCAAGTTTCACCTGACAGAGCAAAGATCCTATTTAATTGGTACTCAACAGTTGCTAAGAGCAAAGTGGCTTCAACTCTTGCTCAAAGATGCATAAGTTTGGGCTCCAAAAAGGTGATAAAAAGCAACATGTACATTCATGTTTGGGTAATTGATAAGAAAAATGGAATACATTTGTCTGAGACAGCAGTTCTGGCTTTCTACAGTGCCAAGTATACCTGCCCTATTATGACTATACTTTTCTCTGCTTTGTATTTTCAGTATAGTCACATCTACATAATTTGTGATTTTAACAAGCACAGAGATTCTCACCTCTTCGATAGCAGCATCCTGCAATAGAGAACGAATGTCCAGGCGCATCATATGACGTGGTGCTGCCTCCCAGTGATCAGACATCTACAAAAAACAATCAAAAATGAAGCACCTCTGAAAATGTAACAGATTCCATGGAAAATTGGGTTTCTGATCACGAACAAGATGTATCTGTACTTAAGAAAAGTAATTTCAATCAATCCCATGAAATAACTACAAGCTCTTCTTAGAGGAAAAGTGTAATCATTATGTAGTCTAAAAGAGGTCAATAGTTTTCCAACAACAGCAGGCCTGAAAGCACAATGAAACTTATCATTAATCCTATGACTCCAGATGTATAGTTACCCTGCTGATTTCCTTTAGCTTGCGTCCATGAATATTCCTCTTGGAACATGTCTGGTTATCTGCACTCATTTCAGCTAAGTACACCTAGAAAGAGAAAGACAATATTAAATATTGTAAATCAACTTTTAGAGCTCTTTTTCTACCTGGTGATACACTCTGCAGTTGTACATTCTAAGAAAGGTAAATTTATAACTGTAGCATTCTTCCCGAACGCGGGAGGGACTTTGTATTCAGAAGTTTAGAAATACCAGCATATGGGTGCTAGAAAGTTCAAATGCTTTTTAGGCTCCATTACCTCAAAACCCTTGGTTTTTGCAGCACTCCAAAACTGTTCAAAATGTCGCACTCTATCATTGATAGCATCAAGGATAATGAAGGGGAAGAAGCCATCATCCAAGGTCTTTTTGAAAGTTTTAAACATGCTGGTACGATAGGTCTCTTCCATATCAGCTTCGTATTCATACTCCATCACCTTTATCAAGGATAAAAGCATTTAAGAAAGAGGACACCTATTAAATTGCTGATGTTCAACTGCTGAATGCTATGACCACAGAGTACAATGGTATGAGAAAAACGTCTTCCAGGTCAACTTTTAAGAATTTGCCCATTCTGCCCTTAAGTTACATTGACTTGTTTTGAAAAACAGCCCACAGACCTTTGCACTTTTCCAAAGCCACAGACTGAAATCTGATTGCCACTGTGTTGTTCCAGTATGTCTTGTTTCTTTGTCAAGATAAACAACTGAATTAAAAGTACCTTCTTTTTCACTTTTTTCCCTGTATCTGGGTCTCTCTCTTCTTTTTCCACTTCAGTGATAAAATAGTCATCCAGGCTGAGCACTCTTGGTGCAGGTCCTCCACACTCTACTTCCTTATCCTGGGAAGAAAGCAAAAAGAAAACATATATTCTTGCTGTAAAAATTTCATTCTGCTACAGAGGATCTTCAAAACACTTTTGGCAAACACAGCAGTACCCTGCTCTATATTCAAAACAAAAGAGAGCAGTATCCCTCATGCTTGCTAATAGTAGAGGGGATTTACATGCCATATGAAGACATGGAACATGAAATAACAACAGGCTGAAATTCCAGAAAAACAGAAATAAAACAGCAGAGGAAGCACACGTAAGACAAACAGCACTACACAGGGAGCAGTTGTTTACATACCCTGATGAGTTTTGCTACATGTGTCTTTCCACTGCCGGGCAACCCTCTCATTATGATTACAATCTGAAACAAATATCATGTAAGAAGACAGGATACTGTACTACATTTAACAGAATCTCTTTTGCAAAAGTTTTCTTCTAGAAAATTATGTGCTCTGGGCTCACACTTTTGCACACCATCAAGCAAAGCCAGTACCATCCCTTACTGCCTATTTTACAAACCAGGTTGTGAGGAATGGTAGTAGTTCCACAGAATAAGAGCATATGATGTTAATCATCTCAGCAGCTTATACTGCATAAGATGTTACAGATCTGGTTCAGGTACAATTAACTGAATTAAACTTGTCTAAATGTTTTATAGCCTGTATCTTGTTCGTTCTTATTTTATATGGTGCATTGCCAAATCTCTGACTCTGTGTAAAGCCAAGTCTTTCCTCTGATACATCGAAAACCCAAGTGAAGATCTCAGAAGTGTCTAAAACACATTAACATTACCCACTAATAGGAATTTAATCTTAGCATTCCCAGGAAGTTTACATCTCCTGTGGACTCCTAATAGCTATACTACAACACTCTAGGCATGTGCAAAGAAACCAAAAGAAATTTCCAGAGCTTCCTCAAATGTAGGCTTGTTCCCAACATACTACACTCATGAGCATTTTATCTGAATACAGACCTCATAGAAACTGATTGTTGCTTTCAGAATGCATACTCACCCTCTCTGGCCTGCTATCCCGTCCTGGTGGCTTCAAAATATCATCTACATTTTTAGATTCTGGTTTCCTTTCCACTCGTGGAGCAGGTGGTGGCTGACGGGGCATTGATGGAGCAGAAATAGGAATCCTTTCCTCAGGGTAATTTCTACGATCACCTTCAAATTCCAGTGTTTGGACAGAAGAATTTTCTTAGTTCAGTAAAATAAAAAAATTAAGATGTTCATACTCAGCTGAGCTGATTTAAACAGACCTGCATTATTTTAGAATAAATTCACAGATTTGTCCCCCACATAATTCAAATTTCTAATCTTGAGCCTATTGCAATCAAAGACATTTTTTAGCAGAGTATGTAACTGTTGCGTTCCTGATCTCATCACCACTGAGAAACAAAACTACATGACACCACCCAAATAAATTTTCCTGAATTATATATTCTGAACAAAGAAATACTGCAAATCAATTAATCTTCACCCAATTAATCTTCACCTCTGCAAGGCTGTATTTCTTGTAATATTCTATCATGGCTTCAAGATTGAGAAACTGTACCTCCAAACATGGAAGGCCCATGATCATATGCTGGGCGATCTGTCTTTCGTTCATATGGTGGTCTTTCAAAACCACCCCGCCTGGAGGAGGGATGGTCCTTCTTGTCACGGTAAGACTGAGTCCTTGAAGGTGTAGTAGGAAGAACCCTGTGAAAAGAGTATGTTGCATATTTCTAGAATTTCTACTACAGATTCCAGAGAGAAATAAACACGCACCTCACAGGCAAAATGGACAGCCTAATACTCAATACAGCCTGAATTGCGTTGATTTCAATAGTCTTCCAAAACCACGTACCTATCATCTCGGGGATGCCGCTCTTTTTCAAATCTCTCTCGTTCATAGTCCACAGAACCACGGTCTCTGTGCAATTCCCGCTCTCTCTTGAAATCCCGATGATCTGTGTTGGAATTACCCTGACGCTCAAAATAAGGCTCACGATCTCTTTCTCTGTTGTAACGACCAGGGTGCTCTGAAAGGAGAAACCCATGGAAATCCAAACTACTAAAAGATACTCTGAATTTTTTATTATTTTTGAAGGAAAAGCAACAAACAAGAGTGCAAGAAAAGTATACAGAAACATATGAGGTGAGGGCTAGAATGGATCTAATCAGCCACTGAATCTCTTTTCCAAACTGTAACAGACAACTGTACCATGCAATCCTACTTAAAGCTAGAAAACTGAATTTTTAAAGTGGCTAGGTCATTGACTGCATTACTCCTCTTGACAATATAAACTGTTATTCTTATGGGCCTCTGAAGAAAATAAAGTGGTTGTAGCTTAAACAAGAGTTACTTAGTTTAAAATACACTTTTAGTGCCTTGAAACTTTTCTTAAGAGCTAACTAACTGTCTGAGAGCTAGCCAAGCGCTCCCTACCTTTTTGAAATGTTTGCCTCTCTGGTAGAGGTTCTGGACGCAGGGTTACCCTCTCCCCATATGGAATCTGCTCCACTTTACTGGTAGTTATATCTGGTTAAAAATAATAAAAAAAAAAATTAGGTCTTAAAATACCCTTCCTCCATTTCCTTTCCTCTATCATGAAAAGCAATCAGTCAATGGCATTAAAAGTGCCTGGAATAACTTACCAAATTTCTTTTAATGGATAATGCAAAAAGAGATATACATAAATATGTAACACCATAGTTTTGAAAGTCTGAAGCTTTTGTGTGTGTGTGTGTAAGTATGCATACCACTTTATCTTAAGAATGGTAATTCTGCCTTTTCAGATGAGTTCAAGTAGCATGCACAGTCAGAAGATTATAAACGCTAAAATGCTCTGAAAGTTTCAATAACTTGAAGAACTACTGTATTATCAAGACTATTAACTGAAATGCTCACTTTAGATTCATAACAGTGAAAATTTTTCTAACAGCTTTTAGTAAAACATCTACTTAATGGAATTGATATGGCTTCAATTCATGTTATGGCACCTTAGAGAGAGAAAAAATGCTCTTTAAGTGACAATGCACAATTTAAGTACTTCTTTACAACGTGATTTCACTGTTAAAAACTAAGAATGAGGGAAATTAATTCTATTAAAAAACTAGTGTTGAATTTTAGCTTTGATAAGCTCAATACTAAATGTCAGAGCCCATCGCTGTTTATGTATTAAATGACTGTTTAGGGTGCACACCCTTCAGACCTAGGACTTTGTCTCCCTCCCTATCTAGGGGGTACTTCACACCCATTAAGCACTATATAAATAATGCAAACACCAGTCACATTCTGTTTTAAGTTAGTAAGTCACACCTAAGAACTGTAACAATCCAAGGTACATTCTAGCACAGTTATTTCCATACTCAGCCACAAGGGGATTAAGGGAAGTATCAATATCAATCTAAACATATCACATTAATGTGATCACATCAGTTGGTGTTTGTTAGAAGCGGATGTGGCTATATACCATTCAGTTCACACAAAATAGCTCATAATCACAGCACTGAAGAAAACATTAAACTCAAGGCTGGAGGTTACAGCCTCCTTAAAACTGAATTGCTTAGCATTAGATTGCAATGTACGCAGCCTACAGGTCAGCTGCAGAACATCTACAGCATGCTTTGTGTGGCACACTCCTTTAGAAAGAAGCGAGGAGGACTAATCAGCTCTCCATTACAGATCAAACAAATACACTGTAGTACCCACCTCGCCCATGGCCATAATCCACGGTTTGCTGAATTACAGGTGCTTTAGGAACCGGAGGAATAACTGGAGGAAGGGACACTGGTACAGCTGACGGAACAGAGGTGTGAACAGCAGGTACTTTCACAGGCGAGGAGATGGTTGAAGGCATCATTGACTCCTGTTTACACAACTCGTACTCCATATTTGCTCCTTTATCCTCATTTGTGTCCCAGAGTCCATGGAAAGAATCCTCATCCCAGCGTTCCTGTTCCACAGTAGAAGGTGATGGTTTTAAAGACTGACCATGACTTGGGGTTGTAGTTGGAGTAGAAACTGGAGCATGTGGCCTTGTCATAGGTGTAGCAGGCCTTGTCAGTGGGGCACTTGGTCTTGTCACAGGGGTGGGCTGTCTGAACAACACGGGAGGCTTTATAATAACAGCAGGAGAAGCTTTAATAGCTTGGGCTTCTACTGGTGCCTCTGAAGATAGCTGAGAAGAGACCTAGATGCAGAAAGCACTTTTAATGTAGATCTGTAAACTAACCTTCTCTCATCCTCTGTAAGTCAGTAAGCACAATGGCAATCGGTAATCAAATCATAAGCATTTTCTAGTACCTCCATCAAGATGCTACAGGTAGGAGGACAATATTTCAAGAACTGGTGGCCTGAATTAATTTGGTGTTTGTTCACTATGTGAAGACTTAAATACTATTTATTTTCTGCTTCAAAATAACCTTACCAATTTAAGCTCCAGTAGGCCTATCTCAGTTCAAAAGTGTCTACGGTTTTATTCCCAAAGACTCCTGCTGTCTGCAAAGATTCCTGCTGTCTGTGAGGAGGCTGAAAAAGTCTGAAAGTAGGACAGCTTGGTGAGGCACAAAAGGATTGATAAGGCCAGCTTCTGTCTGGAAGTCACTGGAAAAATTCCCAGAAAGCAGAAACACCTGGAAACCCCATAATGAAATCAACATGAGATAAACATAAGAAATGGGGAGGTCTTGCCCAGTGGAAAAAAAACAAAACAAAACAGAGAACCCCCTTCATGAACCAAACACCCCTATGGAACCTCAAGTGCTGTGTCTCAAGAGTATTTTCAGCATCACAGCAGATGCCAAGTTACAGGCAGCCTTATTAGCAACACGCAACAAAACTTGCAGAATGGTTGTAGATACAGAGCTGAACTTTGTAATAGCAGTTCAAAGTCACAGCAGAAATCTGAAGGCAGGAATCCCAAGAAAGACAAGAGTTGTTTGAATACCTCTAGGCAGACAGGTGTAGTCTGAGATACTTTGTATCAAAGTTGAGTAAAGTCACTTCCTAAAGGCATCAACATACCTGCAGTTCTTGGTGGCAAAACTGTTCCATTATTTTACTTTATAGACACTGTAAACAAGGAAGAGGTCACCTAGGCAAAAAGAAAACTTGAAGTGCCTTATTCACTGCGTAACACTTCTCTGGAGGGAGGGACAAACAAAGCTTGGTCTGGCTAAATGTCAGACCCAGAGGTCATTAGGGCTAAATTTATTGGTACCAGTAACTTTCGGGTTAAAATGTGATGAAGCATGAAGACTGTGCATCGACTCAGGTATCTCCTCCAACATACATTTAACTAAACTGTTTATTTGTTCTAGGAAGGATTTATAAACCTGAGTTAACATGACTGCAGAAGTTCAGTTGGTTTCTGACTGGGTACAAATTATAAAAAAAACAAATATAAGCAGCTGAGAATTATTTCCACAACCAACCAGGAGATTAAGCAGCAGAGGAATGACTTGCATCACAACAGGAGATGAAGTCATGGAGGTACACAAATGTGAGCTTCCATATACTTTATGATATTCCAGAGGGTAATGAGAATTCCCAATAAAGACAGCAAACAGAAAGCTAATGCCCACTCTACACTGAAATATCTGTTTCTGATGGATCCATCCTCAAATTTCTCTAACTTCAAAGAGGAGAGAGCTCTTAAAGTAGGAAGAGCAGAGCAAGATGTCAGAACTTAGGCAAGGAACAAGAGCCTTATGCCCCTGTTTTGGAAGAGCTCACCTATTCTTGCACATCATCCCACAGCAATGTAGGCTGTTGAACTTCATGTGCTACTGTCCCCAATGGGTCATGCTCAGAAGACATGGTGGACTGAATGAGTAGAAAAGGCTTTGAAAAATCTCAAGAAACTAAGAAGTTGCTTTGCCTCAACAGAGAATTGATGAGGTTGTAAGGGCTGCTGGGGAGGCATTCCACAGAGAAGTTTGACCATTAGAGTGTAGAACTGATCTGACATACACATTAATAGTAATTACTACCGGCATGTTACTAAGTTAATACAAGATGAATTTACCTGAAAGGCACCCGGCCTTGTACTTGTGTTCTGTGATCTCGGAGAGTCCTGTGTGGAAATGTCAGGTTTAAACTCTTTCAACTTCTGTAGCTGTTCTTTTTGCTCTCTGCACATGAATCACAAGAAAGTGTTATCAGTCTGTAGCCTAAATGAAAAATTAAAGGAATCAATACTCACAGTGAAAACCACGTATTACACTAACATCAGGGGCCGAGTCCAAAGAAAAGGACACAGCAGGCTTTATATAGTCAATGCTGTGATTCAGAAATCCGTTTCACATCCACCTAACCATGGAGGTATTTAGTGCATTAGCTCTATCCTTTTTTGATCACAAGTTTCCCGAGAAATGCAGTTATGCTTTTGTGCTTAGCCAGAACCACTCCACTTTGACAGTAAAGAGCAAAGCTGGATTTTTAGCTTCTGCCAATACCTTCTGCAAACAAGAAGCCCATTGGAAATGAGTGCATAAGTGCTCTGGTTCACATGCTAACAGGATTAAGGCCAAAGCACAACGGAGATTCCAATACTTAAAAACCAAACGGTGATTTTAACTTTTGTTTCCTTGTTTTATGTATCAAAATGCTATTTAATATACAACCAGTACATAAGCTATGGAGCAGAGACCAGGACCAGCAGTGAATACTACAACCACTGGATTACAAAGATCTATTGAATATGATTTCCTTTCCTTTCAGTTTTTGTTAGCATTTTTTTAACTAGGTTTTTTTATTGCTAATAACTCTTTGTTCATATTAATTGTGTGTATTAAAGTAGTTCCCAAAGGAAAATTAAGAATGGGATTCCTCTGTACTAGACACAAGAGACCATCCTGACTAGCAATGCACCTGTCCAGTGTCCAGCACAAGGGGAACTTAGCTCACAGGAAGGGATCCCAAGTGCTGCATTAGTACAAAGAATAAACTGAGCAATTGCTAGCACTTATGTCTTCTTTACACCTGGCTTAGGAAAAATACACCAGATGACAAATACAGAACAGCATGCAGCTCAGAGTATGCTGTTTTATACACAATAAAAGCAAAGCCAGATGAAGTCTTTACCTTTGAGATGAAAGCAGTTATGTACCACACTACTGGTATAACTCTTTGTTCAAAGAAAAAAAAAAAATCATAAGCAGTCTCCCTTAAAGTTGTTCCTACTGTTCAGACTGGGGTCACCTGCATATAAGAACCTGATGAGAAGTACCAGTGTAACTAATTTTAAGATCACCCCCATATTCAATTAAAAATCAGTATCAGCAGTATCATGTTTATATTTCCCCTTTCTACTGGATTAGAAAGAGATATATGTATCTACTTTCTTACAAAAAACATTTTAGTTCCTATGTTTAAGTATTTCAGCCCTAATAAATTACTCACTTAAGTAGTGATTCACAAACTATGGTCCTTAGCTTAAGTCCACTGGCTTGCAGCTAGTCACATTAAACAGCAAAGCATATACCTGGCAACCTGAGGCAATGGGAAAGTCAGGAAGCTGAAAACGATCTGTTGCTCCGAACTCTTGGATTAATCTAATTGCAGTGAAAAATTAAATTATTCAGAAAAAAAGTTCTCCTTTCCTTTTTTAAAATAATTTTTCTTGCATTTTGGCATGCAACTAAGGCCCTCCATATGGGACAGATGCTTAGCAATCTTATGAGTCTGAAAACAAAACAGCTTCAAGAAAAGTGCAAAATGTCTCTGTTATCTTTCAACATGGTTTAACGTAAATGTAATAATGATAACAAAACATTCATTTTAATTGCCCATTATTTTAGCATATGTATTGGGTTTGTGTGGTAACTTTTGGTACCTGGGGGTTACAGGGGTGGCTTCTGTGAGAAACTGCTAGAAGCTTCCCCTGTGTCTGACAGAGCCAATGTCAGCCAGCTCCAAGACAGACCCGCCGCTGGCCAAGGCCGAGCCCATCAGCAATGGTGGCAGCGCCTGTGTGATAACGTATTTAAGAAGGGAAAAAAAGTTGCTGCAACACAGAAACTGCAGCTGGAGAGAGGAGTGAGAACATGTAAGAGAAACAGCCCTGCAGACACCAAGGTCGGTGAAGAAGGAGGGGGAGGAGGTGCTCCAGGTGCCAGAGCAGAGATTCCTCTGCAGCCCATGGGGGAGACCATGGTGAGGCAGGCTGTCCCCCTGCAGCCCACAGAGGTCCACAGTGGAGCAGATATCCACCCGCAGCCCGGGGAGGACCCCACGCTGAAGCAGGTGGATGCCTGAAGGAGGCTGTGACCGCGTGGGAAGCCCATGCTGAAGCAGGCTCCTGGCAGGACCCGTGGATCTGTGGAGAGAGGAGCCCACGCTGGAGCAGGTTTGCTGGCAGGACTTGTGACCCGGCGGGGAACCCACGCTGGAGCAGTCTGTGCCTGAAGGACTGCACCCCATGGAAGGGACCCATGCTGGAGCAGTTCATGAAGAACTGCAGCCCGTGGGAAGGACCCACGTTGGAAAAGTTCATGGAGGAGTGTCTCCCATGGGAGGGACCTCATGCTGGAGCAGGGTAAGAGTGTGAGGAGTCCTGCCCCCGAAGAGGATCAAGCGGCAGAGACAGCCTGTGATGAACGGACTGTAACCCCCATTCCCTGTCCCCCTGCACCGCTCAGGGGGGTAGGTAGAGAATTTGGGAGTGAAGTTGTGCCCAGGAAGAAGGGAGGGGTGGGAGGAAGGTGTTTTAAGATTTGGTTTTATTTCTCATTACCCTACTCTGGTTTGATTGGTAATAAATTAAGTTAATTTTCCCTAAGTTGAGTCTGTTTTGCCCATGACAGTAATTGGTTGAGCGATCTCTCCCTGTCCTTATCTCAACCCATGAGCCTTTTGTTATATTTTCCTCTTCCCTGTCCAGTTGAGGAGGGGGAGTGATAGAACGGCTTTGGTGGGCACCTGGCATGCAGTCAGGGTCAACCCACCACAGTATATCTTGTTTATGAAATTAAACCCCTGTCTTTACTAGGCACCAATCCTTAGCTGTCTCTCAGAAACTCATGAATAGGATGAACCACATGAACCTCTGTCTCCAAGATGCTTCCTCTCTTCTCTACAATCTCCTCTGAAAAATCTCATTCACTGAAATAGTCAAAGAAACTCATCTTTTTTTTTTTTTTTAAACATTTAATGCACTTAAACCCATGCACCAAATTGCAAAGATAGCATTTGGACAGATGATATGTGCTCCATTCATTCTACTATTACTAAATTTACTGAGCCCTAGGATGTTTCTGATGTTTAAGAGGATATTGTGTTACTTAGTTCGAAATAAATACCTATTAAAGCCTTATGGAGTCTAATAGTTGCTTTCTCAAATGTGGTCTTGGTGAACTCTTGCATTCATATCCTCCTGACTCTTATCACTGCTGTTATGCTGATCCTCAGAACTAAGATCAACCAAACTTGACAAAATTATTCACTGACGATGCTGGATTTCAAAGGAGGGAGCATTGTGAAAAGAAAAAAGAAAAAACCCACATATGCTTTAATTGAAAAGTAAGCCGTATCCAAAAATTAAATAGGTCCCACTGTGTGAATTAAGAACCACATTAATGTAGATCTTGACATATAAGTATTAAAAAGCAGTTATCAACAAGCTCATTTGAGGATAACAAAAAGATTGGTCAGGTGATGTGGACAGATGTCTTCCTGGAAAGTAACAAACAGGGAATACCATATCCATGGGGAAAGGGACAACCATCTGTTTAAGAAAAAAAGTCAATCCACAAAAGCTGTGATGGAGGTACTCCAAATAACTTGTTCCACATGAGCTCCCACTATCATGCTGTGGCGAAAAGAAATGAAGCCATTACCGCATAAATCAAGGAACGAATTAGGAAAGGAGCACCATCTCCACAGAATGGAATTCCCACCCAAAGTGACAGAACCAGGCAACTCACCTAAGCATTTTGAGCTCCTGGGCAGCCTTCAGAATTATCTCATGCTGTCTTTGGCTAAGGACCATCACTCCTCCCAAGGACTGGTCAGAGTCCAGGTTTGAATCTGCTCCCAGCATATCAGAGGAATGTGAAGGTGGAGGAAGGGATGAATCTGAATGATCATCTAAAGACCGCAGTCTGTCTCCATCATCTGGATACCACCTATCTGACAACCGTTCCCTCTCCCAATCAGTCCTTTCAGGAAGGTAGTCTTGCTTCTCCCGCCATGTGTCATATCTCTCTGGATACTCTCGAATCCTCAGCTCCCCCCTGTCTCGGAGGTCTCTGTCATAATGATCTCTGTTCCTGTCCTCCCTCCACCTATCTTCATGGTATCTGTCCAGAGGTGAAAGAGGTGGTAATGGTGGTAGAGGGGGGATATCCAGGTCACGATTCCCCATTTCTCTGTCATCCATAGGTCTCATGTCCCAGTCTCTATCCCATTCTCTGTCTAAATCTTGATCATAAATATCTGAGGATCTTCCAGACCTATCTAGATCTCTCTCGAGTTCCCTCTCTCTTGGTCTTTTCCAGTCATCCCACCATGAATCTCGTCTGTCGTGATCAGATGATAAAGGAGGTAGTGGTGGTAAGGGAGATAATGGAGGCAATGAATGGTGGGGTTGCAACCTGTCATCTCTGTCATACGCATCTACAGAATCATCCTGATAATCAGAGTTGTGATCTCTCCAGTATCGTTCTCTTTCCCAGTCATCCAATCGCTCATGCTCCAAAGCAGGGTCATCTTGACTATCTAAAGGAAATTCCTCCTGCATTCTATCATCTTCATGACCCCAAGAACCCCTGAGTGTCTCATCTCGATGGTATGGAGGCAATTTGTCAGGATCATCTCCTAGGTGAATGGGTTTATCTATATTGCCTGTTTCAGATCTTCCTGCTTCCCTCTCGCGGCTACCTGCCCTCCTGATGGGACCCCTCTCCCGGCTACCTGCCCGCCTGACTGGGCCCCTCTCGCGGCTACCTGCCTGCCTGACTGGGCCCCTCTCGCGGCTACCTGCCCGCCTGATGGGGACCCTCTCCCGGCTACCCGCTCGCCGCATGGGTTCCCTCTCCCGGCTACCTGCCCGCCGCATGGGCTCCCTCTCCCGGCTACCTGCCCGCCTCACTGGGCCTCTCTCCCGGCTCCCTGCCCGTCCCCTGTCCCGGCTGCCTGTCCGCCCAGCTAGCTCTCTGTCTCGGCTAGAGAATACCCTCTCGTGGCTATCTGACCGTCCACCCAGTCCCCTCTCTCGGCTGCCAGACCGTCCATCTGGCATCCTCTCCCGGCTGCCCGATCGCCTATCTGGCATCCTCTCCCTGCTGCCTGCTCTCCTGAACATACCCCTGCCACGGATGGATGCCTGCCTAGCCTGCCCTCTGCCTCTGTATACATATCCTCTGCCACGGCCATCATCCATCCTGCCCATTCCCCGGCCATGGCCATCGTCCATCCTGCCCATTCCCCAACCACCATCCATCCTTCCCATACCCCGGCCACCATCCATCCTTCCCATCCCTCGGCCACCATCCATCCTTCCCATCCCTCGGCCACGGCCCATTCCCCAGCCACGGCCATCCCCCTGCCCTCTGCCACGGCCATCATCCAGTCTGCCCTGGCCCCTTCCTCTGCTTACTGGTCCCTTGCCTCTATCTTCATGCATAAATGGCCCTTTCCCTCTGCTTTCTGGTCCAGGTAGGCCCTGGGTGCTATCTGAAGCAATCAACTGGCCGTCTGGTGAATCCAAATCCTGATTTCCTGTTACAGGGGTTACTGCACCACCTGTTCTTGCAATACCTGACTGCAAAGCTACAGGGTTACTGGAGAGGCATGTTGATTTCTGGTTCTGAATAGGTGGAGTAGGGGCTTTGGACTCTTCTACTTGCTGGTTAGGATCATGTGAACTCCACGTCCACTTTTTGGGAGGGTCTGAAATAGTTTCTTTGACTTCAGGTTTCGATGGTTCCTGTGGAGTGTTTGTCAGGTCCTCATTTGGCTCAACGGGACCTGCACTCTGTGCATCAGGAGTAGACTGTGTTCTGCTTACAGTCTGCTGATTGCCAGCTACATCTGTAAAAGGTTCTTTGTTTTCTGACTGTGAATCTGTCTGTGACTGCTGCTGCTGCTGTCCCAAATGAGGCCTGGGCCCCCTCCACCGTGGACCACCAGGTCGGGAACCATGTCCATGTGATGCATTTGTCGAAGTATAAAATTGTGCTGCTGGTCCTCGTGGGATAGTCCCCCATCTACTTGAAGACTGTCCATCTGTATTCTGTCGGTCAAAACGTGACCTGTATCCTTCTGAGCGCTGGGAGTCAAAACGAGGCCCTCTCTGTCTCGAGCCTTCAAATTTGTCATATCCTCTTCCTCGAGGTCCATCAAATCTATAGATGACATAATGGCAATTTTATTCAAATGAACAAGTCAAGTTAAAATACTCTAAGAGTTTCATCCCCCCCCGAAGTCACTTCTAACTGATGAATCCTAGTGTGCCTTAGGATCAATCCCTACTGAACCAGTGCAGAAGCACAGACATGTTCTTCAATATTGTCCACTGAAGACCAGTTTAAGCCACTTGCAGGTTATGTAACCCTAAAAGGAAATTTGGCTTAAGTATCTCAGGACTGAAACCTGACTGACACAGAAAGCTGGCACTCATTTGAAAAAAAAGCTTTCAATGTTTGTTAACGGAAGTTTTGTTGCAATCAACAACTCTCGCTGAACTTTTGTTTTGATAATATGCAACAAGCCTACTTAACTATGGTGATGAATGCTATCTAGAAAAATCTTTAAATATAGATCCTTTCAGAAAGTGCAACAAACTGTGATATCGCCCAGTTCCATGCAAGATAATATGCCTAAAACAAATATATTTTTATTGCATCACTTTTTAAATTCCTTTTGAGAGCACTTAGAACTGCTATTCCTTGAACATGAGGAAATAGGTCAGGCAAACTAATGAATAATTCATGCAATCATATTTATCTAGAACAAATTAAATTCATTTTACACAAAACAGAGAACTCATGTCTGAAGTCAAGTTGCTTGGATGTTTGGGATTCACAGTTGTGTCTCACTGGATGGGATCAGGAAGGCCAAAGTGCAGCTGGAGCTGAACTGGGGAAGGGATGCAAAGAGTAATAAGAAGGGCTTCTATAGGTATGTCAGCCAGAAAAGGAAGATCAAAGAAAGCGTATCCCCTGCAATGAACATGACTGGCAAACTGGTAACAGCAGATGGAAAGGCTGAGGTATTCAACAACTTTTTTGCCTCAGTCTTCACTAGCAACCTCTCTTTCCACACCTCTTGGGTGGATGGACTGCAAGACAGGGACTGGGGGAGGAAAGTCCCTCACACTGTAAGAAAAGATCAGGTTCATGACCACCTGAGGAACCTGAACGTACATAAGTCTATGGGACCTGACAAGATGCATTCCAGAGTCCTGAGGGAATTGGCTGATGTAGTTGCCAAGCCACTCTCCATAGTATTTGAAAAGTCATGGAAGTCAGGTGAAGTCCCCAGTGACCGGGAAAAGGGAAACATTGCACCCAATTTTGAAAAGGGTAGAAAGGAAGACCCTGGGAACTACCAACCTGTCAGCCTCACCTCTGTGCCTGGGAAGATCGTGGAACAGATCCTCCTAGAAGCTATGCTAAGGCACATAGAGGACAGGGAGGTGATTCGAGACAACAAGCATGGCTTCACCAAGAGCAAGTCTTGCCTGACCAACCTAGTGGCCTTCTATCACGGAGTGACTATATCAGTGGACAAGGGAAGAGCTACAGATGTCATCTATCTGGAATTCTGTAAGACCTTTGACATCGTCCCCCACAACATCCCTCTCTCTAAATTGGAGACATATGGATTTCATGGATGGGACTGTTCAGTGCATGAGGAATTGGCTGGATGGTTGCATCCAGAGGGTAGTGGTCAACAGATCAATGTCCAGATGGAGATCAGTGACAAGTGATGTCCCTCAGGGGTCTGTATTGGGACCAGTACTGTTTAATATCTTCAACAATGACATAGACAGTGGGATCGAGTGCACCCTCAGCAAGTTTGCAGACAACACCAAGCTGAGTGGTGCAGCTGACACACCTGAGGGATGGGACACCATCCAGAGGGACCTGGACAAGCTCGAGAAGTGGGCCCATGTGAACCTTGAGTATGCAAGGATAGACACAACTGAACAGAACAAGACTGTTCTTTGATTCAGTAGACATCACATCAACCCATCTTGAACTAATGACCAGACAGAACAGATGTTGTTTTTGCAACTTGATACCATGTCAAGTATGAAAGAAAAATATTCCAAACCCAAGATCTTGGATTAAGCCATTAGCAGGTATAAAACCACATAAAAGACACGGAACACTGGCTTTTAGAGTAGCTTTACATTAAGACAGCAGGTCATCCACCTGATAAAAATGAAGTTTTAAATTTGAGCAAAACTGTACCTTACCGAAAGATAAAGACAGCAACCTTCAAAACCAAGACCATCATGACGTAATGCAAAAGAAAAAGTGGCAAAGAATCCTAATGCTCAGATCCTAAGGCTCAAATCTTCATTTCTTTCCTTCTCTCTTGTTTATAACTGTTTGAATGCTAAGTAATGCTACATGTGTAGAAAACCATTGACTTGTACTTAAGACAAGCACTATCTCTCTCATCAAACTGCCATTTTGAAAAGTGCACTGAATAGGACAATCATATAGCTGGAGAACTCTCACACTAGAAGCTAAAGTACTGGTGAACAGCTTTGAATTCTCATATCTTTCTGTAATACATGTTGGATTACAAACTTTATTGTTTCTAAAAAATAAATAGCATCTAAATTGCCAGTAATTAGCTACATTGGTATATTCAGCTGAATATCTGAATACTTTCCTCAATCCCTTTCAGAATGCCTACATTAAATTGCTACCACATAGAGCAACACCTGAAAAACAACCCTTCAACATTTTTGCTTTAGATTATCCTAAACCGTGTTCCAAGTACCACAGACAAAATGCTGGGAATTTAAATCACTTTTCATATAGGATCACTCTTTCAAGTGTGAGTTATCTTCAAACTAAGGACAGCAAAGACATATCAAATATTTACAACAGCTTTCCTGTTTTCACAAAAGGGATGTTATGTCTCCAGGAATGAAAAGGGTGCAGTGTGCCCAAGCATTTTACTAGAAAAAAAAAAAAAAATTCTATTCTAGATAATGCTCAGGTGAAAGGCATCTATCTATTCTTGCTTTAATAAAATAAATACAGAGCACGGTGTACATACATCAAAAACAAAACCCCAACCAAACAAGCACACTTCACACGACCTCAGGAAGATTTAAGAATAAGATACATATTTCATTTCTTAATATATCACTGAAAGTCTTGTAGCCTGGAACAAGTATAAATCAAAAACATCCTTACCTAGGGCCTCTGGGGCCTTCAAAACGTGCTGATCTGGGAGGATCAGGAAGCAATCCACCTGACCTCACTGGTTTATCCTGCATGGTAGGTGCATGAGTTGAAGACACTGCAGAAGTGGCTTTCAGTTCCCCACATCCTTGCTCAGATGAAATAGGGACAGTTTGTTTACTAAGATGACCTTGAGACTTTCCATGGTCTGAAGAGCCAAAGGATGAACTTACTTGAGAATGATAAGGTGAATAGACAGTTGAACTAGCTATTTTTGATGCATAGGTACCAGGGGTGGGAAGCAGAGCTGGCCTTGGTGTCTCAGTAGATTGACTGCTTTGAGAACTGGATCCTGAAGGGACGGAGGAATTAGATAACTGAGAAACAGAAGAGAGAGGTGGGGGGACCAGTGGAGGCGTAGTTGAAGGTAAAGTTGGAGGCATAATAGGAATGCCACCTTGAGTGGTTTGAGAATATGGAACAAATGGAGGTGGCAGCGAAACATTTGCAGGGTACTGATTCTTCAGATTTTGGAGTGAGCTCACTTTCTCCTGCAGATGGGACTGAGTAACCTTCATCTGTTCATCCCATGCTTTCCACTGTTTCTCGTACTCTTGAAGCTGGTCTTTGTGAGGGTAGGTTTGAAGCTGATGCTGCCACTGTTGGTTCATTGATCGTTCCCAATCCTTATGAAGCTGCTGGAACTGTTTTTGCTGTGCCTCATAATGTCGCAGCTGCATGTCCACTGACATTGTCTGAAATGAGAACACAAGAATAGCTTCAAAATACTGTCTTAGTTATTTTCAGAGCCACGTATTTCGGTATCACTTGTAATATCACAATTTCTGACTTGGGCAGAAGGTTGAGGAAGAACTACATTGAAACAAAAGCAAACATAAACTGTGATGTCTAAAGTCATTGTGACAACTTACACATTTTATAACTAGAGGACATTTACGTATAAAAGTTTTTTTTGTGTGTGTGTGTGGTTTTTTTTTTTTTAAAACAGGACAGCTGAAGAAAGCTATAATAAAAGGGCTCCAAGCTGTATTATTACTGGATGCTAACAACAGCTAAAGCCGAGATCAATCTTCGTGCTTTCAATATATACAGTACATGGCTATTTCTCAAGGCTTCAGTTGCCGTTATTAACCTGCTCAGCGTTGCTTCGGTTGTCAGCACTTATTTTTCTCTAGGCCTGTGCAAATAAGATCTGGCAAAATGAGGCTTCTTTCAAGGCTGTCTTTCATTATGTGTAGATACAGGTCCTAATATCCATGACTTGATCTTGTCTGAGATTTTCAGGGTTCACACTTAAGAGATTTTTTTTTTTTAAACAAGCAGACAGCCCAAGCTACAAAGAAATGCTTAATGTACAAACTCCACCAACCTAGAAAAAGCTGACTCACCTCTCTAATACAGTAATCAAATTCCACTTAAAAGCTTAAAGGTTGCAACTGATATAATTATCCAAACTTGTTATTAAGACTTTTTATTTTATTTCACTGATTATTTGAGTAAAAAATAATGTGAGACTGATTTTCTTAATTACTTTAACTGTGTATTTTTGGCAACTATGTTTACTTCATCATTGTACATATTTATTTTTGTACTACACAATATTGTAAAAAAGAGCAGCTACCAAATTACTCCATGCAATCATCTGCTTACTTGACCTTTCTTCTGAACTGTTTCTCCAGCAGTAAAACATTTAAAGCCAAGTAAATTCAATATTGTGTTCAGCTTTGCTCCTGTATCACCCAGGTATGTCTGAAAAATCTTAAGACAAGTGTAAAGTCCTGTATTTCTCATCCTGCTGAAGCTTCATCACCATCTGTCAATTCTTTTTTCATTCTGAAGTTGAGTGACAGTAGGAAAAGGGGATACAGACTTCTACCCAAGCAGAAAAAGTAGCTAAATGAGCCAACCATGACAAATTATTCAACTACTTGTTTTTCAGCAGACCATGAGTGCTGGGTTACCCAGGACGTATATCAAACACCATCTCCTTAGTGTTTCACCTGTAAGTGTGGAGGCTGTTGCATGATCTGCTGATACTGCTGTACTATCTGCTGCAGCTGGGCATGCTTCTGCATTATTCTCTGATATTGAAATCCAACCCGGTGATGGGGATGCTGCTGCCATTGAGCTGCTGCTGCTTGCAACTGCTGCAATCTCAAATCTTCCTCGGGGTCATCAGGCGGTTCAATATTGAGCTAGAGAAAAAGGAAAATGCTATAAATAAAGGAAAGCTCCTTCTGTCAGAAGAAAAACCACACTCGGTCACTAACCAGTCTACAGGAACTTTCTCAGTGTTCATTATTTTATCACTCTATATTTCAGTGTTCTGGCCACCCACAGCTTCTGGAAGGCTGATTTTTATTTAATTTATTCTTAATGTGAACAGCCTGATCTAAAGGTTAGGCTGATAGCAATTACAGTATTCATATATACAGAAACTACCTACAGGAAAGAGATTAATGCAGATCTCTTATCTGTTGCTCACAGCAAATATAATGAGACAACAGTGCTTTTTCATGGTGAGGTAAAGTAACTCAGAGTGCATTATTTTTGCCACTTGATACGAACGCACACACTGTAAGTTGAAGTGGAGCACATGCTGCAGGGTAATCTACTACCCTACAGTAATCTGTTCAAACATCAATCATGACCTCCATCCATTGTGTAGTAACTGTTACTAAGCATGCTGACAAAAATACCCTGTGCAAAGTTCTTGGCTTTCAGACAAGCTATAACACACAGAGAGAAGGGGAGCCAGAATTGGCAAACTGCCAGAGAGGAATAAAGAACTAGTGTCTTAAAGATAGCATTCCTCATCTACTGAGTACTTGGATTTTACGCTTAGGTATCACAATATGTTTCTCATAGACAAAGACGACAACGTCGGGGAAGGTGTGAGTCAAGCTTGGACTTGCTTGGTGCATGTGTGGGTGACTATTTAAGTCTATATACAAGGTGTGTATTTTTATTTTTTAAATTGGTGCAGCCTTAGCAAACGTTCTTTTAAGATTGCTTTACCATATTTAGTTATTGTTACACAGTATACACAAGAACTTGATGGCATTGTTTTCCTGTTTCTTTGTCTTATCTAGCACAACAAAAGGAGTGGCATCACTTTACAAAGCCTACCTGGGTTTCAGTGGATGGAAGAGAAGACTCATCTTCTTTGGAAGCTGGAGGCAGGGATTCATTAAGTGGAGGAGGTTCAGACTGCTGAGTTGAAGCACTCATTTTCCCTTCTTCAGACTTTGCTCTCTGCTCAGATGCATCCTTCACTACTGGACCTTTCATTTGCTGCTGTCCCTGAGCATGGGCTTTTGCCCTTTGCTGGAGGCTAAGCAGGTGCTGCTGGTACCAGTATTGCTGCTGTTCCTACAATAGACAGAAATTTTCTAAGACACCTTTCAAAGGAAAAAACATGAAAATTAATTCATGACAGTCACTAGAATCATACTCTAGAAATCTCTTTTGAGGGAGAACTCACTTCATCATCAACAGTATTGCAATGGATGTCAGAAAATTGAATCAAAATTCAGAAACCACTATGTGAGGCATAGTGCCTGCAGAAGAATTTATTTCCTACCTCAAAGACCTTACAACTAAAGAGCACAATAACAAAAAGCAAAAAGGTGGCCAATAAAAAGCCAAATTAGTACAGACATGTGATAAGTACCACATTTATTTTTAGTGCTTTTTATTCCTAACAACTATAATGATGAGACTAACTCAGGTAAAATGAAGGGAAAATGGAGGACTCATATGAGTAAGGGACCAGTAAAGAGAAAAAGGAGGAAACGTACAAAAAAGATGAAGAGGACACACAGAGAACACAGACATCAAGCAGAGTGAAAATGACAGCTGAGAAATTGTGGTGGAAACATTTGAATAAAGGCTGTGGAAAGGAAAAAGAACAATCAGAACCAGCATATAGTGAGTATTATTTATCATCTGAATTCTCATTAATTCTGATTCATTCAACAGCTGAAGAGGTAAAGAGACATGATTGCACCCAAAAAATTATCCATTTAAGAAGTGATCAACCTTTCAGTTTTGAACATTTCAGGCTAGAATTAGAGTACTCGGGACAGATGACAGTAGCTTCAAAGCACTGTAAGCTGACACCAACATAAAGAACAAAAGACTAAAGATAAGTATCTCAACACTTTAGTGGTGCATCTTAAAGAGTCCTGAATAGGAACCCACAGTTCTGTACCTTCTCCAATACAAGAAGTATCAGGCGTCAAATCAGACTAGCAGGACACAGATTTAAAACACACAGGAAGCAGCTCTTCACCTGACATGGCCTTGTGCTACCAAAGTCCCTGCCAGAGACCACTGCAAGGGCTAAAATTTTGTGGATTCAAGACACAGCTCCATAAGCTCATAGAAGAAAAATCTACAGATTTTAAAGATAAAGACACCAGTTGCAGCTAAGGCAGCTCCTAGAGTTTAGGGAAGTATCGCTATACACTTGATTTTTAAGTTATTCTCTTAGCCTCTGCTTTTAGTCACTGTCAAAGACAGAATGATAAAGTACTGTACTTTTGGTCTGACCTAGTGCAACCATTCCTGTGCTCTCATGCCAACTCCACACCACCTCTGAGAATCTGTAACTGCTCTACATCTTTCATATCCTCTGTTCTTCCCTTCCATCCCAGCACACACATTTAAGACAAGACACCTATATAAAGCCCACTCAGAAACGGAAAAGAATCCAAAAGATGCAGGTATTTTAAAATATAACTGTGACAACAACAAAGCGGTAGGTGCTGTCTGATGAGATTTCTCAAAACTGAACCATTCTGCCTATCTTAAAAGAGGTTTAAAAGAAGTGCAAGCTTCCTCCAAAAGCCTACCTCACGCTCAAATCAGGAATGATGTTTTCTATTGGTAGCAATCTAGCAGACACAATTAAACATGGAGCTGTATTTTTTAAAAAATACTTCTGTAAAGCTGTAACTTGGAGATGCGGTCAATGAAAGGAGAGGCTGTGTTGCTTGGACTTCATGTTGATCCTGCAATAACTCCTGCCAAGAATCTTTTTAACAAGAATATGACTCAGAAGAGCTGTTATGGCTTTGGGTGAAAGACGTGCATTTACGCTCCAGCATGGACTCTCTCAAAAACCTTCAACAACATGCTGTACTAAGTGCAACTTTCAACACCAGGGAGGAGCATACATCCTCAGCCATACAAAAGCTGATTCAATTATCCCTCTCAAAAGGCATTATAAGGTGATTTACCATGACGGTGCTGGATGCTATGCTTGGTGAGCACATGTTCTACTGCCACAAAACGGTTGTTTCCATGGATCCATTTTGTTTCCTCCTCATTCTACCAATTGGACAAAGGGCTAAAACTCATAATATGACCAGGGGTTCACACAAAGAGCTACAATAATACCCTGTCACCTATTTTTTGCAGCAGATGAAGTCAGTGACACATGTATTGCATGTTCTATCTGAAAAGCACGAGAAAAGCGGAAAGGTAGATTTCTACAGCTTAGTTTGAGCAAAACAGAAGTGCTAGCGTAGAAAATTCCTGATGGCAAAAAGTTCAGTTATTTGAGTGCTTATATCCTCACGATGACCGTCATTCTTCAAGTCCAGTTACAATCCTTAAGCCCAAGGAACACACCAGCATCAACATATGCCTTTTTCCAGCTTTGGCTGACCAAAAGACTATGCCTGTTGCATTTTACAGGGAACACTGAAACTGGCACTATCAGCTCCCGACCACAGGACATACCACCAAAAACATTAATGCAGAGCCCACGCCAAAAGACTACTTCAAAATGAATTTAGGCAACCGTAGGCCACAACACAATGCCTATTTTGGGGCACACTTGGTCTTTTTCTGGTAAGGATAGCAAAAGAATGGTTTAGCACCCTTTATAAAACAAAAGGGGGATTGTAAAGAGTGCAGCAATCTGCTGAAAGGTGACATGGTAAAGCTAAGGTAGCTTTAACAGATGTAGATAAATGCATATTTATGGGTACAGATGCACCCACAAATATTTGTTTACTACTGTAAATAAATAGCAGCATACAGTACCCAAATATCAGATGGACCATTAAAGAAATAGAACAGGTATTTTAACAGGACTTGACAAAAGATGCATCTAATTGTAGATAAACACAAGAATCCAGCAATTTAATCCAACTGTATACTCATGTAATAAGCTACCATAAACTCACAATATTGTCAAGGCAAAGACCAGTATCTTGGTTTTAGACAAGAAAGGGAAATAATAAAACACTAAGTCATGGCAAATTGCGTATTTTCTATGTTAAGAGAAAAACGCTGATCTATTTGGCTGCAGCCACTGTTACTGTGGGATGAGAACAAAAAGAATTGTTTTCAATTACCAGTTTAAACAAAGGCTTAATAGGATCTTATAAATTACAAATTACAGTATTTCTCTACTTGGCTTTTAATATCATCAGGAAGAAAGCATCACCACGCTTTGTCTTTCCTATTCCTGTTGTGTAAGGACTTGTTGCTCCAAATACTGTCTCATTTTACAGCCCAAGATAGCCAAAATCGTATCAACCTGTTATAACAAATTTATGACCAGCAAAGTACCAGATTCCTTTTGAATTAACACTGAATTGTGCATGAGAGTAAACAAACTACTCAACATAGAAGCTGTTTGTACAAACACTCATAAACCAGACAATGTAAACTTCAGCAGTATTCTGCCACTTCTATGTGTGCACCACAATAACGCACTACTTACTACTCTTCTGGAAAGGACAGAGTAGTTGAGGAACAATTAAATAACATTAATGAAGTTTCTGGCTACATAAGGGGGGAGGAATTACAGTTTCCTGTTCAATCTCAAGTTCAATAATTTAAGAAGTCATCAAGCAGCCTCAACACCGAATTAACATCACTTTTTACACCTGATTTTTCAAGGTTTTGGTTTTGTCATTAAAAAAAATTTAATGAGTCCCATTGCTCTCACTGTAAAAGATCAACTAGTACTGTCCAAAACCTTTGTAAAATTAAATTGAAAGCACCACTTTGCTAGGCAGTGATTAGTTATATGGTGTAAACTTAAAAACGATACATTCCCAAACATATTCAGGTATTGGTAGGAAATTAAAAAGGTGTCCCAACGATTAACAAATTTAAAGTGTCAGTGACTTCAATATGGCACAACAGGATTTTTGCAAACTTAGGTTCAAATCAGAATCCTAAGACCAATTTGCCAAAAATAGATATCTTTTAAACATAAATAAAGTCAATTTAAAGCATGCACTTCAGCTTTGTCCTTCCAGCTGGATCTCTACAAGCTGACCCTAAAACCATGCAAAAGCCTCAGTGAATCTGACTGACCTGTATACACAGCGGAGGACCTCAACATGCCTGTCTCTTTGTGCTTGCTTAACCTTAAGCAACTGGATTGTCCCTAACTTAATGCATTTGAATGGTCACGCCAAGTTCACTGGAACTGCTCACATTTAGGAAGTGAAGCACGTGAACATTTTGCAGACATTTTGGCCCTAACGTACACATAAAAAGCACACAGCATTAACAACATTTTTCACCTCAAAAGCATTTCAGAACATTTCCCTCCAACGCCCCACACAATTTTGTACTGGAAGATCAGGCACGTGTAGCACACAACACGTAAGTCTAAGCAAAGGGCAACCACGTACTACGACAGAAACACTTTTGCAGCTTTAACTATGTGTGGTAAGATTAAAACAGTCATAATTCTACACCAATCGGGCAGACAACTGAAACACAACCCCATGAGAAAACTAAATGAAGGAATCGCCAAAGACAAGAGGCACTCATCCTGCAACATGCACTAAGCAAACAGTCTGTTGCATCTCAGAACATGCTGGACGAAGTCATCAGAGGTTCGCTGCAGGTCGCCCACACACTGTACTTTGGAAAACAATTCTCCAGAGACCAACAAACCCCCCCAGGAAAATTAAATTCAGCCAGGAGTTAGACTTTTCCATAAACAACTCATTGGCTCTTGAAAAATGATGATCTGTTACGTCCCAACAAGCACCCCTGGATAAAGAAGCGCTTACGGAGCCTCGCCTGAGCCGCGCCATTGCCGGCCTTCCACGGGTTGCGTCCAAACCCTTCAAGTATTATGCAAATACGGCGTGTTTACTAACTGCCCTCGCTCGCAGACCTACCCGCCAGCAGCGGTTAATCGCCACCGCTGCCCCGGCGGCTCCCCGCTGCCAGCCGGGGCCGCGGGGGCGAGCGGAGGAGGCGGCGTTGCCTTACCTGGGGAGTCATGGTGGAGGGGTCCGGCTGCTCGGTGCCACCGGCCTCCTTGCTGGCGCCCTGCCCAGCCTCCGGCTGGGCAGCGGCGGGCAGGGGCAAGGACGGCTGGGGCGGGGGGAAATGGGCCTGCGATGGCTTGGCCGGTGGAGGGATGGAGGGCGCCAGGCCGGGCTGCGCCGGCTGGGAAGGAGAGGCCTGGGAGGAGAGCAGGTAGGGCTGGGGGTGCGCCATGTAGCCCTGGGCAGGAGGCGGCAGGTAGGGCTGGGAGGCGGTGGCCGGCGGGGGCTCCAGGTAGGGGGGCGGTGGCTCGGAGAAGGAGGGGGGCGGCTGGGAGGCCTGCGCCCGCGGCAGGTAGGGCTGGAGCGGCGGGGACTGGGCCGGGGGCGGCTGGGCGGGGGGCAGGTAGGGCTCCGCCTGCGGGGGCGGCAGGTAGGCCTGGGACGGGGGCAGGTAGGCCTGGGCGGCGGGCTGCGGGGACTGCGGCGGCGAGGACAGCTCCATGTCCATGGGCACCGGCGAGGAGGGCACCGGCTCGCCCCAGTCGCCGTGCCCGCCCGGCGGCTCCTGGCCGTCGCGCTCCCGGGCGGCGGCGGGCGGCTTGCGGCTTGGCGGCGGCGGCTCGCGGTGGGCGAACTGCTTCTGGTAGCTGCGGACCGGCGGCGGCACGGGCGGCGGCGGCTGCTGCTGCCAGTCGGTGAAGGAGCCGGGCAGCGGCGGCGGCGGCAGTCCCGGCGGGGGTGGCCCCGGCGGCGGCGGCGGCCCCAGCAGCACGGACTGCAGCTGCTTCTGGTGCATCTGCTGGAGCTGCTGCAGCTGCGCCAGGTGCTGCTCCTGCAGGCTCAGGAACCCCGAGGTACCGGCGGGAGGAGGCGGCGGCGGGGCGGCGGCGGCGGCGGGGGGCGCGGGGCCCGGCGGCGGGTAGCTGGGCAGCGGCATCGGCGGGACGGCGGGAGGCGGCACGCTGGGGGGAGGGATGGGCAGCGGCGGGGGCGGGATGGAGGTGGGCGGCGGCGGGTAGTGCCCCGCCGCCCCGTACAAGCCCCAGGCCGGGTACATGGCAGGGCTGCTGCTGCGGCGGCGGGAGCGGAGCGCGGCCCTTCCACAGGCCGCGGCGGCGGCGCGTGCGGCCCACGGCGCCTGCGCGGGCAGGCGCACCGCCCTCCCGGGCAGTAGAGCGCCAGCGGGGCGCTAGAGCGTCGAGCGGCGCCCCTCGTCGGTGGGGGGGGCGGCGCCGCCAGCGCGCCGCCTAGCGGACGGTTGCCGTCACTGCTGGAGGGAGGACGCTAACCCCGCGGCAGGGCGCATAGAGGGGGCGGAGGCGAGTCCAGAGCGCCGCTTCCCGCCCGCCGCCGGTCGGCCCGGGCAAGAGCGAGGCAGGCGACGGAAGGGAGCTAGAGCGGACCGCGGCGCGGGGCGGGGGCTCCATTTTGTGCAGCGGGGGCGACGAGCAGGCGGGTGCTGCCGCCGGCCCGCAGGCAAGGCTGTGTATGGCCGGCTCGGCCCCCGGCGGCCTTCCGTGGGCCGTGGCGCTACGGGGGCGGGGGCGCCGGTGACCTGGGTTACCCCGGGGCGGCGGCGGCCATGTTTCCGCACCTGCCCGCCGCTCCCGTCGGGGGCTGTGGCGCCACCAGCAACGGCTCTGGCGCGCAGCGGGCGTCACCGTGCTTCAGCCCCTACGCGGCTAGGGCAAACCCGGTGTCGGTGACCCGAGGTGCGATGGCAGAGATAATTAACGGTTGTAGCGGTTGAAGGGTGAAAGGCGCGCGGCCATAAATCCCGCTGAGCTAGGCCTTGGGAAAGGGCAGACGCAAAGGGCTCCTGCGGCCTCGCGAATGACGGCGCAGAGCCCCCGCATGGGGATGGGGGCGATGCCGGGTGCTCCAACCCCTAGAAACAACGTGAACGATTCTGGTTTTTTCAGTGAATATGCTGGTGATAAACCTGAGAGGAAAATTGTGAATGGAGCAGCAGATGTGTGAAATGCCTCATCCATTACAGAAGCAACTGCACTGAGGAGCAGGAAAGAATTTTTTTTCTTGTGTTTCTTGCTTGCCACACTGAAGCATGAGTTAAACATACAAATACGTTCTGTAGCCAGTTAGCAAAGACTTAGGCAAAGTGCTGAACTCCCATTGAGAAAAGACACAAGGGCTTGTGCGTATGAATTCTAGTAGCTGGGCAGTGAAGCCTAGTGGCTACTGTTTTGGTCAGCAGTGCACTAGTGTTGTGGTGTCTCACTGCTTGCCCTCCTTCCCAAATACAGAAAACCTGAGCAATTTTTCTCATGTTCAATCTCTAGTTCATGGCTGGCAAATCAAGGATCCCTGGCTAGTGGGGAAAGGCAGGTGTTGGAAGAAAAGTCCAAAGACCTTTCAGTCAAGAGAAAAATCAGGAAAACCAGATTGTTAGGCAGAGAAAAAGCTTTGACCTCTCTGCTGGAAAAGCTGGACTTTGTGTTCATCTGTTGTTAAATTCCAGGGAATCCACAGAGGTGATACACCATGAATCTGCAAGAAAAGCTTCAGGTAGTATGGACTCAAGTTATGAGATGCAAATCTTTAAGAAAACTATCTTAATTAATTTAATACACATAAAACTGTCTTTTCTATTCTTTAGTATCCTTTCCTTTCACCTAGAGGTGATTATTGATCCTTTTCCGTCTAGGGTGGTGCTCCTCTAAGATTTCTCTTGCAGTGAATATGACTTTTAGATAGCACTTGTACTTTTAGCCCTCACCTCCTCCACATTGTACATGTAGTTAACATTTATATCCCTGAGCTCTTTGGGCCAGTTTACTCACTAACTAAGCTTTTGAAAGTCTGTCCTTTCAAAATAGGGAATTCCTGTTGCTAACATCCTTTGATTTATCCTCCTGATTGATTCACTCAAAGTGAGTTCTCTTTTGATCAGTTTACTCAAGGTTATTTCCTGCAGGCAGGTCTCTCCCAATATTTTTGCTGTTTGTTGTGGTTACTCAATATTGTGAAGAAACCTGTTAAGTTCCCTTATGGGGAAATACATGTACTGAACCATTTTCAGTAGCAATTGTTTTCCAGCCTATGTTGAAGAGGCCAAAGTGTAACTTCCAAATAACTTGACAGGTGCTTTTGTCAATACCCAAATCTGGTCTGGGCAGCAGCAGAGTTGACTCCTGCCACCCAAGATACATTTGCTTTACCCAACATTACCTTGTCCTAAAGCAACCCTGTTAAGCCCACATTATGCCCTCATTCTTTTACAGTCTGTAACATTAATGTATGTCATCATGCTGCTTTTAGTTCATTTTTTAAATAGCTCATGCTCTTCCTGCTTCTGAATGTTATTCTACCAGGTTTCAGTTATCCCTCAACTAACCAGTGTCACATCTTCGATCAGCAGCTTAAGTTTCTTCACTTCATCTGGTGGTAACGCTGCAGCAATCTTGGGCCTTCTGGCCTGAAAGGAGTAGAAATTATTTTCTCCCATTCTTTGCATAACTTAAGACCTTCTTTTTGTGGCTTTTCTGATTATTCTGTCTTCTGAAGCTATGGAAACTGGCTACAGCAAAAGACAGGATGTTAGGGGGGAGGCCAGATTACCTAGAGTTACTTGAGAAACACTGCAGGCATCTGCTTGATATCTAACTCGTGTGCAGGTTTAAACCAACTGGGTCAGGAAGGAATTTCTCTTCTGGTTTGGACTGGCAGAGTTCTGCATTCATAGGAACATCAAAGCATTCTTGCTTACCAAACTCTTTCCTGTTACAATGATCTTTCCTCCTCTGACATACTCTTAAGTTGGATCTGAGGTTGGGATGCCATGGTATGAATGGAATAAATATTTTCCTCTGAACCAAGTGTCTGGTACACAGGTTCCCTGGGACTGCAGGGGAAGCAGTTGATGACTCAGGCAGTCCTCTTCTGTCCTGTTTCTCTTCTGACTAGGCTCTTTAAGTTAATACTCAAGTTTTTTCTGTCTTGCCGATTATACTCAACTAATGAAAATTTCCTGATGGGTTCACTCACTGCTAATACTTTCTCCTTGCTGTTCATCCTCCAACCCTCTTAACGCTTCTTTAGCAATTGCCTTATGCCTATTCTAGGTTCCTTCTCCTGTTACTAAAACAAAGTAGATCATAAGAAACGTTCATTTAAGGAGTAAAAGACTTCAGTAAATGGGCACATTTGCTTTGATTCCTACCCACAGTTCATACTAAATACATGTATTTTCATGAAGTCCCTCCAATAGGCATTCTGCTGGCAGGCAGACATTCCCCAAATTCATCAGGTTGCTGTGCCTTTGACCTCTTCTCCAGCACCAGAAAGACTTCTATCAAATATTACTATGAGTGTCCATTCCTTTCTTCTGCAGTCTCCTTCCATTTTGGTTAATTCAAGTGAAGTTGCTTGTACAGGAACAATTCTAGTTAACTCTGTACTTGAAGAAGTCTATCAAAACTAGAATTATTCTGAAAACTAAGTTACACAGATCTAATCCTACAACTGTTTCTCAGTCCTCATTTGACTAAACATGGTCTTCAAGTGTTCATGACAATACTTAAACATTTAGCTTAAAGAAACGTGACTTGGATTGAGAGAACAAAACTAAGCATATTATTTTTGAAATGTACAATTATACACCGAGCGTAAAATCTCAGGGTTGTTGGCTATCCTCTTCCTGGCTGGAGGTGAAGATAAACTTCAATTGTGATAGCTTGGAAGAGGCTATGTTTTGAAAGTGTCAGTATGCTGTTATTTCAGGGATGAGTTTAGTAGCTGTCCTGGTTTCAGCTGGGATAGAGTTAATTGTCTTCCTAGTAGCTGGTATAGCATTATGTTTTGGGTTCAGTATGAGAAGAATGTTGATAACACACTGATGTTTTCAGTTATTGCTAAGTAATGTTTAGACTAAGCAAGGATTTTTCAGCTTCTCATGCCCAGCCAGCAAGGAGGGGCACAAGAAGTTGGGAGGGGACACAGCCAGGACAGCTGACCCAAACTGGCCAAAGGCATATTCCATACCATGTGATGTCATGTCTAGGATGTAAACTGGGGGGAGTGGGGCTGGGAGGAATCACCACTTGGGTACTAACTGGGTGTCAGTTGGGGGTGGGGGGGAGCAAGAGAGCAGCTGCATGGTGCTTAGTTGCTGGCTGGGGTTAAACCACAATGGTAGGTGAGCCTGCAGCAAGCAAGAGATAGTAGGAGGGGTAAGTCTGATGTGTTCCCAAAATTTCCTGCACTATCTGTAGAGGCAGGGTGCTAGCAAGAAAGTTATTAGCATGTCAGGGCATTTCCCAAGGACAGGAAATGATTAGCAGATGAGAGGTACTATCTTCACTGTATGCTGTCCAACATACAGACAGCTGAGTTCAGCTATTCTCTGCAGCCAAACCAGTGTGAGGCACCACAGGATAAAAGCTCTATTAAAGTTTGGAAATTTTCCTAATTATACCAAGAATATAAATTTTCAGTCTCCCTCTTTACTATACCTCAACTATAGCATTTTGGCCAGGAAGCACACTTCGGCACATTGGCCCCTGGTGACCCTCATATTGTCTGTCATCTCACAGTCTTAAGACAATTCTCAGAAGAGCAAATTATATTGCTAAAAATTAAAGAGTAATTGAGAAGATAGGAGTATACAAGTTTATGGCTTTGAAATATTTTTTCCGCTGCATTTCTCCATGTGGCTTAACCATCTCTTTTCCCTCCCTCCTCTGACCACTTCCTTCCCTACAGCAAATGCTGTGAGACTCTCTTGATCTGCAGCCATTGCTCCGACTCCCCCCACTGACTCTGCTCCCAGCCCACATTAATAGCTTTCCCAGTTTGACACCTTCCTGCCACAGTTTGATACCTTCCTCCTCCTCCCTGACACCTAACAAAAGGGATAAGGCTTTGAGGTGCATAGATGCCAAGCAAACAAGAGGGAGAGATCTGTCCCAACCCAATCCTGCCCTCCCGCCACCACTCTGCATATAAGCAAAAGGACCAGGCTGCCAGCTAACCCAGTACAGACACGAAAATCTGAGCAGGATGCTTAACCAAACTTCATTCATTGTACAGTTGAATAAAAGCCCATCAATTCTGAATTAAAATCTTCCAGACCACTGGTCCAGAGAAGGCATGCCAACCGGTGCAGGTTTGACAGCTTTTCTCCAGAACGCAGGTTCCAATTTGCTCGTGGGACAGGTGTGAGGGATTTACCAGAGGAATAGTTGTCCTGCTGCAGGTGCAGCAATAAGAAACTTCAAAAATTTCTGTGGCTTCTTTCTCAGTCAGAGTTGCATCACCAATATTTAATTTGGAATGCTGAAATCACTTTTTCCAATGATCCCAGTGAAGAGGGAGTTAGGCATGTTCTGGGCACTGCTGTCCCCTTTTTCCCAGGCCAAGTCAGAACAAGGATGAATAAAAACAGACTCTTCCAAGTAGCTTTTTCTTAGAAGATCAAGGCTATGAAGTTAGTCCAATGTCACCCACAGTCCTATGAGCAGAGTCCCAGCAAAAAAGCAAGCAGGAGGGTTGGAACCAGAAGGACCCTTATCCTGGCTCAGAGTCCTGGCATTGATGGCTTGGCTGGACAGGTTAGAATCGAGGAGCTCCGTAATCATCTGGCATCCTCTCAATATTGTATCTGAGAAAGAAAGAGGGAAAACCTATGAAGACAACCTACTCCACATTGCTCCCCTCCCCATGCAGCAACAGGCTTGCAGGCAGACTGAACAACAAGAAGCTTTGTTGCATTTATATCTGCAGCTCAGATCTCCAGGAAGAAAAATATTACTCCTGAAAGTGAAAAGCCTTCATAAGGTTGCTGTTATCCTTCACCTCAAATCCAGAAATTGGGCATCTCAAAAACTCACCATCTCCAGAGAAGAAAAAAAATGGTGGTTTTGTAAGATCTGACTTGGGATTGAAGAGCAGACCACCACAAAGAATAAAACTTTGGCCATTAAACTTATGATTCATGGCCACAGTGAATAAGGGGAAAAGATGTTTTGAGAGAAAAATGTTCTGAGCCATGTTCTAATTACAGATCAGTTAAGACTTTACATATTTATAGCAATCAACCTTCTAATTTCTGATATATTGCTCTGTCTGCATGTTACTAGACTCGTTGTCTCCACTGCTAGCACAATTGCCTCCTTCCCAGTATCTCTCCCATCCCATCTGATGACTTTGGCCCTTTTCTCTCCACATCCTGACTTCTCTCCTTACAATGCTACCAAACATATCTACCATACTGTGAAACAATTTGGCATAGGTTCAATGCAAGATAAATCTTCTGGGCTGTACATTATGTATATATGACAAACAAAGGTGAGTAAAGTCTTCTTAGTCTAGGCTTTA
This sequence comes from Harpia harpyja, assembly GCF_026419915.1. Classification (NCBI taxonomy): domain Eukaryota; kingdom Metazoa; phylum Chordata; class Aves; order Accipitriformes; family Accipitridae; genus Harpia; species Harpia harpyja. Next base: position 56,758,774 of record NC_068942.1, on the reverse strand, counting down.
CAAGTACTTTGGAAGGAACAGGAAATGGATTTAAGCAAATGTTTTTACAGTAGATCACTGGTGCTATTGCATATAAAAAATTAAATATATATAGTGAGCCAGTACTTGCAGATGCTGGAAAAATCTGCTGCATTGAAATTGCTGCATTAGTGTCCTTCTGAGTTGGTTTGGTTTTTAGCTAAGAAGCAAATTCAATCTCTTAGCTGAGGTTACACAAAGCTACCAAACAGAATATGGAACAAGAATGGTTCTTTTCCTCGAGAACCTGTAGAATGCACTTGCCCGGTAGTCCTACTGCTGCTGCTGGTAAGCAAAACTGATCTATGGTAACACTGGCCTCAAGGAAACTAGTTTTCCGGGTAAAAGCAAGTAAACATGTAGACTGCAGTAAAAGTGGGTCTGCGACCAGTCTCTTCCCAGCAGCAGCTGTACTTCTACTTTTGTGCGAACACTAGGCCCTTTACTGCAACCTGCACTATAGACAATGCAGGAGAGAAATACCTGGTGATGGAGTCCCTGTCAGACAAGGATTGTACCAGGCAGTGTTCCTCCTTGTGGGGGGTCCCTTACCTGTGCCTGGAAATATACATTATAGGCACTCCTGGGATTTTTCGTATTCTCCGCTTGAGCTCTTTATCCACTGTGGCCACAATGTAACATTTGTGCTGCAAAAAAAGAGGCGAGTCAGATCGAACACCAGTGAGCCCGCAGAAAGGAAACAAAGCTGAGCAAAAGCTTCTGTTCTGTAAGCTCATTTAACACAAGAGGTCTACGAGTCATTAGCGAGGCATTACTACAACTTGTACAGAATTCCATAGCAGTCTAGTAACATCATTCTGCTCATCAAAACAGACTCATAGAAACATCCAAAGCCTGTCCAGCCTTCCCAGCTGACAGCTTTCTCATCCTAAGTGCTTCTTGATGCTGACCTATACAAGAAGAATGCTCAGAGAAGACTATACCTTGCTTCAAATAAAGTTGTGCTAGGGACTGAAACTGCCCCTTAGTGAGATTTTACAGTCACTTTGTGGGAAATTTAAGTCATCAGTAACTAGGAATGTTCAGGAATTTTTAGTATGTTAGCACAGTATTGAAAATTTCAGAAACAGAAATACCTGAGTGACCCTCTGTACCAAGCAGTCATCTGCATAGGTTCCTTTGTGCATACATGGCAAGCGTTCAAAACGAGGGTCCTTGGCAATTCTGTGGGGACATATAAGGCAGCATCACAGCAACCAGACCAGAGTGTACAGTAACACAGGACAGGGGAACAGGAATGCCCCTTTCTGTGATACACAGCACGTTATTCTCAAAACAAGGACTGAACGGATGGAGTGAATGGTACACAACAGTCAATTGTAATGAGGAGCAAAAAAAGAATGCCATTTATCTGGCTAGTTACTTGTTAGTTGGATTCAAGATCCCTACAATGTTAGGCTCTTGCCTAACAAAGTAATTTGAAAGAAGTTATCTGTTGGAAGAGCTAGAATTTCTGGTATCTCAACGTTCGTACCATGCACATCGGAACACTTCACCTCCTCCCTGAAGGGGAACATCAAAGCTGTTTAGGGGATGCACTCAGATACTTTACAACACAACAGGCCAAAATAAAAAGTAAAGAACAATACATCTGACTGGTACACCTGCAGCAGACAAAGTACATTGGACTAGTTTTCTACAGATCACAAAATAACCTGGCTCTAGATTATCAGCACGTGCTACCTACTCCTACAGGAATAACATGAGGCAAGAGTGAAAGGTTCGATAAGACTTGGGTCACTTCTTTATTTATTTTCAGAAAATTCTGTAATTAAAAAAGAAATCTACATACATATTGAGAAACAGGAGGAAGCATTATTTTGAAAGTCTTAGGGGAAAAAAAAGATTAACAGATCAATATTAGGCACTCATACCTAGCATTTAGTTTTTAAAAAAATCATCTAAAACTTGAGCCATCGTACTGATCTCATACAGCCAGAGAAATAAAACCCAGTTCGGGACTCTGCAACCACCTATCTACTCTCTAGTCCACAAGCACCATCACGGAAAGTGCTTTTCATTTATTTATATTAAAACATTAAGTTCTAGAAACAGAGAAGAACACCCTGCACCTACCTTAATGCCACACGGTACTTCTGTCCTAACTTCTCAATTTCACCCATTACACAATCTGTGATACATGGAATACCTACATGCAAAAAAAGCCTGTATTAAACCCAAGCAGTATGTCTTCACAGACCCCTACATATTGCCCACATGCCCAGGAACTATCATGGAACTCTACAACATTAGTTACAGTTTTAAACTTATGAGAACTGATAAAGTTGCAAAGTGATGAAATGTAGAGCCACTGAGTTTGACCATGCCATGGTAATTTTAGATTTTTAAGTTACTAATGCTTTACCTTTGCTGAGATTAGCATTTAAACCATTGTTTGACTGAAACCAGAGACAGTTCCAGGGTTACCATAGCCATGAACAATGAGCTCGATGATTATAGCACACATACTTTTTTCAAGATTTCTGTTATCCTCAGCTAGTGGTATGAGGCTGATAAAGCACATCACAAGCACACCATGGCACTACGTGGTCCGAAAGAAGCTGCAAGTGATGCAGACACTCACACTTGGCATAGAGACAGTCCATCATTGACTGCACTAGGTCCAGCTTGGCCTTGATGGAGAAGTTGATGAAGTTAGTGTCAACCAGGATGTGATAAGGGGGGCCCAACTGTGTATTATACTGGAAGAACAAGCAAGAGGGATGCTGGGGGCTGCCAGGAAGACAAAGAATTCAAATCAGTTAATTGCAATTAACAACATATCCAATCATACAACTTGCGCAGAATGAAAGAAGAGTAATTATAGAATCGTTTATGTTGGAAAAGACCTTTAAGATCATTGAGTGCAACCGCCAACCATGCCCACTAAACCATGTCCTGAAGTGCCTTGTCTACGCACTTTTTGAATACCTCCAGGGATGGTGACACCACCAGTTCCCTGGACAGCCTGTTCCAATGCCCAACAACCCTTTCAGTAAAGAAGTTTTTCCTAATATCCTATCTAAACCTCCCCTGGCGCAACTTGAGGCCATTTCCTCTCGTCCTACGCGCGGAAACAACACAAGGCAGCACGGGATGGTGGCCTGCCAGGCCTCCTGCCGCCTCCTAAACCCAATCCCTTGGTTTGGGGCACCATTTACTACTCCGAAACGCCCTCAGTTGCAGCCTGCAGCGTGGCCGGCCGGCCGGCCCTCCCCTCCCTCCCTCCCTCCCCAAAGCGCCGGCAGCACTTACACCTCCCGCTCCTTAATGGCACTCGGGTCCTCTTTCTTCTTCACGGGGGCTTTCGCCCGGTCCTTCTCGTTACTGCAGGGAAACACAGGCACTCCTGGCGGGGGGGGGATGGGGAAGGGCGGCCAGCGGCGGAGAGGCCTGGGCCAGGATCCCCTCCCGCCCCTCCCGAGCAGGACGCGGGGACGGCCAGCCCCGCGCGGCCGGCTCCGGGGCCCCGCCTGGGCCCGGGCCCAGCCGCAGCCACACTCACATGCGCTGGTCCCGGAGGCTGATCATGCGCTTCATGACCGCGTACTTCCGCGCCTTCTTCTGCTTCCCCTGTAAGCAGAGGGACACACAGCCGCGATGAGCTGGGGAGAGGGCAGGGCACGGCACGGCACGGCACGGCACGGCACGGCCCCCCCTGCCCGCGCCCGGCTCACCATCCCGCCACTACTGCTACTACTGCTGCTGCCGCTGCTACTTCCGGTGCCGCCACAACGCGTCACCGCGTCCCGCCTCGCCGAGAAGGCCCGGGAGTGGCGTCACTTCCGGCCGCCGGCACGGGGCAGCGGGAGCCGGCGCCGGTCGCGCGCAGGAGCGGGCCCGACGTCGCGGCCGCTGCCGGAGCTCTCGGTAACGGCGGTCCCCGCCCCCTCCCGCGCCTCGGGGGAAGGGGACGGGACGGGAGGGGAGGGCGGGCTCCGGCGGGGGGAGCGGGGCTCCCGGGGCGAGGGAGCTGCAAGTCGGTCGCCCCGCCGTGCTCGGGCGTCCCGCCGGGGTGGTGGCCCGGCCCGGCCCGGCCCGGCCGCGGGTGGCGGCGGGAGGGGCGCGGGCGGCCCCACTGCCGGCCCGGGGCGCCCGTGCTGGGGGCCGCCCCGCCGCTGCCCCTGGCAGGCCCGGAGCTACCGCGGCGGAGGTCCCCGCTCTGCCGGCGGCGGGGGCGGGCGGGAGCGGGGCTCCCGGTGAGCGGGAGGAGCTGGCTCTGCCTGCCCCGCGCCGGCCTCCGGCTTTCTCTTCAGGTTTAGCCGTGCCCTTTGCACGGCGCTGTCGGTGGCACGTGGGGTAGGTTGGGGGGGGCTGGCGCCTGTAGAAAGGCCGCGGGGTTTGCTGGCCCCGCCGAGCCACAGCTGGTGCGGGCTGGAGGGGGAACCGCAGCGCACCGATCGCCCTCCTTCCCCCCGCTTTTCTCTTTTGCGGAGCTGGGAGGGCACGGAGATCTTCAGGCCGCTTCCTTAAGCTCGCTGGGCTGGCACGTTTTGAAGACTTAATGTCATGCTGGCTGTGCTGCACTCTAGCTCGTGAACTTCTTCATGAAAAGCAGTAGGTTGTCAGGAATCCGTATATCTTGCCAACAGCTGTGACCTGAAATCCTGGCAAATGAGCATAATTGCAGCTGTGCTTTCTGCAGCCGTAATGGTGTAGTCTGACCTGAAGTATCTCTCTTGCACACATAAGGAAACGTTCTCCATGTTCTCAGGCTAGTCCCAGGCACTTGGTTTGTAGTGCCCTGTGCAGGGAATGGTGAGAGAGAGGCCTCCTTGTTGTTATCTTTCTCGTGTAAGCTTTTGGGATTAGTGAGAACTGGCAGCTGTTGGTATCTTCCAAATGCAACCGGTTTTATCTGGTGTGCTGGTCAGAAAAAGCAGATACGCAGCCAGTGAGGTACTATGCAGGAGTTTTTTCCTGAAGCGCTGGCCTCAGTAGAACCGTGACTGAGGCTCTGATAATGAGGAAGAAAATTAGGCTGAAAGGAGAACTTGGTTTGTTAGGGAAACTGTGGCTAAGCTTTCCACCTGGGTGATCGTACCAGATGAGAATGGCCTGGAAGTTGCCATCTGGCTGGCTTGCTGTGTTTGAGGAAGGCAGGAGGAGCTGACAGCCCTGGTGGTGGTTCAGTTGTGAATGAAAAGTCTTTAGACTTAGGCAGTTGGCAAAAGTCTCCCATGTTATTTTTTTTTTTCCTTGTTGTCACTATTTTATTTGGCTTGTGTGTAAACGCATATGACAAATTCCAGCCCTGATGAGAGAATGACTGTTTTGTATGGACACTGGCCATTGATGTGGCTTTTGTCCTTGACAGCTGATACTGGAGCCTACTCAGTGCCTTTTGTGCTGACTCTTCAGTCTTCTGTGGGTGTATTTTAAAGTTAGGTTCCCATGGGCATTCCTGTTTGTTGGTTTGTGCATGCTCTACTTACTGTGCGAAAATACTGTGCCTTTTTACTCCGAAGAGAATTGTCTTGTGCGTGGCATGAGACACACGTGCCATTGGTGGTGGACATTTGTGCACGTGGATTGAGAGGATGTTTTGCACAGAGATGAAGGGTTCTCTCTTCTTGGTTGGATGAGGTAGTATCAACCCGCAGAAAGGTTTTAAATCCGTCTTCTTAGTTTTGGAACTTGTCAGGGGAGACAAGAAAGGAAGTTAAATTTATCAGCGCACCGAAAAAACCAGGAGGCACAACAGATTTCCTAGGACCTCAGTAAATCAGTTCTGTATAGCATGCCCCCAACTGACGTCGTAGCAGTAGCCACGCGAATGTGCCATTACTGTGTTACAATTCCTTTTGTATGTGCAGCTACACTTGTGCTTCCTTCTGGAGCTTTGTACTGTGTTCTTCTGGCTTCATAGCAGCAGTAATACAAACAAAATGTTTTCCCATTACTGACCTTCCTTTCCTTGCTGACTTGAGAGAAGCAATAGCACTAATATGGTTTATTTTATGATTCCATACTGTCTATCCTGATTCTGCCAGTACTTCTCCTGGAGTCAAACCAAGGTGAAGCTTTCCAAATCCCCATTTTCCCTGCAGATGGCAGGAGACCGTTGCTTGCTTTGTCCTTGGATCACTAAGACCTGTCAGACAATTCAGCATTTTTTTTCCAGCCTAGCTACGATGGCACCTTATATTGCTGATTTTCAGAATTCATTTCCCAGATTGTTAGCTGGCAGTTCTTAGCACAGATACTATTTTAATTTAGATCTACGTTCTGGTAAGTGAGTGGCAACATATCTTGGATACCAGCTACTCACAACTTGGTTCTTTACCCCAATGTATCCCAGCTGCAAGAGCATCCTTAAAGCTGATGGCAGTGTGTATGCTAGAGGGAAGTTGATTGTACGACAGCCACTTCATCTCTGGTGGCCACCTGACTTGGTGTCTTGTTTACCACTTCATGTAGAGATAATAAAATGAGAAGTTGCTGTGCTGATTGAGGGAGATAATTAATTCCCTGTGTCCAGTGAGCTCTGAAATTCTGCAACCCAGATCAAGATACTCAGGCTTCAGTTGACTTAAAAATCTTGTAGTTGAAGTGATGGGTCTTTCTCTTTTTATGTTTTTGAGAGAGAGTCTGTGTGACTTGTGATATGCTTTACAGAAGGGAAAGAGTTATGGACTGAGACAGAAATGGCTTGGGTAGATGAACCCACAGGGCCAGTTTTGTGTTGTTTTTTCAGTGACATGAAGAGAGTGGTTCTGTAAGATGCTGGAGGGAGATCTCATAGATTCCCAAATATTGATAAGTTTCTGTGAAATTCCTCAGCTGTGTGGGGAGGAACCACACACCTTCCACAGCCAGGCCAAGCTGGAGCAGAGTTTCAGCCAGCCATTTGTAGCACATCTTGGATATGTACTGTGAAAGAACTCAAATACCAATGAAATTGCTAAGTCTGTGATTCTTAATACACAGAGATATGAGTTTAGAAACCTTCATCTAGGAAGAGAATGAGAACTTATGCCTTGGGGACTGCAACACTGCTCAAGCAGAGGAAAGAAGAAAATAGCTGAGTGGGTGGGATTTTCCTTGAGATGTGGGGGAGGAAAAGACAGTGAGAGTCTGGCTGCTTCTGCAGTGCAATCAAAGAGCTCTGCACAGACTTACCTGTCGGTTTTCATATGCATTAGAAAGCTTAGTGGACGTATGCAAAGGCAGCCAGATCTGTATGATTATTGGGATGGAGGGAAATAAGAGACATCTGAAGAGGAAGGTAGATGAGGCAGGAGTAAGGAGGAAGTGGCAGCTGAGGCAGTGATATGGCAGGCAGGAGGAGCGCATCACTTACATCCCCAGAAGAGCTGACTCTCTTTACAGAGAGTTGCTGTGGTGAGTGTGGGTTTGTTCATTTCATTCTCACTCCTTTATATAATCTGTGCTCTGAATGAGTAGATACCGACTGTGTAGGTTCTGTGGCTTTTCTTCTGGCATATGTCCTGTTTTTTGTGGGCTGCATCAATCCTTGCTGTTAGATTTTTTTTTTTTAATTTTTTTTTTTAATCTCAATCTTGACAGTAGACTGTAATTTAGTGGATAGTGCTGCTGAAACTGAAATGCCTTGTGAGGATACTAGTTTCCTGAATACCTAAAACAAGAGCAACAAAAGAAATTATCTAGTTTGCTCTGGGATCCAAGAACTTTCAAAGATTTATTTATTTAATTATTTTTAGGCTTGACTATAAATAGCCATCTAGATTTGGGCAAAATCAGTCTGAGAATAGTACGTGGCATTTTGTGGGTTGTGAAGGCTTGAAGTGGTACCTGCTCCTTAGCACTCCTCATAAATAGCACGCAGGTTCTTAGCTGTGCCATCCTTTATAGCTCATCTCCTATGCATTCGACGTCTAGTGATATTCTTGCGTCTTACACCTCTCACGTGTTTCTACTTGCTAGATTTGCCCACAACAGTGGAGACATCTAACCTTTCTCTCGTTTTTTTTCTTTTCCAGGGAGGCTAGCAAACAGCAGGCTATAGGGAGCAACATTGCAGGACAACCCTTTTCCACAAAGAGGAGGAAATTGCTGTGCTCAGGTCCTCACCTTTCAGCAGTGATTCTGTGATGCAAGTTCCAGGAGTTTCTCTTTCTGTGATAATCTTCTCTATGGCCTCTTCTTGCTGACATTAGCCCCAGTGTTGGGCACAAAGAGGAAGGATGCTGAAGAATGGGTACCCCCCTTTTGGCTTTTAGAACATGGGCACTTGTGTAAAGGTATGTGATTGCTCTTTGGTTGGAGGGATGGAGTATCTGTGGAGGCCAGCAAACGGTATTTGCTAGGCTGGAAAGTCATGGCTATTGTTGGGAGGAAATACCTCATTTAAGCTTTCTGCATGCTGCTGTCCATTGCTGCTGCTGTTGAGATGACTGATAAATAACTCCCCTTTTGTGTTTGTTTAAAAAAAAATAAATAGAAAAAGCGGCTTGAATGCACAATGTAGCTTCTCACTAACTGAATGGTGACGTGGTGAGCTATATTGTATGCATTAGTGTATGCCAAATTGTTTGTCTACTTGTCACATTCCTTGCTGCTGCTCTTCCATCTGTCAGCTATGTCTTATCAACCAAACAGCATGTTGTTCTAGGTGTGGTCTTTTTACTACATGTTTGTTTAGCAGTCCCCTCAGTGAGAACTTGATTCTAGATTGGTGTCTCTAAAAATTGCTGTAATCTTAATAGCGTACAAAACTAAGGTTTTAGCTTGTATGTTGATCAGTGAGAGTTTCAGCGGAGAGGCTCTGCTTTGCAGAAGTGAGCAGAAAAATACAGATGGACTGTTTTCCAGTTGCATTCGTACTTTCTGTAGTAGAGTTACAGGGCAAAAAATGGATTCAGCTCTGCCCTAGAAGGATTTTGTTTGTTCTGAACAAATGGGGATGGTCTTGTCTGCAACCCTTTTATTCCATAGCTTTTTCTTCTGAGGTTGCTGGTTGAGGGTCATCTTCTGTCCATTTTGGTGGTGGCTCTGTGATGTGCTTTCATGGCAGACTAGAAGTTAACTTTGTGGCTTGCAGAAGCAAGCAGGTGTGAGAGTTTGGATGAGTGGCTTTTGGCTGGTGCTGTCGAACTTAGTGATCCTGCAAAAAGTAGCTCCTTCTTGCAGCAGCCAGAGCCTGCTCTCACTGGTTTCTGAGGATAATATGTTGTCCTTATAGATCCCTGAATCTGAACGGGAATCTGTGATGGAGGGAGAACTGTTCCTTGTAGCATGCTGTGCTGTTTGCATAAATCACAGTCTTACGGAATAATGCTTTAGGGATGTCCTTGGAGAGGAAGATAGATGATCGATAGGTATTTGTCTGAGGAATCATAGATTAAATTTAGGCCAGTGTGTGTGAGGAAGAGTCACTGGACTGGACTTGGCCTATTTTGTGTTCTAGATGCAGCTGTGATCCTCGGCTGTGTGTCTCACCGAAGGGACCTGATGTTTTACATTATTGGTAAGTGAAGGAAAGGCTGCCACTGTCTTTGTTGACCTCTCCATAGGCTTTAGAAGGGTTTCTTGAAAGCCTCTGCTTTCACGTTAGTTCAGAGTCTACCTAACAAACATGAAGTTACTGTCACCCCACACTGTGCCCTCCACCTGGCAGACTTGCCTCTCCACTATTCTTCTTGTTCCTAAAGTCCTTCCATTGACCTCATTCCTAAGCCACTCCCTTACTTTTTCTTTCAGGAACTAGTGCAGGGTTGTTGCCTCCATGATGCTTCTTAATCCAGCCTTAACGTGATGTGCAGGGGTTGTGTGGTTATATGACTGTTTTCCTTAAAGAAATCTCTGTAGTTCTAATTTGCAGCTCAAAGAGAATTCCATGCTTCTGTTGGGATGTCTGCTAGCCATACCTGAGACTCTGTACCACCTTTACATATTTCCTCTGTTTGCAGTCATTTGCAGAGTTTTAAGGGGCTTGTTATTCTCTAACCTTACTTGTAGCATAACACAAACCATAAATGTTCACACAATAGTTTCTGCCTTAAACTCCTAATTTGCAGTTGAGTAGAATGTCATTAATAAAAGGCATCTTGGGCTCACGCAGAGGAGATTTTGGTGCCTGACTCAGCCATGCTGCTGCAACCACCCTCTCTTCTCTCCTTGCTGCAGGTGGGATCACAGTATCTGTGGTAGCTTTCTTCTTCACCATTAAGTTCCTCTTTGAGCTTGCCGCACGTATAGTCAGCTTCCTTCAGCATGAGGACCGGGAACGCCGAGGGGAACGAACTATTTATGACTACGTGCGAGGCAACTACCTGGATCCCCGGTCCTGCAAAATCTCCTGGGATTGGAAGGACCCCTATGAGGTGGGCCATAGCATGGCCTTCCGAGTGCATGTAAGGGAATATTTCTGTTTCCATGCAGCTTTGGGGGCAGGAACAGAGGTCTGAGTTAGGGATGGGCTCTTAAAATATTTTTTATTGGGGCCAAGGTGGATGTAACTTAGGAGTAGGAAAACTATCTGTTTATGTCTTCTGCTACCCATAATTGTGTTGCAGAACTCTGTAAGTGCATAGCTGAGGTTGGTGCTCCTTAAAATCTTATCTCCATCTCTTTAGAATCCTCTGAAGAACCGGAGGAGACCAGGCTTGTCCTATCTACTGCTTCCTTTACTGGGAAGTGAGTGGGCCGAGCCTTGCCTTCAACAGACTTGGTGCTATCTTTTGGTTGTGCAGCTGAAGTTGGGAGCATGGGAATGGGTGTTTTACCAACTCAAGAATTGTAAAGCTTCGTGGCCGCTCCCCATTCCTCCAAAATTGAGTGTTATTCTGTCTGACCTGGAAAAGCCTGCCAAGGATTCTTTTTTCTCTCCAATACCAAAAGGCCAAGTCTAGGGGAATGGGACAAGTATACAAATAAGATAGGTGAGGGGCCTGAACACTGAGAGTTTGAAACTAAGGGAGGAAGTTTGAACAGATTTTGCTGGGCTCGTGCCCACCTTTCTGCCCCACCTTCCCTACCCAGAAAGGCATTGAAATAAGAAGAAAGGTTCAGCTAGGTTGCCATACCCATACCTCTTGGTAAGGCGAGGAAAACCCTTCCGCTTGAAGGTGAATAAGGTGTTCTAACTCCAGGGCAGGCAGTGAAAAAGAGCTGAGGGGAAAGTTCTGTTCCTGCTGTTTAAATTTATTCCCTTCACCTTACTGACTCTCACTCATGGCAGCTCCAGCTATGTGCCCTTCTACTTCATGCTTGTCTCCCATTTGCTTAGCCCTTTATTCATCAACAGTAGCTGTTGCATGCACTGTTTTCTCTCACTGTCAGTCAAGATACGTACCACTTCAGGCCCCACGACCTGCCTTATTTAGAAACGGAATAATAGTAACCTCTTGCTGATTGCATGCTGGTTGCAGATGGCAGGCAGGGTCTGGCCACAAGCTGCAGCTCTTGAAGAGCCATGCACGTAGGGTTCCAAGGTGTAATTCTTTCCTTGTAAGGAAGTACTGGTTGAGGTATGTTACCCTCTGAAATTGTCCAGCAGATCACTTCTGTGATTGAGCTGCCTGTGATTTTATCTAACACGTCGTTTTCATGCTGATGCTTCTTATCAGCACAGACTGGGTCAGCTCCATAGGTCAGCATCTTCTCCAAACTGTTTTCTGTAATAGATTGGTGAGAGCTTTTCCAAAGCTTAGCGGTACAAATGGACAAGATCTGCTTGTTTCTCTGAAAGGATGTGGCTTTGCTTTTTTCCTTTTGGTAGTGGGTTCTCTTGGTTTCTGCTCTGATATTGCACTAACAGTGCAGAGAAGAAATGCCTAGTGGCATGTTCTTTTCAGGGCACTCATTTGAACCCCAGCACAAAAGAGAATGAGGCTGTTCAATGCCCACTTGTGCCCTGTTTGCTTTGGAGAACACAGCCTGTGTGACAGAGCTGGCTCTTAATTTTTTTTCCTTTGCTGAGCTGGGGTTCTTGCCCTTGTTTCCTCAAGGCGACTTGCTTTCTCTTCCTCTGTGCACTGCATATTTTTGCTGACCTGGACTTCTCCATTTCCCATGCAGTTATTCTATAAAAATGGGCAACCCTTCCCTGCTCACCGGCCTGTGGGGCTGCGAGTTCACATCTGCCATGTGGAGCTAGCAATTGATATTCCTGTAACCCAGGAAGTTCTTCAGGAGCCTAATTCCAATGTGGTGAAAGTGGCCTTCACTGTGCGCAGGGCTGGGAGATACGAGATCACTGTAAAACTCGGTGGCTTGAATGTGGCTTACAGCCCGTACTACAAGGTGTTCCAGCCAGGTAAGATCTAACTGGCCCTCTAATGATTCAAAGTGGATTTGGAGGTATTGGAGGCAGTTAGGTAAATGTGTTTCCAGCTAAAATAGGTAGGTGACAGGGAAAGGGTTACCCTTCACCATTTTCCTCTTGCCGTGTGTAGATCCCAGCAATACACCCATGACTAAAACATACTTGTGACTACCAGTACGTGGCAAAATAGAAACTGCCTTATAGAATAAGTCATTAGTGCTGCTTAAACTCCCTAACCACTTATGTCATGTTCTCCGTTTTGTAGTAACTTCTTCGTGATCCATCCAGTAGTCAGAGAATGCCTTTTGTAAAAGTACTGAGTTATTTGCATCTGAATTGGAAATGCTGTCATGATTTGACTCTTCCTCTTTTGAATACCCTACTCTATTCCTTTAAGCTCCTGGAGCAGTTGATACCTTTGATTATATTCTGCTTTAAAAACTTTTTTATCCATTTTAAATTGGTTTCCTTCTACTTTTGTTATTTGACCCCAATCGGCATCTTTTATATTTCATGTACATGTTCATTGAAAGTACCTCTATTCCATTGCATTGTGAATAGATACAAAGCTTGCTAATGTACCTCGTCAGAAAGGGGAAGCTCAGGTTTAATTTGGATACCCTTCAGGCTAAAGTTTGTTTGGTAAGCTGAATTTGCAGGTTTCCTTGGATGTCAGCTGACTTGTATTTTGTATGTGCAGTGGGAGCAAGTTCTTGAGCTGAAGGTTAGAATGGTGGAAAAAACATTCTTTAGAAGGCTAGTAACTGGGTTTGCTATATCAGTATTAAGTTTCTGACCCAAGGCAAACCCTGTGCACCACATCGTGTATTTCAGTGCTCAGATACTTTATTTTTTGAATGTAGGGGCGTAGAATGTGTTTAGATTTGATTCATTTTCAAGGGTATTGTGCCCCAGTTGCTTTTCCTTTGCTCTTGGTAGCTTCACCTTGGAATTTGTTTGACTCTAAACTGTTATTGTCTTCAGGGATGGTGGTTCCCTCCAAAACCAAAATTGTCTGCCATTTCTCCACTCTGGTGCTGACGTGTGGACAGCAGCACACTCTGCAGATAGTTCCCAGAGATGAGTATGACAATCCCACCAGCAATTCTGTGTCCCTGATAGATGAGCACAATTACAGCCTCTCCATCCATGAGGTGAGTGCAACCTCATCACTTGCTGCTTGACTTCAGGTGAGCTAGAGAGCCCCCTTTATTCATTTGTTTTCTGTTTAGCTGGGTCCTCAAGAAGAAGAGAGCTCTGACGTTGTGTTTGAGAAGTCTGTGGTGTCCAACCGGCAGACTTGCGAAGTGTTCTTCCGACTCACCTTGCACTGTAGGGGGTGTTTCCATGCCTGCATCTCCTACCAGAACCAGCCCATAAGCAATGGTGATTTTGACATCATTGTTCTAAGTGGTGAGTCGAGACCTACTCAGTATTCATTCTCCAGGTGTCCTCTTACAAGATGCTTTGCACACTTGTGTGGCAGAGCTAAATGTGGCTTCTCTGCAGGCTAGCCATGCTTAATTGCTCAAGGAACACCTATTCATTTAAAAATGCTAAGGTAAATGAATTTGCTCCTGACAAGGGAGATCTCTGAAGGCTGATACTCTGTTTCATCAGCTGATAAAAGCACATGTGTTTTTCCCCTATCTCAGGAGGTTTACCTCTGAAATTAGACAATTTTTATTGCTTGCTAGTACTTAGCATCTGGGCCATACTGGAAGTGAGCCAGTCATGTATTGTATGTTATGCTATATAGATGAATGACAGTGCATGTGACCTATGTGCTTTTTTACAATTTTATAATTCCTGGTTTCTTCAGGAGTAAGCCAGTCTGCAATATGGCTGTCAAGTGGCTATGCCTTCAAGCTGGTGCTCCGAGAGGGAGGTTCTGTATGCCTTTTTCCTTTTTTGTTCAACCGGTCACTGAAGCCAGGACAGACAAACTGCTGTCTTGAAATCTTTTTATCCCACTCCTGGGTTCTCTTCATCAGTTTCACTTGACCAGATTTTCCTTTGGATGTGTAGCCTTTTCTTTAAAATCATAGCAACTAATTTGCTGGTGGTCTGTGGATTCTTTACTTTTTGATTCTGGTCTCCGTTAAGATTTACACAACTCTCTTATCTGTTTCACTCAGAGAATGAAAAGAACATTGTGGAACGCAATGTGTCCACCTCGGGTGTCAGTATTTACTTTGAAGCCTACCTTTATGATGCTCCTAGTTATACCAACACTCAGTGGCAACTTCCACCAACGCACCTGAGCTCCTCCCAGCGCCGTCCTTCTACTGCAACTGAGGATGAAGATGAAGATTCTCCCTCTGACAGCCAAACACCTGAGAAAGTGAAGAAACCTAAAAAAGTGTACTGCTATGTGTCACCTAAGGTAGATATCACAAAGTTACCACTCTTGAGTGCACGTTTAAAGTACACTGCAACTGAAGAGCTTCCTTGTGCCCTATATCTTCGCTCCACATTTAGGTGCCTCAGATTTGGTTAAAAAACGTTTGCCTAAGGCGAGGCAGTAAAATGTCCCAGTAGACTGAGAATAACGTTAAAATGCTCCTTGAAGTTTTAGGATGCCATGAGTCTTTCTAGGTCTGACCCAAAGCCTACTGGGAATTTTCTCACTGATTGTTCAATAGATATTCTGTTTGCCTTGCCTTAGCTCTGTTCAAGTCAGACCTGCAATTCCCTTTCTCAGTTTCTGATACCTGTAGATTGGAACATAGAGGAAGAGACTTCTCAGATTTTATATCTTTGTCCTGTTTCATGAACGTTTCAGGGCAAAGAAAAGGAAAAAAAATGGGCAGAGGACAAAAGGTAAAGGTATAAACAGAAGAAAAAGGATTCTCTTATAGTAAGAATATGTTAACACAAACTATTACCCCTTATTATTGCCTACAAGCATCAGGGAAACTAGAAAGAAAATTCTGCTAAATCTACTAATAAACTTAAATTCACTTTGCTAATCTAGCGATCTGAATGCATTCTGAAAAATGCGGTGGTAGACATCAAAGTGAAAGACTAAGCAAGGAATTGCTTTCCTGACAGAGAAAGAGGGCTGTGAAACAGTTACAGGATGGAGAGTGTTGCTAGAGAGTTCTAAATCTCTGCTGCATGCAGCTCTAAGAACTACTTTGGGAGTGAGTGCTGGGTCCTTGTGAGCTCAGCATCCTTTCATCCTTGGGGTATCATTCTGGACTTTTGTACTCTTTTCTATTGCGTTACCTGGTAAAGGAGATCAACAGAAGTGGGTACTGTTGCAGGTTCCCTTTAGGTGCTAAAGTTGTTAATGCAATTCTGATGCCTGTGTAATTGTATCCCTGGATAAGTCTATATATAATCTAGAGCATCTGTCCTGCACAGCAGATAACTTACTATGCTGTTATTTCTTTAAGGGGTTGCTGTTCTTATTTGCTTTGTTACTGGAGAAATGCTGCTTGTCATTTTTTCCAGTCATTGCAGCTAGAACAGGCTTGTGCAGGAAATGGTTGTGTTTTCTCTAAAGATGCTAAAATTTCATCTTAGCTTGTGCTCCAGAAGATGACAGTTCCACAGTTAGTGATTTGTTCTGGCAGAAATACACTGAGAAGAAATTTCTGCAAACCTCCTGAACTTAGCAATTGCAAGTGCTTTTTAAAAGTTGTTTGAAATGTTTGTGAAAATTAGGGAGTAGTAGCAATAGTTCTGTTAGTGTGACTTTTTCCAAAACCTTTTTGTTAATGCATTACAGACTTGTCCTGAATTCAGCCTGTCAAGTGTACTTAACATTACCTTCCAGTTAGACTGGTGATGTTCTACTGAACACAATGGCTTATTGCTGTAAAACATGTCATGCTGGGATCCCACATGCATCGTAAATGCATGCAGTAAAATCTTACTGACAAGTTGCTTACAGTTCTGTACAGCTTTAAGGGTTTTTATGTATTGTGCCAGAAGAAGATTTCACCAAATGTTGCAGAAACCTGTCCCTGGGGTTGAAGGGAGGCCTGGCCTTATGGATTTGTCCTGTGCCTCATGTGTTTCAGGGACAGCCCTTAACAGATGTGTGACCTTTAACATTTTCTTTTCCTTGTGGTTGCTCAGCAATTCTCAGTGAAAGAATTTTACCTGAAGATTATTCCATGGCGCCTTTTCACCTTTAGAGTATGTCCTGGCACAAAGGTGAGTCTCTTTCCATGCAGCTGTCACTGCACCTCCACATTGTTAGCTTGTGGTCCTTGTGAATCACAGTTTGATTTTTCCTTTTGGAGAGGAGGGCTTCCACCCACAACAACATTTTGTTGCATAAATTTCAACTGTGGAATTCCCTCTCATTGCCTGAATTCTGCTAATATTTATGAATAGGAGCCAGTTGTATCACTCCTTCCTGCCCTTTGTCCCAATGCTAGGCAAAAATCTTGATTCCTTTTGCATTTCCCATGTTTATTTTCCTCATAACCTTGCTAAAATGCTGTGGTGGTGTCCACTGAAGCCCCTAGGCTAGGTTGTGAAGGTTGAAGCAGCCTCCTAACTGGAGTCTGGATGCTTGAAATAGTGCTCCTGTTAACTGCATCTACATAAGTGAGCAGAGAAAGTTTTAGAGCACAGGTGGTGTTGCTCCGTCTACTGAACATACTGTGCCTTCTGCATGATGGGTTTACCCGTTCTTGCATCTTTTTGCTGCTAGTTTTCATACCTTGGTCCTGACCCTGTGCACAAATTACTGACACTGGTGGTGGATGATGGGATCCAACCCCCTGTGGAGCTCAGCTGCAAGGAGAGGAACATCTTGGCAGCCACTTTCATTCGCTCTCTACATAAAAACATAGGTAAAGGGGTGGTGAGGTGGGTACAGTAGTCAGGAAGTTAGCACTTGAGTCTGCTGGTTTCCCCAGGGAATGAGGATTGCCAGCACTGAATGACCTCTGATGAGGACTCTGATTCCCAGAGTCTCATGTTCTGTTCCTGTTGGTGCTTCCAGTGAATGTATTTCATCATGCCAGCTGTTCCTTTTCAGTTTGGCTTTTCTGTCAGGCTCTTTGAAAGCACACCTGTGAGTATCTGGATGTCAGCAAGACTAACTGCAAACTGCCTTTAGAGTTCTGTCTCCAAACCTTGCTGTAAAAAACTCATCCTTGGGCTGTAAAGCTGACCTGTTGTCATGGTTTAACCCCAGCCAGCAACTAAGCACCACGCAGCTGCTCACTCGCTCCCTGCCCCGCAGTGGGATGGGGGAGAGAATCGGAAAGAAAAATATAAAATTCGTGGGTTGAGATAAGAACAGTTTAATAGAACAGAAAGGAAGAAACTAATAATGATAGTAATAACAATAATAAAATGACAGTAATAATTAAAGGATTGGAATATACAAAACAAGTGATGCACAATGCAATTGCTTACCGCTTGCTGACCAATGCCATTAGTTCCCGAGCAGTGATCTCCCCAGGCCAACTCCCCCCAGTTTATATACTGGGCATGATGTCACATGGTATGGAATACCCCGTTGGCCAGTTTGGGTCAGCTGCCCTGGCTGTGTCCCCTCCCAACTTCTTGTGCCCCTCCAGCCTTCTTGCTGGCTGGGCATGAGAAGCCAAAAAATCCTTGACTTGGTATAAACACCACTTAGCAACTATGAAAAACATCAGTGTGTTATCAACATTATTTTCATACTGAATCCAAAACATAACACTATACCAGGTACTAGAAAGAAAGTTAACTCTTTCCCAGCCAAAAACAGGACACCTGTGCAGTTAGTCTTAGGAATGCCTTCTAGATGTTTGAGGTGTTGACAGCTCAGGCCTGACCCAAATTGTCACTATTCTCAGGGGGCTCAGAGACCTTCCAGGACAAAGTGAACTTCTTTCAGCGAGAGCTACGTCAGGTGCATATGAAAAGACCTCATTCGAAGGTCACACTGAAGGTCAGCCGTCACTGTCTGCTGGAGTCGGTGAGTGTATAGGTCACTTCACTTAAGCCCAATGCTTCCTCCATTCTTTTTTTTTCTGCTCAGTGCCTAAAGAAATCCAAACTGCCATGTGCTGGGGCAACCACATTAAAATAGTTAGTCCTTCTGTTTCAAGGCAGATGCCAGTAGACAGCTTGAGATGGAAAAAAGAAAAAAAATAATCTCAAGGTAGCTCCTCTGTGTTCAGGTTTGGTATTGTGTGGGATGCTGTGTTCCTTCTCTACAGCCAGTAAGATCAGATCAGTTTCTTAAGTAATGAGGAAACTTCAGCTCTGATAAATTTTTAAGGAACTCGTCACAGAGTAAATCAAGCCCTGAGAGATGTCTAGGATAAATGCATGCATAGCCTGGAAAAGCAGGAAATCTGCTGGTGCTATTCTGTCCCCACTTTACATTGGAACCTGAGGCCCAGAGCGAGAGTGTCTGCTTGGATCAGGTTTGGGAGCAGAACCTAGAGCTCCTGAGTCTTTATCTACTGTTTTTCTGGTACAGAGCCATTCAGTGAGGTAAGCTGTCAAGTCAGGTGTTACTGAGGTGCATGCATGAAACTCTTGCATCAACAGGCTTCTAGTAGTGGTTCAGTGTGATGATAAAATATTCTTTAGAGTCCTTGAGTTAAGTCTTCACCGATACTGACTTGACCTGATGTGCTTCTAAAATTGAATTTAAAAAAGCGTCATTCATATAATACAGTTCTTAACTGACATTCTAAATACTGTGTCCACAGCGCAGGCAGTTATCCTGACTTATTGTTTCCACATGTGTCTCACAACAGTAATGTTATAGGGATGGAAAAGAACATTTCTGGGGAAAGCAGGAGTGGCTGGGATTTCCCTTGACTTACACTCAGTAAATCTGTGTTTTAGAATATTTTCTGCATGTACGAGCTTGCAGTGTTTATGAGATTATGTTTCGGTTAATAGCTTGCTACAAAATGACTTCACTTCTAAACAGCATTTCCATGACTATTTTTCCCGCAATTTTGGAAATTCCTGCACTGTCATGAGCACTGGTGTTACAGCCTGGTAAGACGAAATAAATTAAGGGCCATAATAATAATAAATGTAAGCTTTAGTGTCCAAGGTTGACAAGCACAATGAATGTGATCAAGGTGTTTAACCCAGAGGTATGACTAGCATGATGCTCTAACCTATTTGAAAATAAGCTAAGCCAAAGCTACCTGTATGACTGAGGACTGCTGTGTAGCTTTTTAAATTTTCTTTAATTGGAATCCAGAATCGGGACACAGCAAGTTCTAGACACTGGAAATATTTTGCTACTTTTTTGCATCGTGACTTGCTTTAAGTATGCATTCAGTGAACCCTTCAAGCTATTTTTTAATGCTCTCTGAAATGTTCCTTTTTTAATTCTAATTCGTGGGCTGAGAGTGCTTTACAGAAATTGCTCCTTCCCACAGGCATTTTAATACTTTAAACAATACTGTACTGCAGCCTTGAGAGGGATACATCTGTGCTGTGCTAAGACTTCATACTGGTTTTAAGACAAGCTGTATGTGGATAATGTGTCTTATAATAGAAAATGAGGAATGGGCTTCTGTGGCTTTGGACAAATAAGAATTAGACCTTAGGAGTTCCTAATTCTCACTTTTATACTTTAGAGTACTAGACTGTTTCTTGGTTTTTGTGTTGCTTAAATTGCCTATCCACATGTGCAGGATTGCATATTGGCTATGGGGTGCCAAGCAGTAATGGCTGCTGCTATTTTTTTTTTTTTTGCAGTCTTTTAAAGCAACACGAAATTTTTCTGTTTCTGACTGGAGCAAAAACTTTGAAGTGATTTTTCAGGATGAAGAAGGTGAGTTATCTTGTGAATATGTTTAAGGAGGAAGTGAAAGGAATGATGGTGGAGTAGTTTTAGTCTGAAATTCTGGTTTCTTGTAATATGTCTATCCTTTGTGGCTTTCCAGTACTATCACTTACTCACAGATGTTAGCAACTTACCCTGCTGGTGCTATTCTATCCCTACTTTACATAGGGACCTGAGGCCCAAATAAAAAATATCAGGACTAGGTTTGGGAGCAGAACCTAGAGTTGTAGAGTCCCTGTCTACTGCTTTTTTGCTATAGAGCTGTTCACTGTGATGAGCTGTCATGTCAGGTAATAGTGAGCAGCATTCATGAAACTCTTGAATTGATGACCCATGGATGACCAGGCTTGTTTTATCTTGTAGCTCTGGACTGGGGAGGTCCACGCAGAGAGTGGTTTGAACTCATCTGTAAGGCGTTATTTGATACCACCAATCAACTCTTTACCCGCTTTAGTGATAACAACCAGGCCTTGGTGAGTCTGCAGTTCCTATGCTGAATGCACAGAAATGTGTGCATTGACATGCTGATGGTTAAGTAATGCTGCTGCTATTAAGTGGTGTGCAACCTTACCCATTCTTTAGCTTGCCTGCACAGTCACTTCCAGTGCCTTTCTCAAAGCTTTGCTTAATGATCTTAACCCATTGAAGTGTCAAAGAACTGGCTGGATGAACAGCAGAGGGTGGCCAGTCAGTAGGGAAGGCTGGATTTCTGGGCAAGAGGAGGTGGCATCAGAGAGTCTAGAGGTTTTGTTGGATCTGAATGTTTCAGAATCCATTTCTGCTCTCGTACAGCTTCTGGCCTGTGCATGTGAAACATTTTGTATTCTTCCTAGGCAGGCTCAGGCATTTTACTTCTATTGCTTGGCTTTGAGAATATTACACTAAAGCTTCTGGGGCAGCCTGAGAGATGCAGTGACTTGAACTAGTCCCATACTTGCTTTTTATTAGTCTTGTCTGGTACTTGGATATTTCATTTTGCTTCCTCTTCACAGGTGCATCCAAATCCGGGGCGTCCCACATATTTACGACTCAAAGTATACGAATTTGCAGGCCGCCTAGTAGGAAAGTGTCTTTATGAATCATCTCTGGGAGGTGCTTACAAACAACTGGTTCGAGCTCGCTTCACCAGATCATTCCTGGCTCAGATCATAGGACTTCGTATGCATTACAAGGTAAAGCTTCCCAGCCTTGTCTGAAGGCTGTATTGGTGTGGGGAGAGGTTGAGCATTGGTGTAGTAGAAGCAGATCCAGAGTCCTGGCTAACAATGTGTGTTTTTCTTTCTTCCCTCCATGTCCCTGCCTTCTTTTTCTTTCACACAGTATTTTGAAACGGATGACCCAGAATTCTATAAATCCAAAGTTTGTTTCATACTGAACAATGATGTGAGTGAGATGGATCTGGTCTTTGCTGAAGAGAAGTATAGCAAAACAGGACAGCTGGAGAAGGTGAGGGAGGCAGTTCCTGAGGGTGGGACAGTTTAACCCCTTCTGCCTATAGCAGGGGCAGCTGAGAACTCTGCTTTGTGCCCCAGAAAATTGAGCTTACTCTGGGCAGTAGCTCCTTGCTTGGGTTTATTCTGGTTGGGAGTTCAGGTTTGGGGAATGCTGCTGGTCACACTCAAGGTCAAGTGTTCTCCTGTTTTCAGGTGGTGGAACTGGTGACAGGAGGGGCTCAAGTACAAGTGACCAATGAAAACAAAATCTTGTATCTAAATCTGCTTGCGCAATACAGGCTGGCCAATCAGGTTAGAGAGGAAGTGGATCACTTCCTGAAAGGTAACAGGCTGTCTGCTCCCTGCTCCTTTCTGCCTTTATGTCCCAGAGGATAGCTCTTGCTGCTCTTCTCTCCTCTTCTCTTCCAGGTCTTAATGAGTTAGTTCCTGAGAACCTCCTGGCTATTTTTGATGAGAATGAGCTTGAGGTAATTGCTGCCTCCATAAGCATCTCTACCCTTACTTCCCCTCCTCTCTGACAAATGGAAGTGCTTTCTGCATCTGGAATAAAGCCAAAATGTTTCTTCTCTAAGCATTTTAAATGTTTGTAATCTGCACAGTAACTGTTGCCTTGTTTCCTGGGCTTCTGACTTTCTGACTGCAGTCTCTTGCCTTTCAGTTGCTTATGTGCGGTACCGGAGATATCAGTGTCTGTGACTTCAAGGCACATGCTGTAGTGGTAGGAGGATCTTGGCACTTCCGTGAGAAGGTAAGTGAAAGGGTTTCTCCTTCCTCCTTGCTGAAACCAGTTATCCCAACTAGAGCAGAAGACAACTTAAAACTGGGAACAGATTTCTTGGTTGGAAATTAGCTTCCAGAAGGACAAACTGGAAGATTTGGGGGTCGGGAGTAGGACTGCACGCACTATGAAATAATGTTTCACCCTAGAGAAATCCTTCAGCCTGGCTGACTAGAGATGATACTTAATTAGTTACCAGCAGGTAAAAATCAGCAGCAGTGGTCTTTTTAAGAAAATCCAACAACACTAATTAAGAACAGTTCAGCAGGGAATTGGGAGGAATTGGTGGGAATTATTGCTACTGAAGATGTTCATGGTGATACACTTATCTCTAAGGGATGCTTGAAGATCATGATTGCAGCCAACATGGAGTGTTTGGAATTCAGTGCTGTTGTAAAGACTACTGATGTAGTAGCCTAAATTTATACCCTGTAATTGTTCCCATCCCTCCCTGCCTTTCCCAGTGGGAGGGGTATGGGAATGGTAGCAGCTTCAGTTAGAAAAGTAATGGAAGCTGCCAAAACACCCAAGATGAAAAGAGATTGGGAGTATGAGCTTCTAGCTGTAAACACTGGGACGGTTCCACCTTCCTGCAAAATTACCGGAGGATGTGAAAAAGTAAAAGATGAGCATAGTGCAAGAAGCAAATGAGCTTCTGCATTGTAAACCTACCTCATTGCCTATGCAGGTATTTCTAAAATTAAAATCTCTGTGGGGAGAGCATAAGCTTTCTCCTTTAAGGGAAAGGACTGGTGGGAGGTAGTAGCGTGGGACATCTCTTAACTGATAAGAAGAAACTATGTAATACTTGCCTCTATGTGTCACCCTGGTAAAACAAAAAAATTCTGACTATTAGTAGAGCACTTGCTTGCAAGGGCAATTGACTGATCTTCTTGCAACTTGCTTATATGCCTACTTGATTTGCTTGGCTGAACTGGCTTTACCTTTCCTATTTCCTAACAGGTCATGAGGTGGTTTTGGACTGTGGTCTCTAGTTTCACGCAGGAAGAGCTGGCCAGGCTCTTGCAGTTCACAACTGGTTCCTCCCAGCTGCCCCCAGGAGGGTTTGCTGCACTCTGTCCATCTTTCCAGATCATTGCAGCTCCAACTCACAGTACTTTGCCGACAGCCCACACTTGGCAAGTATCCTGGGGTGGTAGGACTTTCTGCATTGTGCTTTTGGGAATGACACCAGCTAGTTGTGGTGAGCAAGCAGTGTATAACATGTAAAGTGTGTGATGCTCGTGTCAGCCCATCTAAAAGCAGCTGATGGGGATGGTCGCCTGTCAGATCTAGTCTGAATGGAATTTTTCTTTTGTTTTACAGTTTTAACCAGCTGTGCCTCCCTACTTATGACTCCTATGAAGAAGTGCACAAGATGCTGCAGCTAGCTATCAGCGAGGGTTGTGAGGGCTTTGGCATGCTGTGATTTTCCCTTTCCAGGAGACAGCTTAGCCTCCTGGCTCTTCATGGCAAGACCCAGGTTCAGTCCTCTGCTTGTTCTCCTTCCCTTCACATGGGCAATGGACACAGAGCAAAGACTCCATGTAAAGGACCTTGTCATCCAGAAGATGTCACGTGGCCTTTCCGTATCCCAAATATGTCATCAAGAGTTCATCTTTTCCCTTTCCCTCATTCTCCCTTTTGGTTCAATGTGAAACAGCAAAAGGACTGTGGTGCATTCATCAAGGAGATACTGCACTTGATTTCCCTGCACCCACATCCTTCTGTGAGAAGATGAAGTTCATAAGCAAAAGTTAGTGATGTGCAGAAGATCTGATGAGCTGCCTTTATTGTAGCTCTCTGGGAGGAAGGGGGAAGACCAGCATGGAGCTCTGCTGGAAAGCTGGCTCATGGGAAGCCTTAGTAACTTTCCATGTCTTGGCTCAACTCCCACAGTAATGCTACCCTGATAGCTCATCTAACTATGACTCATGAAGAGTATAGGGTTATCCATCCTTTCAGCACCTGACCCAGAAGGGTTTCTGATTCTCCTCCTCCATCTTGCTCTGGATGCTGCTGTTGCCTGTGCCACAGAGAAAAATAGGCAGTATCCACTGGAGGGAGTAACCCAAAGGGGAGAACAATCTCATCGGAGCACAAGTGCTGGCCCTGACAGTGATCCTGTACTACCTCCGCCAGGGTCCAGCAGCAGAAGCGTCCTTCTCCAGCAGTGGCTGGTAATGAGCCTCTACAAATGAACTGGAAGAGGAGTTTCTCCTCCATTGAATGTTTCTGACAGTTGATGTTGCACAGGAAGCTGTCCCATGCCCTTGCCTTCTTTTCCCTTCCTCAGGAGAGAGAGTATGGGCATGAGTGTGATCCCTCAATGCTGAGCACCAATGCCTATCCCACATTCACGTTCAGGGTATGTATATTATGTAGTAACAGTGACAGGTCAGTAAGCAGCTACAGTGTGCACTGGGCTTGCATTTGTTGTTGGGGTGATGGTACTGGGCAGAGCGTGGTACCTCCACACTGGCATCCCACAGGGTCTTGGCTTCTACCTCTATCATGCAGCAGCCTGAGGCTTCTTTTTCTCTACTGCATTTCAGGCAGAGTTTCCAGAGGGGTGCTGGTGCCTGGAGAGCAGCTGGCTTTCTGTCCTCCCAATCTTCCTACCTTCTTTCTTCAGCTCTGCTTTCCTCCTTTTCCATTCAGTGCTACTGGCTTTCCAGCACAAAATGTGAACAAGAACTTCACTCAAGTGATCACTCAACAGCCTGCACTCACCGTTGTCTGGCTTGTGGGGAGAGGAGTGGGCAGACCAGCATGAGAAGTAAGCTTATGATTGTGGTGTGTTGTTGCTGGCAGTCCATTCAGCCCTTCCCAGGGAAATAAAGGGAAGGGAAATCTGGGAATCTTCACAAGTTCTCAGTGAAGCAAAATTCAAGATCTTTAAGTTCTCAACAGTCCCTTAAACAGTTCAGGTCAGGAGTCAAAGGCATGCAGGAGTCAAAGTGTGAGAAACCTGCATTGCTACTACTTGCAGTGTAAGCTTTCACTGGATTATGGAATTGCTGGGTTTCTTCCAGAATGGAGTCTCAGACTGGCAACCCTGAGCTAATTTTAGAACACCGTATTAGGTAAAAAGTCGCATCATCCTCTTCAGTCCCTTTCTGCTGTCCTCAAGCTGATTGGGGCAGATTTCTGCACAGTATGGATATTTTAAGATAACTGTGTGTGCTTTTCCAGTATACCTTAGTTGAATTGGCTGGGAATTTGGGGGAAACATTCTACATCTAGAAAATGTTTTTAAGGCAGCATCTTAACCATTCTTGGACTGAGTGTGTTACTTCTGTACAGAAAAAAATAAGCCATTTTGGTGCCAAAAAGCAGCCAGCTGAACTTTGAGACTACTCAGGGGGATTTCTTTGCCTTGTGAATTCACTCTCTCACTGGCACCAAGGTGCTGGGAGGCTGCCAGCTTGAGAGTTGCCACTGTTGTGCTCTGACAGATCACTTTAGTAGTGGCTGTTCTCCCTTTTTTAGTGCAGGCTCCATTCTGCAAGGTCCTGACCTCCTTTGGGTGGAGAGTATGGTACCATTTTATTTACACTGCAGGTGGCTTCCATGGTCAGTAGAGTTACAGCTCCTGTGTTCTCCATGCCACCACTTCACTGCTGTCTCCAGGGACCAAGAGGAGGTGGGTGACTGTGCTCGGCTTAACTCCTGTTTGTTGGGAGGCGTAGCTTATTGCTGTTCCCACGTTGCAGCCTTGTCTTGCAGTCTCACCTGGTGAGGATGTTTCCAGCCTTGTAGCTATGGGCCAGCTCTGCCAGTGACATCTTCCTCAGGAATCTTCTCCCTTCTCTTGAGCTGGACTTTTTTATTCTGAGGACAAAGTAGCTGGACATTGGGCAGTCTTCCTCTGCTGGAAGGAGCTCCTAAGTTCTTTTTACTGCATTGCAGCCCACACCCCACACTTCCCAGCAGCTGTGCAGATGCCAAGGACTTTCTTCTTAACATACGTGCAGTCAGAACTGTGATGGGTGCTCTTAGTCAACTAAACCCATCCCCATTGTTTCCACAGGCCCCTAGCTGGTCCCATGTTCCTGAGATGCATCACAATGTTTCTAAACTTGTCTCTAGCTTTATACTCTCCCAGTACAGTCACTTTTTATGCTGCCCTTAACACTGGCAATGGGGATGTGCTTTGGTCACCTATACTGTATGTTACTTCTGGCAGAGGCTCGTTACTTTTCTTTTTACCGTTTATTTATTCCCACTTAATAGAGGCCCTTCTGTAGAAATCTGTAGGATCCTGGTATCATCTCAGACAGGTTCTGTGTT
Organism: Harpia harpyja; assembly: GCF_026419915.1. NCBI lineage: Eukaryota > Metazoa > Chordata > Aves > Accipitriformes > Accipitridae > Harpia > Harpia harpyja. Next base: position 56,732,183 of record NC_068942.1, on the reverse strand, counting down.
TCCTGAAGCTGCTTTGAGGTGCATAGGGCCTGGCTTCAGCCTGCACCTGCAGGACATGTTGCATGTTTTTAGAAACCAGGAGCTGTGGATGATACAGGTCAAATCCTAGTTCCCTCTGGTGAATTTCTGGCAGAGTTCAGCCAAAATTTGGAAGCCTGTGGTTGTAGTAGCTGATTTTGTAAATAGTTTGTATAATAAATAAAATATTTTAAAAATGCTGCCTTCTCAGCTCAGTGTTCTTTTGGGGCTGTACAGAGGGAGTCAAACTGGTTAGTGCTGTCCATGGGTGAGGGGCCTCTCCAGGTCCTTGGGTGTCTCGCTGAGGTTTGCTGCAGAGGGGAGAGGACAGTTCTCCACCTGCAGCCTTTCAGGATGCCTGACTGAACCTCTCTGGGAAGAGGCAGGACTCGGCTGGGGCTCACAGGCTACTGTGAGGCCTCTCTGCAGCAGGCTGGAAAATAGGCTGAAGCAGCTAGTAATGCCCGAAAGTATTTTAAAGACTCTTTTATGTAAATTAATAATGCAGTTGGTGCAATTACTTTTTCATCTCACTGTGTATTACCTGACTCTTTGAGCTGCAGGTATTTGTACTGCTTGTGCTTCACTGTACTTTCAAGAGGGTTAGATGAAGCCAGGAGAAGAGGGGGCATTGGAGACCTTTGCACCTTTCAAAGTTGTACAAAATACTTTCAGATTGCAGGGTGGAAACAATGTACCTGCAAGTGTCTGCTAACGAACAACGGCATTATTAGTAAGTGGACAGCTTGTTGCCTTCAGGGGCAATACCCAATTTCTGTGATTCTCTGAGCTTGAGCTGTTCCCAGCTCTGACAAATAGCATTCAATTTATCACTGGTTTTCATGGACTTTTTTTTTTTTTTTTTTTGTAGCTTAAGGATTAAAATCATAACTTTAAAACTTGAGAAGATTCTGCAATATGATTCTGTACCCATTAGCATTGCTGCCTGTATAACAATGAAAACAGTTTCCTGGGCTGTACAAAGATTTGGCCCATCTTCAGCCAGCATAGCATTGGCTAGCTGCGTGTATTCCACCATATAACTAGGCAGATGTTCTCATATATTATGAAACCAGCCTCTAGCCTTGATTCTGGCTTTCAAGCCATGAGTGCTGGCTAAAGAAGAGAGTGAGCAGTGCAGGTGAGTCTCAGGGATTGCCTCTGTAGCATTGTGCTGGGTCATGGTATTATTTAGATGCTACTTGTGGGAACAAAGTTGTCTTATGCTGGACTCAGAGAAGATAGAGGTTAGATAAAGCAGTGGTGAGCGTTATGAAGAATCCAGAAACAAGTTCCACTGTCCCCTGGAAATCGCAGAGATTGTGAGTCTAGAGCTGTTGGAGTTGGGGTCAGGTGGGGTGACTTTGCAAACCTGGCATGAGCAAAATGAAACACAGCAAACCATGTGGACATGTCTTTACATGCCATGACCTGTATTACTCATGGGAAGGGGGCCAAGTTGAGGCTGGAGTTTTCAGAAACTCTTATCTGTTTGGGTGTGAAGGAGAGTGCTCAGCATGCTGGATTACTTTAGGACAAAGTAGGATCTAAAGTTTCTGCCTGTCTTTGCAGGATGCGTGGTATCATCTGGCTGCCCACATTGTCTGTCCTGATCACCAGTTTCTTGTGGTGTCTTAATAGAGAGGGAGTGGTGACTGACCTGTTGCTGACTCCACAACATCCATTTATCCTAGCACCTGGCATGGACTTGGGGCTGGGAGAGAAATCACGCCTATGCACTTCATGCTGGAATCCTACACGCCCCAGCTTGTGTCTCCAGCAATAGCAAGGAGTTGGCTGATGTCTTAGGATCCTTGATTATATACATGGCCACTTGACCTGAGGTGTGTCAGGATGTGCTGCTTGGGAAACTGGACTTTTGTGCATTCAGTTCCTCTGCTCAGCTTTCTGTTTGCCTCAGTTGTAGAGGTACGGAGAAGGATACTTCAGATACCTGAATGAGAAAATGGGGAAATGATGCTTGATTTGGATAAGATCCCTTCTTGCTTTCAAAGTGTTATGGCTGAGTTGGTCAGTTGAACCAGGCTGTAACTCCTGGTTCCGTAACTCCTAGTTCCTGTAGTGAATTACTATGTTATGTATGGTTTTGGCTACCATCTTGTGTCTGACTGACCTGGTATATGACAGCAAAAAGAGTTTGAACATGTGATTATAGGAACTATAGAAGGAAAACACTTATGGGAAACAGCAAAGTCCACCAGAACCTCAGCCTGTCTCAGCATCAGCGGTATGGTGCAGAATCTGAGATTTTAGAATCTTCCTTTTAAACTCTTTCCTTGGTTTTTTGGGTTTTTTTTGTTTTTTGTTTTTTTCATTGAATGCGTGAGAAACCCTAATCTTTGCTCTCCAGAGCATGAAACTTGATTGTAGGAGGGAGGTGTTACTGCATGAATGTGTTCATTTTTAGATATAATTTGCTATAACTTCTTTTGCAGTAAAACAAAACAGCTGTAGCTGAAGTTCACCCAAAATTCCCGATCAGTCTTTTCCAGCTACCATTCTGCAGGGATGGTGTGCTACAAAGTATGCTGAGGCGTGGGCAATTGCACAGGAGGTTGGAAGTGGGGAGTGAGGCCGAGGGCCAAGCCTCTCAGCCGTGGTATAAAGCTGCAACGAATACAGACAAAGGAAGCAGAGCTCTTGCACCACATGAGGAATGGAGAAACTGGAATTGGCCTAAGGCTGCTCCAGAGTTTTCTCTGAGGCATGTGAAGGCCAGAGTGAGTTTGGGTGGTTTTTGGGGGAGTGACTCTGCAGTGGCCAAAACCAAATTCTTCTCTCCCTCTTGAGGCAATTCTCTGATAAGCTGCGAGAAGTGTGTTGGCCCATACCCGCCCCTTAATTTAGGGATTGAGGCTAACATAATTCTGAAAGCCTGTAAAGTCATGCAATTTTCTGAGTAATCTTAGCAATCTCATCTCTTACCAGAAGGCACAGCTGCTTGGGCCTCTCTTGTGCTTCAGTAGCTGAAGTGTGAGGTTGCCTCGAGATGAGATAGTGCTGCTTACAGCAGTGGGTGAAGAAACACAGGGAAATACAATTCTCTGCAGTCCTCTTGGAGGATGATGAAACCAGCTCCAGGGGTTTCAGATTTGTTTGGAGAAGTAGTTTGCTGTGTAGAGGCTAGGTCAGATTTGCAGAGGCCTTTATTGCTGGTGTGGAACAGACAGACTCCTACTCAGGGAAAACTGGCAGCCACTTCTTGTCTGTGACTAGAGCAGTCAGCAGCAGTATGGAGCCTTCCTTCTCCTAGGCCCTTTTATATCGGGAACAACATGCAATACACTGGTAGCAACTGTAGTCATTGTTGAAACTAAAAATTATAGTACAAAAATGTCGCCTTGGTGTCTTCTAGTCAGACATTGAACGGTTATCTTTGTGCTGCATGTCCTCACCTATTGAGAGCATCTCACTGACTACTACCTCTTATGCTGACCGGTGTTGTCTTGTTTTCCTTCTGCTTGCTCTCATCCTGGTCATCTTCTGTCCTTTCTATATCTCATTCCCCATCCTCAACAGCAGACAGCCTCTCTGTGTCTGGATGGCGTATAGCTCCTTGCACAAGGGGGTCCTGTTTCAAGATGGGGGCTCCTAGTGCTAAACAGTATTGCTATTAAAAATCGAGGGCCTAGTTGTAGATAGCCCTAAGGCTGTCAAATTGGAGGGACTGGGCAGATGCTGGCTGTTCTGGTAATGAATCTTTTTCTTCTTAGAAGACTTTCATGACATCTGTCCTGGTGCTGAGGTCTGCCAAGCTCCTTGACTCAGCTCGATGCTCTGAAGCCGTGCTGCCCCTCCGAGCAGAGCCGTGCTGCCCCTCCGAGCACTGCCCCGGGCTCAGGGATGCTCCAGGTGCCTCGGTGCAGGGACAGGTAGCACTGTTGGCAGCCCTATTCTGCCAACAGAAGGTGACTGCGGCTGGTTGGCCACCAGAGGGGGACCGATAGTCAACTTGAGCTGGTCAGGTTTAAGAGTGGCCAACTTCAGCTCTCTTGAAACCCTGCAGTTTGGGTTACTGTTGTATGGGGTTTGGGGGGGTTTTTTGTTCAGCACTACCTCGTAGTCTAGTAAACGAGTTGGCTGGCAGATTCTGTTGTTGTGCTTCTAATCCCCAAACTGAAGAGTATAAGAAGTGAGCATCTAGGAAGCATCCCCTGGTTCTACACAAGTCCCAGTTGCGCAGCTTCCCCTTGCCCTTTTGTTTTCCAACAGGCAACACATTTAAAATGCATGAAGGGAAGTTGGATTTACATATGTATGATTAACCTGCAGCACTCTCTCTCAGAAGACTCAGGACAAATAGCTTAGTAAGAATAATGTGCTTAATATGAACAAACAGCAGTAACACTAAACAGATTAGATGTATTCCCTCAGGCTTTGAGACACAGATTAGTCATCGGTTTGCGAGGGGAGAGAGAGTTTTAACGCATGGACCAGGAAAGCAGAATTGAGCTGATATTCTCCTTTTAGGGCTCGTTATAACAAAATGGACTTTTTTTATTAACTGCAGGCACCACTAGCCTTTCCAGAGAGCCTGGGGGAGTGGAAGCTGACACGAGCTTGGATGAGGTGCAGTAGATGACTGGAGCAGTACAACAGCTCCAGGGACAGGAGGGAAAAAGGACCCTGTTACCACCCTCAGGGGGCAACTGTCCTGAAGTGGTCTCTCTACAGGCAGTGCCTGCCTTGGATACGCTGCTTCAGGTTGTTTTTGAGTAGAGGTAGCTTGGCCCAGCTAACCTCGCGCTTTGCAGTCAGCAGTGTCAGTAGCCTGTTGGAAGTCGCTTTGGAAGGTGCTCTGGGAACGTCTTTCTAGGAGTTGGCTCTGCTGTGCCTCAGCCCCTCTGGTTCCTCCTCCTGAGCAGGGCTGAGCTGCAATTCAAGTGTGAAGTGGCACGGTTTCAGAGGAGCCGCATACCAAACACATTAGTGAGGTGTAATGCACTTGGTGCTGCCGAGCCAGCTCAGGCCTGAGGCTCTGACCTTGACAGATCTGCTCCCCCACAGTGTAAGGAGCAGAGGGAAAGGCAGCAGATCAAACAGCAACAGCAGAGGGGAGGAAGGCGGTAAAGAGTCATGGGACCGGTGGTGTTCGACCCAAGAGGCATCTTTAGATTCTAGTGCAGAAATGCTCACGGATCAGAAGGCATCTGGCTGCATTTCTCAGCAGGATCCCTGTTCTTCAAGGGCTCAGTTCAGTACTGGAGGTTTAGGGTTGTGTGAAGAGGTAGCCTATGGAGACAGATAGAGGACCAGAGTCTGATATGAGGTTGTGGTGTTGAAGTAGAAGTTTATAAAAGGCTGAAGAGTGCTGAGGAAACACACAGCTTCTCCTGATCCCTGTGTCTTGTCAAACAAGGTCAAAGAGCCAGCCAGCAGGGATTGAAAGGCAACAAGCACGTGGCTAATCAAAGCTGTCTGCTCCACAGATGGACTGAGGAAAGCAAGAGCTTTCCTCCCTGTCCTCCTAAGGGCGGATAAAAGAGTGTGACATGGATGTGGATAATGAAAACATCCATGGTTAAATAAGATTTAAAGCAAACAAACCTTCCTGCTTCAGGGCCAAAACCTGCCTCTGATGGACAGGAGTTAGAAAGCAGCTTGCTTTCTGTTTCTCTTGAAGCTAGCCACTGTCCTGTCCAGGATGCAGACCTGGAGGAGTGTTTGGCAGCTGGTGGCCCTAGGCAGGAAGAGGAAAGCAGAATCTGCTTTAATCCTGTCATAGATGTCATGCTAATTAGGGTTGAGCCAATTTAATACTTGAATAAAGAACAGGCAGATCCTTCACAGAACTGGGTGTTAATGGCTTTCCAGAAACCCTCTCCTGTCTAGACGAGGGCCACCCTCAGCATCCTGGTGTGTCCGTAAGAGGGGCTGCACAGAGAAGGGGCTCTCCTTCATGCCCTGTGGTCTCAGTGCAGCACCTACGTGTTTCCAGTGGGTGTATCAATGTCGAGCCCTGCCAAATATGGTGAGAAGTCTTTGACATGTTTCCAGAGCATCTAGGTGTCTGCTATTAGCCAAATTTCAGTAGTGTTGTTCTGTTCCCTGGTCAGCTGATTTCCTTTATACTCCTCTCTGAGCTGTTGGATGGATGTGAGGTGATGACAGCCTGAGCCTGGAAGGGAGCTGTGTTGCAGTGCTGGGTCAGGGAGCCCCACACCTGTGATCTTACATGTCCTAGAGCTGGCAGACTCATGGCAGGGAGAGTGTGCACTGCTCTGCAAGGCCAACAGCTGCCTTGTACTCTTCTCGAGCCATGAACCCTGCTTGTAGATACAAGAGCACCTTTTTTCCTCTGTGGCCTCAGCCTAGCACAGGTTCGATGAGGAGTGTTGCCTCCTGAAGCCCATCTTTGGTGAGCCCCATGGAGAGGTAGATGCAGCTGTGGTTTTTCCTCTGCCTCCTCATCTTCGTCCCTCTCCCTGCATCTTATCCCCTGCCCTGTTATCTTTCACTGTTGCTCCTTCTCTGCTCTGTTTGCCAGTGTGGTAGTGGAGAAGACAAAGTGCCCTGATGCACTCTGGCTTGGCCTTTTCCCTTCTCCAGAAACCTGCACAGGGAGAGCTCCCTCCCCAGTTTTCTCTGGCTGCCTTTTGCCTTTCTAATCAGTCATGGTAATTTACCCTGGCACTGTTTGGCAGGGGCCATACCTTGGCATCATGAGCAGCCAGGGTCAGCTGTCAGCCTCTGAGCCATGAGCCTAATGCAACAGAACAGATGTAGGTATTTTTTCCAAGTTTTCCCCGGGCAGCAGGATTAAAGTCTCTGTTCTCAGCTGGGGTCCCCGGTGTAGTCACTTCCCTCTGTGTTACACAACACCCTATTAAGAAGAACAGCACAAACATGTTCGTTGGGATCCCTTCCCCCAACACTAGAAGGCCAAGGAACAAAGGCAAGGGAGGTTTCCAAAGGCTGAGGAGCTGCCTGTTTGGTCCAGGAGCCCTGGGATAATCCTGCCCAGATATTCCCCTGTGAAAGGGTCCTGCCGCTCTCTGCTGTTCTCCATGCTTGTGGTGCCAGGGGTAAGAGGGAACATGGGGGGGCGGTGGGTAAAAGAGCAGTGGGGTCGTGTTCTTCATCCATCCGTCCGGCTGCGTGCAAACCAATGGGGGGAGAAACTAGTGTGGCAGCATCACTGCCAGGCCCGGTGTCTGTGCCTGCCTGCTGAGCTGGAGGCTTCTGGTCGTGCATGTGTGCATGAGCAAACACGCAAACAAAAGGGAGTGATGAGAAACCCTGAGGGGTGTCTCCGTGCTAGCAAGGCAGATGGGGCTAGGGTGCGGTCCGTGGTCCAGACAAACTTTTTCTTGAATTCAAAGGTGTCATGCTCTGAGAAGACTTCGGTGTCTTCTGATGGCCGCAAAGGTATGGAGGGAGCTTGCTGGAAACAGGGAGGCGGTGTGCTCTCTGTAGGTGATCCTGAAGCGGCTGGCTGTAGAGAGGGACTGCGGGCACCCTTGGTGAGCAGGAGAGGGCTTCCCCAGCGGACTAAAGGGAGCAGTCAGGTCCATGTAAGCACACACAAGGATCTGCTGCCTCTGTGCACAAATTACTTGCTTTAGTAACAAAAGACCATAAATGAACAAGGGAGTTAATTAGGTCTGCAGCAGGCCAGGTTTGGAGGCCTGCAGGGCTGAGAAGTCTGGAGCGGGTTCAAAGGCGCAGGGGGAGGAGAAGGCCCTGGAGCTCTGTGTAGCAAACAAAGGTGCTGCTGGTTCTCCCCCTTGGGGAGCACTGTGAAAAACCGTCTCTGACCAGAAGGACGGTCCCCAGGAGGGGGAGAGACCAGCTCCTGGCAGCATCTGTTTGTTCAGGCCTCCAATGAAGGACTTAAACAGCTTGTTAATTCACTCCTTTGTCCAGCTGCAAACCCTTCGTCATGGCAAGCGAGCCTCCAGGGCGGCGTGTGCAGTTGTGAGCCAACCCCTTTCGCCCTGGTACTCTCTGTGTGCTGGATGATCCAGTGAGCTGTCGGCGGTGCTGAGGGGCATGTTGCAGCTGTCTGGCCCATCTCTAGTAAAATGGTTGCAGCAGGTCCTTTCCACCTGCTTTGGCCCAAGAGTGACCCTTGCAAACCTCCTCTCCCTTGCAGTCGCCTCAGCAGATGGTGGGAAGGCAGATGGAAAGAGGGAAATCTCCGAAGCTGTAGCGATAGAAAAATCTGACCCCACGGTACCTTTCACCCCAACACCCACAGGTACTGGGTTCTTGCAATGCTACATAACCCCTGAGCCTCGGCCTCCATGTCCCTTCTCCTACCCCTCAGAGCACCTCGTGCTCCCTTCTCTGGACCTTGGTGGAGGCTCTGGATGGCATACAGTTGGAAGCGAGCCTGCCCCAGCTCTGCAAGCAGAGTAGTAAAGGGCACCCGTGTTATGAGGGGACCTCACGGCATGGTGAGAGCTGAGGAACACTTGTGCTCTAGTTGACATGTTGTTGGGGTCTTGGGGCCTATGAGTTTGGGCGGGGGGGGTTCAGTTGTGGTGAATCACTGCAAACCACTTTCGACAGCTGCTCTTCTGACTCCACTCCCCCCTTGCACCTTGGATGCATAAAGTCTGCTTTGGGAGGGGGGCAGAGGGTCCTTTCCTTACCTGTAATTTTATCAGACTGCAGGAGTTCAAGGAGGTGGAACGGCGTGCTTGGCCCACGCTGGAGGAAGTTTCAGCTCAGCAAGGGTGTTTGGGACAGCTGAGTTGTGTATCGCCTGCCAGGCTGCACCAGCTGCTCTCGAGTCAGGACTCAAACCGCGACCAGACTTGGTCCCTGTTCCAGACTTTTCCTTCACCTCATTTGTTAGCGGCTTCGGATGCAAATTCTGTGGCCGGTATGTGGAGGCCTGGCTGGCTTGCAGGGCTCCTGTCCAGCTGCCCTCATTCAATTCTCTTCCCCAGCGGGCCTGGCTGGATGTGAGTGCTGCAAAGGTCTCAGAGGGAATGTGCAGGGTATCCAGGTTACAGCGCTGTCACCCTTCCTCTCCAGGTGGCAGCAGTGGTTGACCTGGATAGAGCACAGGCCCTTCCCATAACACAAGCGAGACAGATGCGTCCAAGTACAACACAGAGGTGCAAGGTTTGCCTTGCAGAGGCAGTTTACCCCACCTTGCATTAGGTACGATGCAGACAGCTCATGAGAGACGACTCTCCCTCCTGCAAAATAGCTTGTGCAGGCAGTGTGGACAAGGAGCAAGAAACAGCCTGAAAAGAAATAGAAGGATGGTGGAGAGAAGCTTGGAAAGGTCGCCAGGCCTGCAAATGCAAAGATGTCTAGGGGCCATGTAGAGGGGCTCCATTGTAATGTTTGGTACCATGCCCAGCCTGAAGCTCTAGCACCATTTAGTAGGCTGGACCAGCCTTGGCCTTGGTCTTGTTTGGCTAGATGGAAGCAGTTGTCATCATGTCCCGAGTACAGTATCATTGTCACTCTTTAATTCCTCCAATGAGGTGTTGCAAACAGATATACACATGTTGTAGCTGTACTTTGGATTTGGATTTGCCTCTGGGGACAGGCAGTGATAAGTGTTAAGAGCTGTTTAGATCCCAAACTGTTGTGTTTCTGAACTGGTTTTTAACAAGAGCAGAAGACACAAGGCTGGAGAAAAGGCTGCTTTCCCCTCCAGAAGCATCCCACTGGACTGGGGAGGGACTCCGAGCTGGTGATGCCCTCCGAGCAGCTGGGGTTAATGACCAGGCTAAGGTTATTGGTAGCATTACCCCATGACTGCTAATTGGGTTTGCCCTTGTTCAGTGCCTGCCCCTGGGACTTCCCCTGGCAGCTGCAGAGGCAGGTCTGGGTCTGTGGAGGCAGGTCCCCTGTGGAAAGAGGCTGCTGTGATTAATGACCAGCCATGAATGAGAGGGAAAGGGATAGGAGGAGAAAGCTGCCAAGGCTTTAACTCCGGTGGGTGCAGAGGTTCAGCCTGGTTCAGATCTGCCGGCGGGAGGGGAAGGGTCCTTGGCCAGCCAGCATGTTAACAAGCCAGAGGTGAGCGTGGGTGATCAGGACAGCCATGGCTGCATTGCATAAATCAGACTTAAAGCGCCAGAAAAAGCCTCCAGGGAGATGAAATGTCTAAGTGTCATCAGCTCTGCGGAGATAATGAGAACCAGAAAAGCACCGGGAGGTAAAATGGCACAGATCCGTGAAAACAGGCTTGTGGGCCTGGGATCCTCGTGGATCTGTGCTGACTGTGGGGCCAGCGGGGGGGATGGCCGTGGAGGAGTCTGGTGTTTATGGAGGGGCTGTAGGGTTAATCCTCCTCGATCTCAGAGTCAATTGACTCTGAAAGAAGAAAGTCTTCCTGCCAAATGATGTCCCTCCCGCCCCACTCCCCCCGCTTCTTCAGTTGCCTTGAACAGAAAGGAAGAAATGGAGGGAAACAGCAAGGGCTGGATCCACTAGTGCTGTGTTTGCGTGGTCAGTGCAAGTGAGAGGGACACCCCCATTTCGCTCTGGGCTTAGCATCCTGAACACAGCCCTGTAACTTGGGACCTGAGGGAGCCCCTTGGGGACTGGAGCCAGGAGGTGCAGCCAAGAGCGTTTTCTGGGTCCATTGATGTCATGTCCCCAAGAGAGGCATCCCCAGCTCCTCTGGTGGTGACCAAACCCATTGCAGCAAAGGTGGCCGATGGCCACCTGTGTTAGAGGTCAGATCAGAGTGAACAACGCTGAAGCAGGCTGCCCAGGGAGGCTGTGGAGCCTCCATCCTCAGAGGGGTTCAGAAACGCAGCCATGAGCATCCTGGCCTGAGCAGGGGGCTGGATGGGACCATCTCCAGAGGTCCCATCCCACCTCAACCAGTCTGTGATTGTGTGGGAGAGCACCAGGGGATGCTCTCCACTGCAAGGACCACCTGCTTGCTTGGCTGTGGCTGGGAGGCTCGTGGCTGGCTGAGGCGAGGACAGTAGGAGTGTGTTTCCTCCTCACCTCCACTGCGAAACCAGAGTGATGGAGTCCTTCACTGCTCCCTTGCCCACGCTGGTCCTTGCAGGGCTGTGGCTGAGCCCTGCAGAGTAGGAGTGTTCCTGGGCACAGCAGAGTGCTGCTGGAAGCCATCTGAGCTGCTGCCTCCAGGCACTGGCTTGCCCAGGGTTAAGCTGGGCTTGCTTCCACTCCTCCTTAAAGGAGGCAGGGCTGTAAAGCAATGTGGAAGTTAGGCACCAACAGCCATTTGGCCATCTCTGGCGTTAGGCCTGAACTGGTGGGGGTAAGGGCAAGTTTATATCACAAAATAGCAATGAAGTATCTGCTGAGGGTTTGTTTTTCTAGCTGTGTCCTTTCTGGTGCCCTGAAGGCCTGTGGTGAAGGGCAGATGTTCGGTCTCTCCCCTTGTACCTGTGCCCCAGGCACACTCCTTCCTCTGCCCACAAAGGCTGTGTTCCCAGCCTTGGGAGGAGCTCTGTGCCGGCTGCGAGATCTCAGCCTGTATTAGGTGGCAAAGGCAAATCCTCGGCTTTGGGAAGAGCACACTTGACCTTTGCCTCTGCAGAGTTAGGCTCTCCCTTGGGAGGAAGTATTGGCTCAGCCGCTGAACAAAGCGCTGGCTGTCATGAGCAGGACCTGCCTGCCTTGGGGAGAGAGGGCCTGGGGTAGGGGTCAGATTTATGTTCCAGGGAGGGAGGAAGAGACAGCAGACCCAGTGACCTGGAAGCTTAGAGGTGACTAGCTCAATTTACTGAGAAATGCAAAGCTACGTTGCCTCCTCTATCAGTAAAAATACACCATCTGGGATGGTCTGGGCAGATGGGCCTACTGGTACATCCAGATGCAAGAGGGGAATTTGGTTGGTAAGATCCAAATGATGTTTTGAATCCCTTTTCCTTATTTTCCAACCTGTTCTCCTCTGTCATGTCTTGCAGTGCCTCTCACCCTCAATTGCTGCTAGCATCTTTGGAGGTTCTCCAGGTCCCATGGAAGAAGTATCCAGTAGTGAACTTGGCCCTAGCATGGACTTCAGACAATGTTATACGTGCCCAGTGGTAGGTGCAGTTAAACATGCTTGTTTTCCTTAGGCAGTGGCATGTATACAGCTCTCATGTTAATTCAGACTTTTTTTCCTACAGTATGCCCTTTGTTCTATGTAATGTGGCTCACTCTAGTGCCAGAGGGCCCAGCAAGGCATATGGGCAAACACAGAGTGGGCGTTGGGGTGATCTCTTTTCCACTTTGTACCTGAGGGCTGAAGCTAGATGGTTCACCTGAGATGACAGAAGAAGCCTGCATCAGAGCCAGGACTGAACTCGGGTCCCAGCATCAGCACTGTGGGGCAGTGCCCCGCACCTGTTGTCATGGGCTCTGTTTAGAAGTTGTCAGGTCTCTCTATGCTGATGCTCTTCCATGCGTTCACCTAAGTCAGGTTGCTTTTAATTCCAGGATTTTTGGGGAGCTTTGCAGCCCCAACACCAGGCTTTTGGAACGGATACATAAGGACGAAGAATCTGGCCGAGTGCAAAGTGCTATAGAAATGCATTTGCGTTTCCATCGCTGCAGGTACAGTATTTGAAGGTTTGGTGTTACCCCTGACCTTCACACCCTTGTCTCTCCCCAGCCTCCTCCACTGAAGTGCTCTGAGCTTGGAACCAGTTTGAATTGGTGCCTCTAAAGAGGTAGTTCAATATTACTGAGAGCACATGGGTTAGAGAGGGAAGAGATTCACTCAGAGGGAGCTGATGAAAGAATCCAGGTCTGCCCAAGCCTCCAAAGGGCTGTAAAATAGGTATAAATACATTTATCATCTGCTGCATTGCAGAGGAGTGAAAAGACCGATCTAGCTTGAAAGAAGTGTCTCCTTTTGTGCCACCTTTGCCAGTTCCTGTAGATATTTGTGCAGTGCTCAGCCACTGGGTTAGCAGAGTGGCCCCTCCTTCAGGGGTGATGAGAGCATAGTGTGGCAGTCAGTACTGCAGGACAGGAATGTTGCCTTCACCTGCAGGTGGACTGGCAAAATGGAAGGAGATGAGAGGAGACCTTGCCAGCTGCCAGCCAGGCTATTGTGGGGTGAGAATGAGGGGAGCAGTTTTGGAGAGCACATCTGTATCTAGCATCATTTTGCTTTACCGTCAGGAGAAGGATTCTTAATCAGCTGCTCTGACCTTAGACCTAGGCCATCTGAACATCTTGTGGGAAGCAACCACCACCATGTTACCAAAGCTGTCCTGCATGCTGGGGGCAGAGCTACCTCCTGCTCCATCAGCTTTACAGGTCTTCTGCATCTCTTGCCCCTGTGTCACTCACACCCTGAAGTATCAGCTGTGTTTCTGTTGGCGAGGGATGGCTGGGAAGAGACCAAAATCAGAGTATGTTACTGAACGCTTGTGTGGGAGGTCTGTTGTTAGCACGAGTGTGAGAGCTGCACATCTGAGAAACTAATACAATGAGAGGAGCCGTGCACGTGAAACAACTCAGGGCAGTGGGCCACGTTCCTCCTTTAGATCTGCTTGGTGCTGACAAACTCATTAGTGGCAGCTTGATGCTGCTGCTGATCAGGACTTTGCTGAGAGCAAAAGCTCTGGAGGCTGTTGGTGGCTGAGCTTTGCACAGGACCAAGCTGATGGAGTCAGTTTCCGCCCCCCAGCGCATATGGTGCAGATTCTCAACCAATTTTCTGAGCAGGCGGTGTTTCTGGGAGATGTTTGGCTGAATTCTAGGCTCGGTGCAGCTGTGTCAGCAGGTTCTGTGGTGGGAAGGGCACTGGATTTCACTTCCCCATTTCCCTCCTAGAGTCTTGCTGACACGGCTTTCCTGGACCACTAGTGTCAGGAAGAGGCAGTTTGGTTTCTGGGGTGTGCGTATGTGTGTGGGGCTTGGCCCAGCCTGCACGGGGCGTGAGAAGGGCACTGAACCATCCTTCCAGCCCAGCTGCTTCCTCCACTAAAGCATCGAGACAGAGTCTCTGCCATACCCAGACTGTTTGGAAACATGTTGATAAACTTCCAAATGTCTATTTTACAATCCAGATGTGCTAGCCTTGGCTGTAAACCCTCATCTGAAGAACAGGTGTGCTATAATGTTTCTAGCAGTGGCCCCAAAGCCAGCTGGAGGCTTGAGCTGAGCAGGGGCCAAGGGGCTGGTGCCATATAGGATATGGATACTGGGGCAGGGACAGGTGAGGCAGAGAGCTGTAGGTCAGCCGTAGTTCATGGCAACCCAGAGTCAGACTGTAAGGGAAGAAAGGGGCAAGCCAGAATATCCCTCAACCCCCAGCCTCTGCTTAGCAGCACTGGAGCTGTCTCAGAAAGGCTGCCCTGGTTGTATGGGCAACATGGGTGCATCAGCCTTGGTCAGATCTGTCCTGGTGAGGAAGCACAGGGCTAGAGCTGGCCACCAGCCTCTGTGGTATTTTCTGTGGTTTGCCTTGACCTCTCCAGCAGCTTTGTGGTCTGGGAGGCACTGCAGGTCACAGCAGCTCCCTGTCAGCATTGCCAGGGGAACTGAAATGGGGCAGCTGCTTCCTTGGGCAAAACTTCACGTGTGCCTTTGGCCTGAAAAGCGGGCATCCCCCCTGGGCTGGGGAAGGTGTCCTGCTGCTGGGCCTGGATCTGGCTCCTGAAAGCTGTGCTGGGGAGAAGTGCAGTCCCAGTGGGAGGACCGGTGGCAGCAGTGCGCTGCCAGAGGGGGAGGCACCAGCCCTCTGGTGTAGGGAGGGCAGCCAGCCCTGGGTGCAGGCTCCAGGAAGCCTGTGGGAATGAGGCAGGGCACAAGGTGCTGATACCACACTGCCTTAGCTACACATGGTGCCTGCAGGCACACTCATGGTCTATCCCCCTACCCCCCAAACCCCCAAACTTGCTCTTACATAGGATTTTAGGTCCGCTGGTACCGCTAGGTGATTTTTGTAGCCTAAAGGCCTTGTCAGTGATGTTCATGCTCTCCAGAGCCCATACAGAGCCAGCCAGGCTTGCAGGGAAGCAGAGCTTGACTGAGAGCAACAAGGTAGGCAGCATGTGCCATAGGGGCAGCTGCCTTTGCTGAAAGTAGACAGCAAGGCAGGGGTAACTCAGGCCAGGGGCAGCGCTGAGGAAAGTCAAGGGCCGTATCAGTCCCATCCCCTTGCAGAACAAGAGACCAAAGTGGCATTGAGAGGGGTCCTCACAGACAGCACTTTCTCCTGCACCTGGGGCGGCCCTGGTCATGCCCTGTGCCCAGCCAGGAGCCTTCAGCATCCCCTTGTCCCTTCTGGTGGGCATAAGGCAAGCTGGTGCTGTTGCTTCATTTTCATCTGCTCCCAAATTGCACTCCTGGCTTGGGCAAGTACCTTTCCTGCTCCATAGCCCTGCCTGCCTGCCTTCCTGCTGCTCATCTGTGGCAGGAGCTGCCTGTAGACCAGCCTAGCTTGCACAGCCTCGGAGCAGGCAGTTCTGGCCTGATGCTGCTGCTGTGGGGATGTTCCCCAGGCACATCAGGAGCTCCCCACCTCCTTCAGCCCTGCCACCCTCCAGGACATGCTTCCCTTGGCTCAGGGACGCACAGGGCCAGCCTCCAGGAGGGATGAAGGAGAGGGTCTCTCCCACCTCCACAGTGCCAGCTGCCTTCTCATTCACCACCCCTGTTGTCAGGGCTCTCCAGCCTTGAGGGAGTGCAGGTGACTACCTGGGCTGTTGGCACTGCTGCACGCTTGAGCTGTGCGAGGCTGCCTTGCCTGCTCAGCCAGGCTGAGAGAGGGGAAGGGGAGAGGGAGGGAAGGCAGAGGCATGGCCTGAAAGTGCATGCCAGAGCTTGGCACAGAGGCAGAGGCAATCATCAGCAGAGAGGGCAGGCCCTGCTTCTGCCCTGAGCTCCAAACCCAGTTCTGGGAGAAGCAGGAAAATCATGAGTGCCATCTCTGTAATCCTGTAATGGATTTTTGTTCTGTACCTGGCGTGGCCCCCGTCTGGGTGGGAAGTGGATGCTTCCCCATCCCAAGCTCCTTGCTCTTCTCAGAAGATGATGACCTGATGTGGTGTGGCATGGAAAGGGGCTTTGCTCATCTTCTCTGCAGTTGCCCTGCATTTATTTCCTTGTTAAACTCTCATTGCTCATTATTCTTATTTCCTGTAAGAGTCTGGGCCCTTTCTTAAGGCTGTGTGCCACACCTATGTGTAGAGTGGGTGACAGCAGAGTCAGCGTGGCAAGTGGTGAGGGAGACTTCTGGAGCTGTGATGTCACTGGAGAGCTGGATTCCCAGCCTATGAAGTCATAACTGAGAAACTGGGTACTCAGCCTAATCCTAATCATTACCCAATGGGACTGTAAAGTGTCAATGAACTAGTCTATTTCTTGATGACTGACTGCTTTAACTCTAACACATGCCACCTAATAATTGCCACTTTTTGCAGTTTCCTAAGATTCACTTACTAATAAGCTATTAAACATCCACTTGAAATCACTGCATTGTAATGAGCTGAGATCACTGCTCATGCAGCTATTCCAGCGCCCAAATTGGTAGGAAAGCACCTAAAATCCTGTGATGGGGAGCGGGCCTGCAATTTCAGGATGGTAGAGTAACCAAACTAAAATACAGATACAACGTCAGCACCACCGATCATTCCCATTTCAGGATCTATGTGGCCATTATCAGTTTTCCTCTGATATGCAAAGCTGATGGGCTGAAGGACTTGCAGTCCAAGTTCACCATGCCCTGGGCAGCCAAGGTGAGGGCCTTAAGGAAGGAATAGCAACTTGAAGGAAATGAGAGGTGTTGCTTTTTAGGAAGATTGTTCTGGAATCAGAAGCAGGAATGAAACGACTTTAATCCCAAATGGTCAGTAGAACTCAAAGTTTGATTCAGGTTTGTTTCTTCTGGTCTTTTTGTTTAAGGTAATGCAAAGGCAATGTGGTGCTTTTGAGAGAAATTCAGTGTGGGAGGAATTTCTCAGGAAAAGCTTCTTCAGCACAGTCTGGGGATTGCCTGGTTTCTTCTGTCTTTGCTGTTGGGTCATCTTGCTTGGATCTCTATCTTTTCTCCAGGTTTTGGGCTCCTTGGGAAGCACTGCCTGTGAAGTGGTACCAGATACAAGAAAGGGTGACTTTCCACTGAGGAGAGCACCCCACACTCCCTGGGTATCCTCAAGCTGTTTTCCTCAACATTTCCCTGTTCCCTTCCAGTCTGTGACAAGCTGATGTTCGATGACCACCTCAGCAAAAGCCTCCTGGCATTAAGACCCCAGTGAAAAGGGGAAGAGAAGGTTATGGAAATTCACACTATCAGGGCCCTTTCCACACTCCTCTCAACAGTGCCCTGACCATGTGGGGAGCATTCCCTCTTCGTGGGTCACAGCCCTTAAAAATAGCAAGAGGTTCTGCTTCCCTCTTTCCTTTCCTCCCTTTGTGAGGACAGCTGACTAATGAGTGCTCTGGTTGAAGCCCCCCATCAGGCTGATGTCCTGAGCAGGCTTGCTCCTGCAGGGAATGCATGATGGAATGGGTTTCCTGGTCAGGGCAGCCTCCATGCTCCTCAGGGACACTCAGGCGTTCCTGGTTTCCAGGCCCCTCTCCCTACCACATGCAGTTCCAGCCACAGGTATCAAAGAAGCAGAGAGGCCAGACCAGCCTCCTGGGGAGAAGGAAGATTGCAGTCGTATCATTGCAAACAGGACTTCATTAATTATAAATGGACAGGTCCCCCTGAGCTGCTGTAGCTCTGCATGAGTCACATTCTAGCTGAGGGGTTTTTTCTCCTGAAGAGTTGCTGAAGGGGCTTGAAATAGTGTGATGGATAAATAAGGAACCAGCTGTGCTCTGCAACCAGCCCCACCAGAGCCTTTCTGCAGCAGTAGCCCACAGCAACCTCCTCTCTGCCTCACTCTGCACTCCCATCCCTCGGGGTCTGCCATCTGGTCCTGCTCTCCAGGTTTCTTCTTCCTAGCGGCATGTTTTTGTCTCCTGTCGTAACCTCTTTTCCAGCGTGTGGTCTCAGCCCTTGGTAATGCACGGACATATGTTTAGACAACAGCACGACCAAGGAGTCCAGTTGTGGGACACCCACTTGGCTGGTCTGTGCCTCCCTCCTCCATCTCAGAGATGGTCCTGGTTAAATGAAAGCAGAAGGAACGATAAAACCAGCAAACCTTGGCTTTCGACTAGGAGCTGCTGGACAGTTTCTCTTCTGTTTTCTGACAACAAACTGTCGCTTACACGGCTCTCAGCTGCTGGCAGCCTCCTCACAGGGAGAGGCCGAGATGTACCCCAAGGCTCTGAGGGATGCACCAAGAGTGGGTGGAGGTAGCTGGAGGGCCAGGCTGTGTGTCTGGCTGGAATGGCTTGTCTGTCCAGTGGGAACGTCTCCTTCCCTGGGTGCTGTAAGCATGAGTGTGATGAGCTGTGTGTATCTTATGGCAAAGGTGAGGGGTGGGAATGCTGTCCATGGAGGATTTGCTGGCTGTGTTCACAAATTCAGAAGCTGCTTTTCCTGCCTCTCTGATGCCCATGGTTACAGACGTCCGCTCCAGAGGTCTCTCTCCACTGCTGCCTCTAAGTTGTTTCTCCATCCAGCTCCCCAGGGCTGCCGTGTCCTCCCTCCTACTGTGAGATGGCTCTTTTCAGAGCAGCTGTAACTTGTACCTCTAAAAGGCTGGCTCCACACCCTGATTTTTAAGCCTGTGGGGCTGGCCAACCTTCCCCTGCCCTTCAGGCCCGAGCGGGGGGAGCTCTCCTTCTTCCTCTGTGGGAGCTGCAGGCAGCTCCTGAATCCGTGGAATGTGTCCCATCTGCAGCGCGTTAGGGGTCTGCTCACAGTGGAGGAAGAAGCACATGTGGGGTTGTGAACCGTTCTGAAGAGCAAGAAAAGGGGCTAATTAATCTAAGGGATACAGTGCCAGCAGCCACATCTGGGGGCCAACTGGCCCTGGAAGCATGGCTCCCAGGTGCTACCCCCCCAAGGGGGTCATGTAGAGCTGGTGTGGACCCAACGGGTAAGGGAATGAGAGTGTGAGGGGTCCTGGTGCAGAGGGATCCGCATCAGCACACTCCTGAAGAGCCCCTTCTCCCTATCCTTTGAGAGGGCTCAAGGAGATGTGACTCATGCTCATGTCTCCTGGCACAGCCCACCTTGACCCCTCTGCCTCTGGCCCTGTGGCTTCAACCCTCAGCTGCCCAAGTACCCCTCCTTCCCTGCTGTAGCAGTGGCAGGTGAGAAGGACCATGCCAACAGCACACTCCTCCCTTGCTCCTCTTCTCTTCAGGGTCTGATGAGCCCCTTGCATTCTGTGCTGGCTTCCAGGTCTGCCTCATTCACCTTGGCACCCTAGCCCTGGAAAGTGTGGACTTGGAGAGGTGCTGCAGCTGCATCTGCCCTCGACCTCTCCTCTGATGCCATCACTGCTGCCTAGAAGTTCACATGGTGAATTAAGGGGAAGTGGAAGCAGCAAAGAGTACTTTGAGCTGCCCACCTGCAGCTCACCCCCTCCAGAGAGCCCTGTTCTCCCTGCTGTTGGGGGCCGGGCTGTCGAACCCTGCTTGCCGGCTTGCTGCCCCATCCTCTCTCTGCTGCTGCTCTCTCTTCCCAGGCGTGGGTTTGATCTCGGCAGCAAGCAGCCTGACCGTCTGTGCTCTGCCTGTGCGAGTTCCTGAGAAATGAGGTATTTCATGTTTGCCTGCTGAGCCCCCGCTGAGCTGCACGCTGAAGCCCAACCTGCGCTATGAGTCCCCACGCACCCCGCGCTTCCCCTTTTCTGATGGGTTTGTTTTCGGGGATGGCCAAATATGAAATGAGCCACAGGGCTGGGAGGCAGCGAGCCCGTGCCTGAGCACCTGCGCATCACCCACCTGCGCATCACCCACCTGCACCGAGGATGCAGTCGCTCCCCTCCCCAGGCACCTGAGCCTGTGTCTGCAGCCCCTTGTGCCAGGCAGCCCCAGGGCAGCCAGGCTGCCCTCGGCTGGCTTCTGCTCTGCTGCAGCGCCTAAGTGGGATCAAACGGTGCCTGCACGTCCCTGCAAAAGCAAAGGGCTGTTTGCATGTGTGAGGCTGGAAGGAGCTCGGTGTCCAGCTCCAGGGGGGTTACTGTACACACAGAGTGAAGCTCATTTGAGAAGGGATGCCAGCTCCCTGGGCTGGGCTCCGCCGCAGCCAGGGGTGGCTGCGAGAGGTACTAGAGGGCCGTCGACAGCTTTGTTGGGTTTGCACATCTCATTCCCTGGCCCCGTTAGGGAGGCACAGGCTCCTGTAGTCCCACCACCGTCGGGGCCCCAAGTGCAGGCTCCTGTGGAGGTACGGTCCCCAGGGCATGCTGTGAGTCTCCTTCTTCCCTGGGGTGACCGACCAGCTCCAGGGAAGAGGAATCCACTTGCGCCCTGAGCGAGCCTGCTCCAGGGTTGCCTGCTGTAGCTTTGAGCACTGCCTGGGCTCTCGGCTGCTTTGTTTATGGCGTTGATAATTTTCTCGTGTCAGGTTTAGGCGCAAACATTCTTTCCACTGCTGCATAAGAAAGTAATTAGGTGGGGATAGAAAGGACATTCCTCTTCCTCAGAACAAAGAAATGAGCCATGGCTGTTATCGGGCACTGCTCGCGGCATCCAGGGTCATGCAAGCTCCTGCCCAAGCGGTGGCTCTGCTCCAGCAGGGCGAGCGGGCGAGCAAACTGATGGCATCCCAGGAAGTGCCAGAGCACCCACTGGTATTTCCTCTGATGCCACTGCCCCGTAAGCCAGCTGCCAGGGCCAAGGTCAAAGCCCGAACCCCCTCAGCCCCGTTGCACTTGCTCACCTGCCAAGTTACCTCCTCCCCTCTCCCTCGCTTGCAGGACCCCAGCCAGAGGGGATGTGCTGGGGTCCTGCTCTGCTCCAGACCCAGCATCCTTTTGGGGGATTCATTCCCTGTGCTTCTACTCCTTTCCCGGCTCCTCTGGACCCCGGAGGGCAGGCAGCAGTACTCCCATCCCAAGGAGAGGATGGCTGTGGTCCAAGAGGGCCTAAAAGTCAAGGGGCAACGCAAAGAAGGGAGCTGGAGCCACTGGTTTCAAATGGGAGAAGCTTTAGGAGTGCAGCCACTGGAAGCCAGAGAGGAGGGACTGGGGGAGCTGGACCCCTCTGCCGTGAAGCTTTCGGGAAGCAGATGGCTTGGTGAGGGCCAGGGGAGGCAGCACCTGTAGTGGGAGAGGCTGGGGGGAGAGGAGCATCAGTGGGCAGGGAGCTGTAAGGGGCTGGGGGACCAGCGGGCACGGTAGGAGAGCCAGTGCTCTCCAGGGACAAAAGAAATTAGATGAATTCACGGGCTGATACTACAATTTGCCTTTTAAACCCAGTGGCTGAGCTGCAGCATCTGGCTGAAGGAGCCCCTACCCCGCGGGCTGCTGGAAGACGTGAGGGTACAGCCAAAGGATCGCTCTGTGTGCATGCAGAGTTCCTCGTGTTCTCCCGCAGGCATCCAGACGCAGCGCTCAGGGTCAGGTTGTCAAGTGGAGTGAACCTTTCATCTGCCTGAACTTGGCATGATGAAAACGGCTTGGTAAGTGTTACTGGCCACAGGACCCACTGCAGGGACACACGCCAGCGAGCATCTCCTTCCTATGAGCACCTGCGCTGTCCTCCTCTGCCTCCTTGTGTGCAGAGATGCAGTGAGAGGTCTCTAGCCACCCACCAAGCTCACAGATCCTGCTGTGGGCCAGAATGAGCCCACCCCAAATACACTGTATTGCTGGGCTGGAACAGAGCCTGAACCCATCTGGGAGGATTTGCTCCCTGCTCGAGATGGCCAAGGGCAGCAGAGAGCAGCAGAGATGTGGCAGAGGACAAGGCCAAGCTGATGTGTGTGGCTGAAATGGGATTTCTGTGTGTTGTTGTCATCGTCCCCCCCCCCCGCCCTTCCCTCAGTCTTTCTCAG
The DNA here is from genome assembly GCF_026419915.1 of Harpia harpyja. Classification (NCBI taxonomy): domain Eukaryota; kingdom Metazoa; phylum Chordata; class Aves; order Accipitriformes; family Accipitridae; genus Harpia; species Harpia harpyja. The sequence continues at coordinate 56,710,345 of NC_068942.1, read as the reverse complement.
AGCGTATAAAGCAGTCATTTCAAGCCATCCCTTGACCTCCAGGTGCCCATGCACAGACAGACGGTGGGAGGGAAGGACACCTACTCTAAGCTGGCGTCTCCTGAAAGATCTCTCTTAGGTGAAGGACCTGGAGCTTTTAGGTGGTTCCTTTTCTAGCCTGGACCTATCCAAGGAAGAGTATAAAGCCCTGAATTGGATTTGAGGGGATCTGAGAGCTCTGTACCCAGGGTGGGATGGCAAATAAGGCTCTTCCCATTGCCATGCCTGTCTCCTGTGAGATGCGATCAAGAGCAGCAAGAGGGCTAGCGGTGCTGATGCAGCTCCAGAAGTCCCCAGATGCTGGGGGGCGGCGTCGTATTCCTCCGGCATCCGTGTCTCCTGCTCCGTGCACCCCACACCCGGGGCTGCTCCACCTTCCCCGAGCGCTTCCAGCTGCGGCGGGAGCCGGCGGCTCGCTGCGGGCCGGGCGGCAGGGAGGGCTCCGGGGGCTGCACGCCGGCTGCCGGGCAGGCGGCGGACGGGTCTCCCCGGCCAGGCAGGGGTTAAGGCTTCTCTGTTGTAGTTTGTTTCCCTTTGCCAAAGTGGGTGTTGCTGGAATGTCTCCTCTCCTAAGGAGGGGGGCCGAGCCGTGTCCTCTGGAGAGGGGGGATGTCAGCATCAAAAAGACACAAAAGGGGGAGGTTTCCAAAAATAAAACCCTCCATCCCCTCCGGGCGCTGCCAGTGCCAGAGGCAGGCGCGAAGGTGCTCGGAGCTGCCTGCGGAGCGCGGGAGCTCGCCGGCAGCCCGGCGAGCGGGGCCGGCCGCCTTCCTCCTCCTCCTCCTCCTCTTCCTCCTCCCGCGGGGGCCGCTCAGCAGCCCGCGCCCCTGCCTCCGCCTCGCTCTCTGCGCCCCCGGCCCCGGTGGGCGGCAGGTCCCGGCGGAGCCCCGGAGCGGGATGGGGCGGTGAGCGGAGGGCGGAGAGCCGGCGGTCCCCGCTGCCCCGCGCCCGCCGGAGGATGCCAGCCGGGCGCTGAGCGCTCCGCGCCGCCCGTCTCCCCCCGCCACCGGCTGACACCATGCGGGGCGCCGCCGCCAGCCTCCTCCCGCTCACCTTCGCCGTCCTCCTGGGCTTCGCCGACCCTCGGCCGGACTCCGCGGCTAGGCTGGAGCCGGGGAGCGGGGGGGCGGCGCGGCCGCGGGGCCGGGGGGCTGCCCTGGGGGCGGCGGGCACGGCGCACAGCCTGTCCCCGGCGCCCAGACCCCCCCCGCCGGCACGGCCCCTCCCCGCCGCCCTCCACGTGGACCGCGGCTCCGCGGCCGCCGCGGGGAGCCCGAGCGGCGGCGACGGCCGGAGGCAGCGTCCCGACGGCGGGCTGCCCGCGCCCCGGGGCCAGGCGGGCGACCCCGGGCTCGCTCCCGGCCCAGGGCGGAGGAACAGGCTGGACCCCTCCCGCCAGCAGCAGGGCAGCGGGCAGAAAGCCCGGGTCGCGCCCCGGGCGAAGGAGCCGAGCGGCAGAGGGAGGATGGCGGGGTAAGTGCCGCGGCCGGGGGGGGTGACCCTGCCGGGGGTGCGTCGTGTCAGCCCCGGTGGTCCCGGCGCCGGGGAGCCCCAGGCGGAGGGGCCGGCTCCCGTCCTGAGCCCCGCGCTGCATCCCGGTGCGTGCATCCCCCCCTTCCGTCCCCGCGGGCGCTGCCCCGTGCCCTGCGGGACGCCCGGGCTGCCTGTGCCGGGGCAGTCACGGGGGGGGGGTGATGTGCGGGGGGCGAGGGAGGCTGGGCCGTGTCCCGTCCCGTCCCGTCTCGTCCCGTCCCGGGCTGTCTCTGGCCCCGGAGCAGAGCAGGAGCGCGCTGGGTGCTCGCGCCGCGCCTCTGCCCCGCGCGTGCGGCGGGTGATGGCGCTGCTCTCGCCCACGCGACTCCCCGGCGTGCGTGCGTACCCACCCGTGTGCATGCACGCGTGCGTGAGTGTGAGGCGAGCGGGACGCCGTGCGGCCGGCTGCCTGCCGCGCGGGGACGTGTGGTTTATCGAGCGTGCTGGATGCGGTGCCCTTCTGCTGACACATCGGGGCTCCGGCGGGTCGGACAGCTGCGGGGCGCGGCGCGGCGGGCGGGGGGGCTACTCTGCCCCTCCCCGGGGCTGCCTTGGGCCGTCCCGGAAAGCGTGCAGGGTGGGGGGCTGCCACCGGGCGAGGCGGGGGGAGAGCAGTGCGGCCACGGAACGTGGGTGGCGGGAGAGGCTGGAGGGTCTCGCCTGGGTGCTGGCGCTCTTGCTGCAGGTACCTGGCCTCTTAGCTCCGTCCTCCCATAACGGGCCCCTTGTAAGCACTTCGCGCGGCAGCTTCCCGTGGCTTCGGCTGGCTCCGCCGGGGGAGGCTTCCCACCGCTTGCCCGGCAGGGCCGCTTGCAGCTCCGGTCTCTGGCTGCAGCCCCGCGGAGGTGGAGGGGAGCTCGCATGGAGAGACCAGCTGCTCCGCTGCGAGGGGAGCCTGCGAGCGGCACGTCTGGCGCAGCGCTGACGTACCCTTCGGCCCCGGGCCCCCTCCTCTGCGGTTCCCGTTCTGCTCCCCCGTGGCTGATGCCCCTCGTGACGAGCTCCTCTGCCAGCCGGGAAGGGCTGCCGAAGCCATCGGGCCGGCAGTTTGACCGACCCGTGTGGCAGCGCGTGTCCGCTCTCCGTGTGAGCCCTGCCAGGGGCGATGCTGAGGGCAGGCTCTGGGCTTGCTGCCCTCTGACGCGGGCAGAAATGTCTCCTGCTAACACCGGGTAGGGAGCTTCACTAGAGTACAAAAGGCAGCCCAGTCTCTGAGGTTTCTCTCTCCCATACTCACCTACTTGCAAAATTTCAAGGCAGAGATGTTCCCTGTGCCACTCCATGCACTTTCCTTCAACAAATCCACAGAAGCACTAAACTTGCTCTTCTTCCATCATGTTTGATACGTGAAGTATTTAGCACTAACAGCTAATCAATGACAGGTAGGTCCTGAGATGATTTTGGCTTACCCAGTCCATTAGCCTTGGTTTGTCAGCCACCCAGAGCGAGAGTCTTGATAAGATCCAGTCCTGCTCAGTCAGGTTTGGGCTTTTTGGGGCTCAGAAGGATTCTACCCTTTCTGCAGTCGGCATGTTGTCAGCATTGCTTTGGAATCACGTGGCGATTCAATTGGATTTGAGTCATCTGAGATGTAGCCCGTTCCTTTTCAGTGACTACCCTGAATAGTCTCCACCAGGGCTTCAGGCTGCAGCTGCCTCTGGTGGCAACAGCTGGGCCACACTGCTACCAGGAGCAGGCGGGCAGCCCCAAGGTTCGCACTGTGCTCAGAAGGGCGCTGAACCTCTTTGCAAGTCGCATTCTTTCATCCCTTAATCAAGAGTGTAAATGGGGGTGGTTGGTCCAGCGCTTACACACTGTTGACCTGTTATCAGCTAGATTTGGCTTCCTGGGGTATTAGAGAGTGCCGTTGCCTCCAAGCTTAGAGGAAGGAAGAGCTGTGCCTTGGTGCTGTGTTCCCCACGCAGGCTGTGCTGGGCTCTCTGCCTCTGCTCTGCCCTGGAATGAGGGGTGGGGATGCAGGGCTTGCTCTGATCCCCAAGAACTTGAACTCTGGCAAGTGCATATAATGGCTTGTCATCAGTAGCTTTCCATCTCTTCTGGAGTCCAAATTGGCACTTTTTAAACTTCTCTATGACCTACTGTCTTTGGAGCTTAGGAAAAAGCCTAGCTGAAATAATTGTTCATGAGTAACCACAGGCGTTACTCCTCATGGAAAGCTAGCTGCTGCTGCCTCCAGCCATTTGGTGAGACTCTGTCCTTCCACCTCATCCATCTTCTTACGCCCCTTGCTGCACTGGACACATTTCCATCCAGGAAACTCAGGGCCCCTAAAAAACTTCATTTCATGATGTTTCATTTTTTTGCCAGGTGGGATATTTTCTGTTCTTCTATTTACACTGCACTCCTACTTCTCTGTAGTATGACAACCTTCATTTTCCCTTACTCAGGTAGCTTTGCAGGCTGCACTAAACCCCAGTGCTATTTATTTATACAGTTACTTTGGCTTAAAATCTCAACCGCTGCGTGGGTTGCCTTTCCTGATTCCCCAGAGTTCTCTGCTGGTACCTCCAGGGGCCTCGCACAGTCCTGTGGTTGAAAAACACGCTTATTAGCACTTTATTGTTTTCTGGATAATTATTTTCTCACTTTGTTTGATTGTGGCATACCCCAAATTAAGTTTCTTTCCTGGGTTGTGTCTGCCACCCTGCTCACGTCTGACCTTGTTGCAGGTGGGACCTGCTCACACCCTTCCATGAGTGCGTCCAACTGCAAGTCTTGCAAGACCTGGGGTTTAGTATTTTCTCCTGGAGGCTCATTGTGAGGTGACTTTTGACACCACAGCAAATACCGCAGAAAATTACTGTCTTCTAACACTGAGTGAGGAAAACAATCCAGCCCCGAAAGCATCTCTGCTTTGCTGTGCTCTGTTTAACCTGCCTGTTTCCCCAGCCCCACCAACTGGAAAGATTTTCCTCCCAAGTGTCGTGGGGTAGGGAGCTCCCAAGACCTGACGCATGCCAGGTATGGCTGTACTGATGTGCTGGATGCATCTCTAATTTGGGCTGGCCAGTCCTGCTGGGAGGACACTGTAGGCATCACCCTCCACCTCTGTGTCTCCCAGGATGTGATGGCCATTGTTCCTCTGCCCTGTGGCTGGGATGGTGGCTCCCAGTGATGATCCTCAGGTGGTGTACACAAAATTAGAAGGTGGGTAACGGGAGAGTAGTCTGGGGAAGTACCTCTACTTCTGGTACCCACCTGGACAATTTTCAGGGGCATGTGAGGCACCCCAGGTAACAGGCTGGGCATGCCACACTCTCTCCTTCTCCCTCCCACTTTCTTTTTGTGCATTCTGCACCCCAGTTCTTGTGCAATTGCTGTTGTAGGCACCATCTGTGGCTATACAGTCCTGCTTTACCCAGGCTTTGTGGGATATAGGTTCTTGCTACAGTGTGTGTATAGGACTGCTCTGGAGCGGAGGCAGTTAATGCTGATGTGGACTTGGCAGAGGTTTTTCAGTGGTTCATCAATGCCAGCAGCCTTTTGCTAATGTTCTTCATTGGGTCTGACTGCAAATATTTCATATGCAGTTGGATGAAGTTCACTGTCCTGCAGTAGAAAGGCAGACCTGATGATCTAATGGTCCCCCTGGCCTTCTGTGAGGATGCTGTTAAATGACCTGAATGGAGTCAGCATATCTGGCAGCACAGAGTGCTGCATGAAGTTGAAATATGATGCATAGATTGCTGTTAAAATAAATGGTGAGAAAAATGGTTCTACTGAATGCTTCAGAAACAGTATGTGATCATCACTGAGGCTGTGCACATGCTGAAACTATGTGAAGCCATGATCTTACTACTGTTTTCCTTCACCCTAGTGCTTTGTTACAGTTGCTTGCCTCTGGTTTCAGATAACACTGCAAGATCTTGCAGGCTTTTCTCATCCTGGGTACCACTTTGCACAGCGGGGGCCTGATCCTGATGGTGGCCTCTGGCTGCTGCAGCAAAGCAGGTGATGAAGGACTGGCTTGCTGCGGATCCTTTGCCCAAGTTACAGGTTGTGCTGGTGCATTCAGTCAGGGCCATGAACGGTAATTCTGGATGTAGGGAGGCTTCGTGGCTCTGTGAGGGGTGTCAGGGAGATAGATGTCTGTCCCAGAAAAAGAGCAGGCCAGTGAGTAGCGCCTGACACCTCCTGTGCACCAAGCTCTTGCAACGTGCCAGGAACTATACCTGGGCACGGATGGTGCATGCTAGCTGCGGAGTGAGGAGCAAGCTTGGTTTGCAGTTGGTTACTGCTGCTTGTGCTGTTTGGAGACCTCAGGGCGTACCTGGCACTTCAGGCAGGGGCTGAGATGTGGATCCAGTGCCTCACCCTGCATATTGCCAGAAAGGCAAACCTGAAGGCCCACATCTGCACTAGTGAGCTATGCCTTAGGGCTAGAACTGGCACTGTGGCTATTCAGCTGTCTGAGCTATTCAACCCGGTTTCTCTCCAAAAAGGGGAAACTGGCTATTGGAAATGGTCTCTGTCTGCTCTGGTCTGAGCTGGGCTGAGAGCTATTTTGGAAGGTGCTAAGTGGCCCATGAGCCCTGTAGCAGACCAGTGTTACAGGCAATCAAGTCCCAGCATCTGGGAACATCCCCAGCAATGTTTGATTTCCTAGGAAAGCTGACCTGGCTCTTGGGAAGGTAAATATGTTAATTAACTTTTTCCACTGGTAAGGACACAGAGATAGAAAAGACGGATGGTTTGCCCAAGGCTTGTTTTAGCATCAGTGGCAGGGCTGGGAATAGGGCATCCCCATGCAGCGTGACCTAGTGTGAGTGTTCAGTGGGACTTCAGCTTGGGAGACCTGTGTGAGGACATGTCTTCTGTTCTGCTCTGATCTAGGGCTGTGTTGAGCTTCTTTCCACCTGGGAGAGCTGCTGACCCCTCCACGTGCCCACCCATCCTCTGGTCTCTCTGCACCCCAGGCTGCCCAGGCTGAGGGAGAGAGTCCTGCTCCCCTCTCCCTGCTGCCGTGCTGCCAGTTTCAAGGAGTGGGTAAGCAGGAGGCAGCCTGGGTGCTCAACCTTGCGTGGCTGCTGAGTGCTTCAAAGTTATGAGCGTGGCTTTGGCTCACATCATTGTTAGGTCTGCCAGGGGCTTGGTGCATCACGGCACCCAGCAGTTCCCCTTGCCGGGCAGCTCTGCCTGCTGCCTTGGAGGCCCCTGTCCCCTGTGCTATGTGGGGGTGATCAGGGGCTGCTCAGTGTGTATAGGTAGCTCCCCAGCAGCCACCCCCGGGACAATGACACCAGACCTGGAGGGACCCTGCCACTTGTTCTTTTCTCCAGAAGCAGGGCTGGATGGAGAAGCCCAGGACTGGATGTGCCCCGCAGGTGGCTCACGCCTGAGCCATGTCTTTGCACAAAGTGTTGGCGATGGCACGTGCAGCAGGACAGATGCAGCTGGGGGCTGCCACTCTCTCGAACACCGTCCATGCTGTAAACATGCCGTGCTCCTTAAATGTCCTGGGATTAATTCTGAATTCTTTGTAAGGCAGTGAAAACCACATGGTGTTTAAGCCATGCAAATGTCAACTAAAGGCTTTAAGTAGAACCAGACATGCTCAGGACTGAGTCCCATGCGGCAGAGGCCCCATAGCTATTTTCCCACTGCTGATGCTCTTGCTTACCTGGGGCCCCATGCTCTGTGAGGTCCTGCTCACTGGGCTTTTATCAGGAAATAGTTGTGGTCCTTCTCTGTCCTCCAGTACTACCTACATGTTGCTCCTCTCAAGTGCTCACTTCCAGTCCTGGAGGTCCTCCCTGCCTCCATCTCTGCCCATCCTCTCATCCAGGAGGTTATGGAAGGAAGGCACGTTCCCCTCCAGGTACTTCCTTTGCCCCTGCCTCTGAGGGCATCCCTGCCAGGTCACTCCCCTCTGCACATGCTGGGCTGTCTTCCCTCGGGGAGCATCGCACTGGTGCTAGCATCTCCCTTCACCTGGGGTTGTCAACTAATGCCTGCAGTTGGCAGTGACATAGTTTGTGCTGAACCCAACAGGGGTTTCATGCCTTCAAGAGTGATCTGCTCAGGCTTGGGCCCCTGTCTGTTTTAGTCTCATACCTTTCTCCCTACAACCTCTGGCTCGCTGTTGGCATTGAGAGCAGCTAGCAGCATGCTCCCTCCAGCATGTGTGTGAGACACGTAGATAAAACTTGAACTTAAATCCTATGAAGAACTAATAGTGTGATTCAAGGCCAAAACAGCTTCTCTGGAGAAGGTAGGTATTTTGCCTACAAGAAGCAATCTCTGATTATGTGAGTAAGTTGAGGTGGGAAAGGGCAAAGCTTTGCTCTTTGAACAGACCAGCTGAATATGCCTTGCAAGGTGTGTTTCAGCCATGCCGAGGGAAGAATGGGAGCTGTGACAGTCTAAGCAAAGATGCTTATGCTGCTGCTTGGAATGGAGTCCCTCAGCGGACCTTAATTACCTAGAGACCTGCTGCAGCTCAGTGGTTTTCTCTCTTTGCTGATCTGGACATCTTTAAATAGTTTAAGGCCTTTTGTGGGCTTTTACGCCATAAGTAAAGGCAAGTTTGCTTTCCTTGGATACTTTCTGGGGCTGTCTTAAAGATGAGACCCATAGATGTCTTTGAGTTGACAGACAAAAAGCTGGAAATCAGTGCTCTAGCCCAGCCAGAGCAGATGTGAGTGGATGCAAGAATTCCTTTGGCTTGTTCTGTTTGCAGGAAGTCACACCAAGGGAATTTAAGTGCTTTCTCCCTATAAAAATCTACCCAGGTTAGTAAAATGTTGATCCTGAAGGGCTGGATAATGCTTTACAAATGATGTGGCTTCTCAGGCCACTTCCCCTTTCCACGTGGAGCGATTGTATCTCTACAGGCAGCTTCATTCATGAACACCAGAACAATCCTTGGCACACCTGCTACCCACCGTCGTTGGCTCTCCTAAAATGTGAACCCCACAGCTTGAGCTCTGGCACTTCTGGAGTCTCATCTCATGCCATGTGGATGTAGGAGTCACGAGGATGCCGGTTTGAAGCAGGATCATCTTCTGACCCTGCTGTGTTCATGTTAAAGTCAATCCAGAAGACAAATGTGCATGTTTCCATGGTTCCTGTAAATTCTGTCAACAGCTCTGACTGCCTTGTCCAGCATTAGAAATAAACCATACTCCCCACTTCATTTCCAGAGGCTTTCCAGAGCTTTCAGGCTGCCTATTTCTAACTTTTAATCTTTTGATGACTGTACTCTCCCATCTACCTAGACATGCAAAAGTTACGTATTCCCAAAATACCTTCCCTCCATGATGAGTAAATATGCTTGGACAGCAACCTGCAACTTGTTATTCCTTCTCATTATAGATGTGTAAATACAAGATGTGACCAGAGGAAGCAGGATTAGCTGCCTGCTTGGGCATTGCAGAGCACCTCTGGGAGGCACAGCACTGTCCCCGATAGCTGTATGTTGGCTGTGATCGCTACCTGAAAACACATAATAAGGGAGAGGTGGGGAGGTTGTTGTTTATGTAAAGGCAGTCAAAAAGTTGCTGCAGCAAAAGTGCTGGAATTAACAACCATGGAAATGGTTTGAGCATCCTGGAATTAGTGTGGCACTGTGCATGTCAGGTAGACACAAATTTCGTAGCACTGGAGAGTCCCCAGCCCCCGGGGTTGCTGCGCCAGAGGCAGATAACAAGTGCAGGACTGGGGTGCTCGCAAAGGGAGAGCAAGCTGGGGAGCGGCCGACACGGCTGCTGGCATGTCGTTCCACCCAGGGTAGGGTTGAGCAATGAACAGCAAACAGGCAGCAGCAGTTAGGTGGAGAATGAAGCGTTGTCTTCGGCCGAAGCAGCTCGGGACACTTGCGGAGGCGAGATGCTATGACCAAAGTTGGAATCAGGCCCGATTTACACCCCAATACCACGAAGAGCTGTGAGATCTTTAACGATCACAGGCTACCAGCCTCCAATTGCTCTCAGGAGGAAAATGGTTCCTCTGAGCGCTGTGCCAGGAACCCAGCATAATGCCAGTTCAAAAGGGAGATACTCCCTGAGGGATCGCTCACACTGCAGCATTCACATAGTCCTTGGGGGTTTCTTTTCCAAGCACTTAAACAACTCAGCCCTTGTCCCATTGGTTTTGATCTCAGCTGCTGGTCCATCTGGAAGGAAATATCACATGCTACAGGAAATAATTTTACGGGTGACTCAGAGGTGCTGGCTGCAGAGAGACCTCGGCTTTCCCTTCTCCTAACCACACTGCTTTGTCTCTCTGCTTAGGCCAAATGTCTGCAGCAGACAGTGTTGCCCAGGATGGACGACGGCTCCCGGCACAAACCGCTGCATCAAACGTGAGTATGACAGTCTCAGCCGGTGCAGGTCTCACGATGCACCCCTAAAAAGCACACGAGTACTGCTGTGACCCCACACATGTCCCCTGTGCTGTGCTGGGGCAGGAGACGGACCGTGGGGTCCCCGGAGCCAGCGCTGCAACCTCCCCGTGGGGCTGCCGGGCTGTGGGTCGGCTCTCCCTGCCTCCTGGCAAAGTCTGAGCACACTGAATAGTTATGGCTCTACTTTATTATTGTTATTAGTGTCCATCCCAAGCAAGGTCCTGCTGGGGCAGGGCATTGCAATGGCACATTTATGGGTGAGTTTTGAGCCCTGGGCTCTCACCGTCCTGCTTGGAGCAAAAGGCAGGTCTGTGAAAGTCCCAGCAGGTGGGAACCAGCAGAGTGGGGCTGTGCTCATGTGGGCAAGTGTTGCTGATGCTGAGGGGGCAATCAGGGCTGCAAATTATCTGAGTGCTGTTAAGGAAAGCAATTAATGGAGTTGGCACAATGGCCGGGACTGGTGGGGCTGGAGAGTGGTGCAGCGTGTGGGATGTGTAAAATGGCACGGGGCTGCAGGGTGCTCCCTCTGGTGTGGAAACTGCCCAGCCAGGGCCCTCCTGCCTGCTCACAGAGGGGTTAATAAGGGCTCTGCTCCTCCAGAAGGCCCTGCAACAACCCTGGGGGCTGAGATCATTTCAGGCTCCCCTACACAGCACTGGAAGGGAAGGGGTTTGGGCAGGCACCGGTGCGACGCATGCCAGAGGCAGCTGCACTGTCGTCTCCATCGCCAATAGCTCTGTAACCACAGCCCAGCCACTGCTGCGATCCCTGTCCCTAAACAACGGGGTTACACCACCCAGCCCACCCGTGGGCCTTCCCAGGGGACTGCCTGCCCCGTGCTCCTGCCTGGTCCCAGGGAGGCGAGGGGCTGCCTGCAGCGCCCAGGCAGCTCGGAGGGCAGGGAGCACACAGGCACCAGGCAGGCCTTCTGGATGGGAACGCCCTGCCCAGAATAGCCGAGCGCGTCTGCCTTTGCTCGAATGGCAGCAGCTGCCCAGATGTTTAGCGGGGAAAGAGGCTCAGCTTTGTTTGCTGCGGGATCTCATGGCGCTTTGGCCGCTCTGGGATAATTGCATTAGCGATTGCTGTTCAGGAGCAAGGGGCCAAGGGCTGACTCACCTCCCTTCTCCCTCTCCCCCCTGCCGACAGAAGCCAAACGGTAGAGAGCGTGCTGTGCTGCCAGACAGCGTCTGTAAACAGAGCGCGGGGCCAGCGATGGCAGCATCTTTCTCTCATTAGGGATTTTCCTAGGAGCAGTAGATTTGGGCTCGCAGCCATGCGGGCTGTCTAGCGATTGCTCAGGTGCTGGGCCCTTGTTCCCAAGGATTCATTAAAAGGACACTGTCAACATGATCGGGCCTGACAGTGTCCTCCCGCCAGGGGATGGTAAATCTCAGGCAGGACTTAGGTGGAGACTAGTGATGTGTAAACATCATTTCGTTCCCAGCTACCTCCCTCACCGGGCTTTTCTGCTGGAGTCCAAGCTGCTGCAGATGTTCGGCTGTTTTTAAAGTTACCACGGCAAGCTGGACAGCCTGTCCCAGTTAGTTTCTGCACCACAGTGCTGTTTAATGTCTGATCCCGTGGTCTTTGATATGGGGCATCGGGAATTTAGTGGGATAGAAACACAGCCAGAGGGAACCTCTTAGCGTGATGAAGCAGGGAAGAAGTTGGCATTCAGGTCTTGGGCGGGACCTTGGTTTTCGTGGATTTGAGCCTGGGTACAGGAGAGATGATAGGCCAAATTGTTGCTTCAATCTACTTCCTATCACCTACTGAGCATGGTGATTTCTTTCTTCTCCACCCGTGCTTTTCCAGGCACTTTCCTCTTGCAACATCTCTGCATATGACTGAACTCGAGCCATGGGCAGGTGTCTCTAGCCTTTTGTTTTTTTCCAGCTTTGAGGACCAAAGTGTAGTGAGGACTTGGGGAGTTTTCTGAGAGTCAATGACTGGGAAGATGAAAAGAGAAATCTCTCTCTTTGGGACACCGACATTTCCTGGGAAGGTGGAAGTGAGCTAAGGGGGTTTAGGAGCAAGGGCTCGCTTGCTTGCAATGGGCTTGGTTTCTACCCATGCGCTGCCGGGTCATCACACCAAACTGCATACAGGGCATCTTGTGGGGCTGCAGAGGTCATCCTGCAGGAGGGGATATCAGGGATAATGAGCTACATCTGAACTTGGGCCTGAGGAGTTCATCCAACCACCTGCCTGTTTAAAGTCATCCTGGGGTGAGACTCAGGCCTTATGTCCTGGGTTTGCTGGAGAAGAAACCTGTACACACAAGCTGGCCAAAAGCCCCCTTGCACTGCCCATATTTCAGGAGCTGCAGGGGTTGTGGTGTACGCTTGTCAATAACTTAGCTGCTGCCTATTAGCTCATCAACCTTCCCCTCTGCTTAAGAGCAAGGGAATCCTCTTGCTCAGCCTCCTGACATAAGTTCATCAACCTCCACTCTCATCAGCATTATTCACTATGGTTCTTTGCTGCTTCCCAAGATAGCAGCCTGGGACGGGCTGGTAATGCAAGGTGAGCTTTTTTTCTGACATGGACATTTGAAAGCTTAAAAGAAACATTTTTAATCAGCATGTTGGGAAGGACTAAATAAATTCATGCACTTTCTAATCTCATACAGATGGTCTTGCAGTTAAGATACTGGATGAAGGTGCAGGGATTCCAGGATGAGTTGCTGGCTCTGCTGTGGTCTCACAGCATGTCTTCAGACAGTCACATTAGCACCTGGGGCTTTTCCACATCTGCAAAAGGAAGATGAGATTCACATGCTCTTTCCTTTTGTCTGTCTTCTGTACAGTGACTGTAGGGTTTTTTGAGCCCAGACTGTTTTTCATTGAAGTTCTGTTTTCCTGCTCTGTTATTCCTGCATTGCTGTTGCTCTCTCTGCCTGTCAGCCAGCACAGATCTGTCACTTGTGTTAAATTATCCATACCTTCTGGGTGCACTAACACAGTCAGAGTTTTAAGTTAAAACTGAGATTACATATTGCTCTGCATCAATAAGCAAACTTTTCCATGAGAAGGTGGACTAAATCACCCCAGTGGTACAAGTCCTTCAGCATCTTCCCAGTCTTCCTGTGAATGCCTGGCTAGATAGACAGGTTCCCCTGCATTTGAATGTGACTGAGCAGGAGCTGCTTACAGTGAAGACCTACACCACTCTCCTAGACCTAAAGCATGTGCAGGGACACAGTAATTGAATGTCACCTTGCAATGTCATTGCTCAATCCTGGGCCAGGTGTGCCTGCCAGGTGATGGGAGGTTGGACTCACTGGCCTTCCCCTCTGATGGTCCTGCCTGCTTGGCCTAGGTGGGTGGTCAGTGATGCTACAGTCATCCCTGCAGTGTGACCTTGCAGGGAGGACTTACCTCATGCACCGGACTAGACAGTGCCAGACTTGATCTGTGAGGGCACTGCTAGGTGCTCTTGAACAAACTAGCATTGCTACTAATAATACTTCAGCAGTGCTCCAAATCTCATCCTTTTATTAAGAATTTTGAGATGACTCTTTTTGCTTTCCCTAAAGCCCCAGCTCCTGAAGCAGGTGATTACATGAGACTACAGTAAGAAGAAATGAGAGTCTCTCATCTTAACAGAAACTGCTTGTAGCCCCCACAGATGGGGAGAGACATCTCAGAGTAACCCCTGGGCTCAGAAACCAGAAAGCAAAGAGAAAGATTCCAAATATATATGTATTTTTAACCATCTTGTTTCTTCTGTCAATGTTATGGTTTTGGGGGCCTGACTCGTGATTTCACACACTTGGCATTGGCAGTACTTCCACTGAATGATCTGCTCTCCCTACATCTCATAGCTGGACTGAGTGAAAACCAGCGACTCTTTAAAGCTCTTGCAAGTTCTTCCTGCGTCTACAAAGGCAAACAGGAAGAGGATTAATCCTAGAGCTGGAATATTTCAGCTAGGGCAACTCCCCACCCATCCTGCTTGAAGGGACCAGTAGACTAATCCCATTCACTTCTTCCTCTTCTTTGTATCAGCTGCCTTAGGGGCCTTTTTTAGAGTGCCTCGCCACTTACCGCTGCTTTTCTGCTGAAGGGCACGCTCTAACGTGACTATGAACATTGTTAGTGGGAGAGGTTGTGAGAACTGCTGTGATCCCAGGTCCTGCTGTCGTGGCTCTGCAGTATTTCGGCATGTGAAGTGGTTGTTTTCAATGGCAGGCTTCCTGGTCTGGTGGCGTCTGTTAAAACAGGCATTTATTGGGAGATAACAGTAGTGACTGGCAGCCTATTAAAATCACAGCTGAGTTTTATATTATAAATTACATAAACTTTTGGAGTGCCAGACTTCCCAGAGATGGTTAATTCCTGCCTGACTAGGAACCTGTCTCTGTTCCAGAGTCTGCAGTGGTGGCTGATTTATTTTACTGGGGGATTTCATCAAAACCTCTGGCTTTAACCTATACAGCCCTACGTGACTTGGGTTCTCCCTTTCCTTGAGATCTCCCTCTCTTCTGAGTGTTAACATGGTTCATGGTTCAAGTGAAGCATTCCAGCCAACATATCCCTGATCTAGTTAGGAAAAGCTGATGGCAGTCCAGTTTTGGGGTGAGGGAAGGGTTGTGGGGGGGCTATACTGCTTTGAAAGGACCTCAGAGTGTGCACAAGGACTTCTCTTGCTTGGTGACAGGGTGCTGAAGTGTGGATGGCACATGAGGCTAGAGCAATCTGTATGTTTGTTGCCCAGAAGCAGCCTTTCTTGCAGGTGTGCTTGGATCTCACAGGGGATGGAGATCACAGCCAGAGAGGGAGGGATGTTCTTGTGAAAGCCCAGCAGCTGCGTGCAAAGGTGGTGGGGTGTCAGATGCTCCTGCAGCCTCCCTGGGGCAGTCCCGGGGAAGGGGTCCTCAGCAGAAGCGGTGGCTGCATGTTTCAGCCCATCCACAGGGCTCCCACGTGGCTGGAGGTTAATGTCCACCTTGTGTTGTCCAACGAGGTTTCACTACCCTTTGGCCAGCCAGCCCTTTCCTTCTTTGAAGGACAACACTGTTTTCCAGTGCCTTTTCAATTACTCTTGCTCAGAACAATGAGCCTGGTCCTACCTGAGCAAGCTGTGGTTTCCTGGCTCTCGCTGGCTGGGCTATAAACCCAATTTGGCATCTGTTGACTTGGGAAGTGTTAGGGTCCGGCATATAATTAATAGCACTTTCCTCCCAGGGTGCAAACTGAAGCTGATGTGCTGTAATTAGGAACACACACAGGCTCAGAGGGTGATTTGGGCATGAAGTTAATGAACTGTAAGTCCCTGTATCTGTGGAGGAATTTGAGCGCAGTGACTCCAAAATCAGCTGCGGAGGGAGAGCTGGAAAGCTCTGGAGGGGACAGGCAGTGGAGGACCATGCAAATCAGACCCCAAAATGGACTAAAGGTAACAGGCAATCCCTCGTATTGGGATTGAGGTGCTATTCCTGCCTGGAGCGCTATGGGCAATGCTGGAGGCCGTATGCTCTCTGCAGACCATGCTGCTCATTTCTGAGTTTTCTGAAATGAGTATTGTTGGAGAAGAGCTGTGCAGAGACCAGTGAGGAGAAGTGGGAACAGCAACAAGTCTCTGATGGAGGTCACCTTGCGTTAGGGACCCACTGCAGCAGTAACACTGAGACTTTGAAGGTCACTTGCCTGCAGAGAAGAGATGGGACCACCCCAGTTGTGCTGCCCCAACTGGGTGCCACCACCATGGGGCTGAGCCCCATGTTCACTAACCGCCTTTCTGTGTCTCCTCAGCTGTCTGCGACCCGCCGTGCCAGAACAAGGGCTCCTGCAGCCGCCCCCAGGTCTGTACCTGTCGCTCGGGCTTCCAGGGCTCCCGGTGCGAAGAAGTCGTTCCCGAGCAGGAGTACCACCCGCCTGGTGCCGCTGCCGCTGCCTTCCAGCCCCCCGCAAGCTCCGTCCGGAGAAGGATCGGCACGGCAGGGCGGGATGCCTCCGTGCGAGAGGCTCAGGCGCCCGTCCCACGGCACATCCCAGCTGTGTAAGTCAAACCCGGTTCCCGGCAGGATGCTCCCCCAAATCCACAGGTTCAGTCAGGCCACAGCCTCTGCTTCATGAGGCTGGGCACCTGGGCTCCCAGTGGAGGCTCCTCCCTGGGCTGTGGGAGCTGACATAAGGGGGTTGGGTCCTGCTGTCCCTCCAAGGGACTCGGTTTGTCCACAGCACTGTGTCACAGTCCCCAGGCACACACAGGAATGGGACAGGCTAGGGATGGTCCCGTGCGGAAGGAGGACTGTGAAGCTCAGCAGCTTGCCCTTGTCCAGTTGGGGAACAGCCTTTGTGGTAGCAGCAAGGTGGAGAGAGGAGTGGGGGTTAAATCTCTTTCCCAAGAGGATGTGTTTAGAGCAGTATGTCCAGGTAGTACCCACAGAAGAGTGCGTAGATCTGAGGTGTGCTATTAAGTGCTGGTATGAGCAAAGTGATGATACTGAGAGATCCTGGCAGACTCTAGCAGTTATTGAGTCATTTGTTCCATAACCGTGTGTCACTTTGCTGTGGTGTGGGTCATTTTGGTACTCGGGCAGGTGCGTGCATATTGGGTATGGAAGCAAAGATGCAGCTGTTGGAGCTCACATGGGTCCATGCAGGAGAGACTCTGCGAGGAGCGTGTTAAGCTCAGGATGACAACTGTGGCATCATCCAGTCCTTTTGGGTGAGGAAGAGCTTACGGCTTCAGCCCACCTGCCTCAGCTTGGTGCTGAGGTGCTCTTGTACACGAGCTGTGACTCCTCCACACTTTGTGTTTTCTGAAGTCCCACTGGAGCTGTGGGGTTTCTGCTGAAGGAGGCAGTAAAAGTGGGAAACGTGCCTTTCCCTGACAAGCACCGCTGCTGTGCTGGCAGGTCGGTGGGAATGGTGCCTGCTGCTATACAACAATCCACATGTTTTTTTTTTTTAAAATCACCTCTGCTTTTCTGTAAGAGTCCATGGACATGGGAGCAAAGTGTTAGGCTGTACCACCCGTAAAGGCCCATGTCTTCCTTGCTGCTACTCACTCAGCTGCTGGGCCAGAAAGACTGGTTTTGTTGGTAGCCACCACAGCAGACAATTTGCACATGGCTTCCAGCAGAAGTCCCTCAGTCATAGTCAAGAAGACTTTACAGCAAATTACAGGTGCCTAACCAGGAGGCAACTTCAGTTTCTTCTTTTCTTCTCTGCGCTGTTCTGACTGTCTGAGGAGAGGGCAATTCAGCCTTTGTTTTTCTGTATTCCTGCACGTTGTTTTATTGTGCCTGTTGCACCTGAAGTAGCTGTTGCCTTTCTGTCTCTTCTGAAGCAGAGGCAATGCATGGGCCAGAGACATTTCTAGACACTTACTCTCGGCCATCTACAATTTTGGAGGGGTTCAAATGACTGATGAGGAGTTGGCTGACACCAAGTAGTTCACTGAAGCCAGCATATCTTGGTGCCTGAATGAAAGACTATCTGATGGGAACCAAATTCAGGCAAGGCAGAGGTAATGCTGGCAGGCAGAGGTGGCCAAGCTCCTGTCATCGCTGCCCCAAGAGAGGCTTGGTGCCCGAGCGAGCATGCAGCCCTTGCACGTGCCTGCAATCCTGGTCATTGCTGACGAGTTTCCCCACAGGAATGACCTCCTCCTACCCCTCCATGCCACTGCTCTGTGTGGAGGGACTGGAGGGGAGGGAGAGCAGTGCCCTTGGAGATACAGCACCTGTTGAAGGCTTTCCCAGTAAGGAACATGACCTCAGGCTCTGCACAGAGGATGGGGGGCTGTGCAGGCACTGGCAGAGCATTCCTGTCCTGACAGTCAGACACAGCGTCTAGCAATCGCTGAGCTGGGATTGCTGAATGCCCAGCTGCCTGCCGTACCTTAAATCCTCTGGCACTGTCCCAAGGAAATAGGACTCCATTAAGGACCATGCCGTGCCTTTCCTCCTCCCCTCCCCATGGAGGCCATAGGACATCGCCTTATCCCATGCTTCAGTGAGAGCATTTGACGTTTGTCGTTTGTGATGGCCACAGGTAGGACCCTGGGACATGTCCAGCACTGACTGTCTTCTGGAGCTGTCCTCAAAGATTTGCCGAGGCCACAGTGCATGTCTCTGAGAGGGAGCTCTCACCACCCCTCTGGGTGCTGTGCCGCAGGCTGCTGCCTTTCCTGCCCAGGCAACGTGTAGCAGCCCTGCTTTGCTTTTGCCACCCTGGCACTGGTCTGTATTGAAATGCCTCACTTCAGCCCCTGGGAATTTCCCAAACAATTCAGTCGCTTGGGTTTTGTCTGTGGACCATATAACTTATGGTGTGCAACTAGCATGACTTAAAAGTTTTGCTGCTGTTAGGTGGGTTATTTCCCAAATATTTCTGAGTGTCCCCTTCAGCCTGCCAACTTCTGGGCTAGCTGTGGAGCCTGTAAGAGTAAGCATCTGCAGCTGAAGGCATGCTTTTGCTGCCATTGCACCTGGCTGTGCCCTCCCACTGCTTCCCTTGCACTGGTGCTAGTCCTCATCTGGCCCCTGGGTGAGTTGGTTCAGTTCAATAAACCAGCAAAAAATTAACACAGCAAAGTTAAGGACAATTTTCTGCCACTCCAGTGGGCTAAATGGCTTATTGAAAGATCACGAGGAGCAGAAGAATTGGACAAAATTGCAAGGCTAGCAGTGGTGGGAAGGAAAGGGGTGGACTCCCCTTCTGGGGGAAGCCACTTAGTAGGTGGTCATTTGTCTCATGAAACTATGCTCTTAGACTTTTCTGAACTTGGAGCCTGCTTCTTGCAGTTACAACATCATCTATTTCTGTGCTACCACTGAAGTACTTTCTGTGCTTCTGCATCAGGCTTTCTCCATAGAGTTGGGCTGTAGCAGCAAAAGCAAGAAGCATATTGGCCTTCCCAGAGCTAGGTAGATCCTGCTCATATTTGCAAGTAGGATGATTGGTTCTTAGGCACTGCAAACTCGGGGTCACCTTCACTGGAGTTCAGTTCACTGTCAAGTCTGAGAGGAACAGTTTGGGTTTTCCAGTCCTTGGTCTCCTCCTGGATAAAGATGGGTTGTGCTGGTGGGACACTGACTTTTTCTAGTCAGCCCGCCATGATCCCACAGCAGCTGGCTTGCTTGTCTGATTTGTCGATAAGGTAGAGGTAGAAGAAGCTCTTGGGTGGCTCGGTGGATGGAGGACACTGGTGGTTCCAGGTCAGTGGTTGTGAGAAGACTATGAGATCCAGGACAAACAACCAGTCCCCAACCTCCCTGCACATTCGCGTTGCTAACGAGGAGGAGTCACACAAGGGTGGGAGCTTATAGACCTCTAAGCCTCATCTTGCTGTGCCAAGACAGGAAATCAATCCTCACATGAGTGAATTTGCTTTCTCCTTTTGTTTATTTGTGTGTATATTGGCTTTGTTTGTGTTTGTTTGTACGGAGGTAGCAATCAGGAGCTCTGGAGTCATGCACTAGAACAGTGCTGTATTAGATGCCATATAAACATGCGAAAAAATGATGAATCCTCCCCAGAGACCTGCTCTCTAAGCAGAGATGGGGTTGCTTTTGGTTTCAATGTGTTCTGAAGCAAGTCTGCAGAGAGAGTTAGGAGAGCAGCCTCCTGGGTTATTCAGGAACTGCCTGGACCAAAATATTCCCCACTTGTGTGAGTGGTGGGTCTGCTTTAAAATGATTTCTTATCCTCAGCTAGTTGGACTTGTTGCTTATGATGACTACTCCTTCACTGTGGAGAGTAGCCTGGTCTGGAGGTAGGAAGTCTCTGGGAGTCTGGAGGAGCCTATAAAGCCTTGGTGAAGAGCATGACCAGGCAGCTGCCTGTTTTCATGGCCCTGTTTCTGGTACCTATGCTCAGGCTCTCCACAGCTCATGCCTGGAAGCAGAAGCTACAATGCCTTCTGCAGCTTCCCTGCCAGGAGAGCCCAGGAAGCATGACTGTGACAGCAGGAGATAAGTTACTGTCAGTCTTCTGCCCTCAGCCTTGGTGAGAAGTAGCAGCTCGTTGACGAACAGGGTTTTACTGGTCATACACAGCTGGTTGTACTGGTTGGTTTGTATTTGCACCTGGCAGATGTGAAGGTTAGCAAATGGATCTGTGGGCATTCCCAGTGTAGCTGTCATAGATCATTTCTGGGCATGCTGGCAGTCCTGGGAAGATGTGGATGTGGGTGTCAGCCTGAGCCTTGTGCTGAGCACAGGTGTCAGTGCTGCAGTGTTACACACAGCCATTGGTGCCTCTGTTTGGAGAGGTACCAGGGAAGAATCACTGCATCCTTGGCTTGCCCATACGGTGCCCATTATCTCTTCTTCCTGGCACTAAAGAAGATGACATGCTCAGCCATATCTGAGCTCAGCACTTGCCCAGGGAAAGGCATGGCTAGGAGAAGGGCAGCTCTGGGTTTACTTTGCTGACACCAGAGGTGGTGATGCTCAAGCTTTCATTCCTTAAAATACAGGCTGAGCAATGAGTACCACTTTCCAAGTCCCTCCAGCAGGCCATGGCTCAGCAGAGGTTTAGAGTCGGGCATCTGAGGGAGCCTGGGGGGACTTGTTAGCTGCTGCAGAAGCTGGGAGGCCCCTGCATTGTGCTGCTTGGAACAGGGAGTGCTCTGGAGAGCAAAATCCTGGGGGTGTTAGAGGCCCTTCCGGCATGGACTAGCTGCAAATCCTCCTCTTCTTGATCTCAGCCTGAATCTCTGCCCGGAGAAGCAAAGCCCTGACGGATGATTGTGCGGGTGGAGCTGCACCTCAGCCCAGAAGTCGAGCTAAATGGAAACAGCTTTGTTTTCCTAAGGCTAGAGTATCAGCAGAATTCCTGTTTATTTAGCAGGGAGTAGAAAGGGCTTGCGCCCCTGCCCCTCACCGTCAGGATGGATGGCCAGCTGCCTCTGACTCCGGGCAGCGTGCGAGGAGGGTCCTGCTGCTGCCACCTGAGAAGGTCCCTCCTGCAGGAGTGCCGGGCATAAATCTGTAACCAGCATCTGCACAAGGGAGCTGTGCTGCCAGAAGGGATGTGTGTGCTGGACGAGGGCTGCCTGGGAAGCAAGGCATCCTTCCTCTTCACAGAAGAGATGACTGGGACCTGCAAAGCATTTTCCCAGCAACCCAGGCAAGGGAAAAGGACATAGCTCTGGTATAAGGTGCTGAGACACTGTGCAGACAGCTTAATGCAGCTAAGCTCTTGAGGGCAGGGAGCTTCCTCTGAGAGGACTCTGCTTAGGCAAGGCAGTTGCTGGGAGTTGCCTGGTGTTTTCAGGATGGAAGAGGAAGAAGGCTGAGTTGAGACATGCCTGCCCCACTGACTCCTGATCTCAGAGCCTCCTCGCCAGCACCCTGGAGGAGACATCTCCTCCCTTCCTGATGAGAGGAAGGGCTATATGCAGCCCTTGGGGAGTTGTGGCAAGTGCTCCTGCGCTGGGGACACTGGGAACCTCATGCCAGCAGGGAGGCTCTGCCAAAAACTCTATTCTCTCTCCTGAAAGTGAAGGATGAGAACAGCAGGGAGCAAGCAGAAGGCAGGATCTTGGGTGTGCAGCAGAGGTTGCTGGATGGAGAAAGTGTATTTCTCCCCTTTTGAAAATTGGCTGAAACCAGCTCCCATTCTGGTGGCAGTCAAATGTCTAGCATGGTCCTTCGCAAAGGAGAGTGGAGCCCATGGGTGGATGTAAAGCTCTCCACCCTGGGGGGCCACTTGAAACATGACATTGAGAACTGTGGCTTGGCAAAATCAGCTTGGTTAGCTTGTTGTCATTGAGGACTTACAGATAAAATGAAAGCTCATTGTGAGATGACTTGCTTTTTAAAGATGCTGCTCCAAACAGAGACAGATTTGTCTTAATTGTTAAAGCAGGATCTGGAGCCTCCTGTCTTGCCAGCTTTGAACTTTCCACGTTTATGAGAAAAAGGGGAGCTTTCTTACTGCCTTACTTGGGTTGCTGCTAAGTATCCAGGACTGTTTGTCCACGATATGTAGAGTACTAGGAGGAGGTCTATACTAGCCACATACCTACTGAACACACCTACTGCTCTTCTGCTCACTTATGACTGTCACTTACTTTACATTTATGAGGGTTACAATTTATTAATACCAAATAGCAGAGAAAATAAGAGCTGACCCTGGCTGAGTAGCACCCCCTGTGTAAGTGCATTCCCATGGCACGGGCTGTGGCAGATTTCCTACTTTGCTTGGTATGGGACCAGGCCAGGAGATCCATAGCATGTGATGTTGAATTCTTGGGGTAAAACGCTGGTGCCAGCTTTGCCTTCTGCCACTGCAGAGTCATTATGCTTGTTACTTGAATGGCGTATTTTCCCAATGCAGATAAGTCCTAATTGCATCTTTCTAAGGTGCTTCCCTTTGGCAATATAGTTTTCACAAGGTGGCCAAGCATTTATGTTCCTTGATCCAGAGCCAACTTTGAGTAGATATCTGAGACCTTGTTAAAAAATTGAAACTAAAAAGCTGGTGCCAGTCCGTGTGAGAATATGTGAAAAGAGATTCCACTCAGGGCAATGAGATCTCCATAAGCTCCAGATCTCAGGCCCTCTCCTGCTTTGACATAGTTGAAAGCCCTTGGCAAGCTGGCTGGGAAGCCTAAAGGAAAAACTCAAGCTACCCAAGAGGAGTGTAAATGTCATTTTTCTTATATAAAAATACTTCTGTTTTTAAATTACATGATATACCTTCTCTAGCCTGGCACCAGATACAGTTGCTTTACTTTCTAGTGTTTTAAAGCTGTCAGCACCATTCTGGTTTATGTGTTTTATGTATTTACTTTCTAGGGGGTTTCATATGCTTCAGAGCAGCAGGAGGATAGCTGGCTTTTCAGGCTCCTTTTAAACTCCAAATATGGTCTTTACATTAGGCCTCGTTCTTCTGCACCTCCTTGGGAGCCATTCCTGTAGCTTAATTCACCCTCTAGGCTTTGGGAGAAAATGTTGAAATGCACTTTTCCTTCTAACTGAAAGAAAAATGCTGCAACTGTCAGCTTAGTCTAAGACTACATGCAAGAGAGCAGGGTGCAGGACAAATGCATTGTACATGTGGTAGGTGAGGTAGTACAGAAAATCCAGTTTATAGCCTGTTTTATATACTATACATATATCATTTGGGACATTTATGACAATACAATTTATATAGCTGTATAAAAAAGTATAGTTGTATAAAAAAGAAAGATGTTAGAAGAGCACTAAGGCCACATGATCAAACGCTGGAGAGTTTTTCCCTAATGCCTGAATTAGGATTGTCGTCCAGCCTGCTTTCAGCTCCCTTGTGCATATGGATTACGCTGCAGTTTCTCATACCTGACTGTATGCTGCCTTATTTGGTTTAAGTTGGTATTTAAGCAAAATCAAAGCTGTTCTCTTTGGTTTCAAGTGTTTTCCTTAAATCACCAAGTGCTGGCAGCACACAAGGGATGAATTGAAGCTGATTTGGTACAAGGAGTGTTGAAATGGAGATGCAGAAGTCTCCATATAAAATATGCTTGTTCTCCACTCCTTTCTTCAGAAGCATCCTGAGAAATGCTTCCCTGAATGCTTGGTACTGGATGGGATTTGTACCCAGCCCTTTGCACCACCTCATTTTTGTCTCACTTGCGTGGAGACTCTCTTCAGGGACATGCAGAAACTAAACTTATAGGCAGGAATTAAGAAGAGATTCAGGCTGGAAAAATGTTATCTGTTAGAGCTGAAGGAAAAAAATCCTCCATGGGAGGAAGAAATCTGGAAGAAGGAGAGGCTGAGATTTTGCAGAGTAGGAGTGAACAGCAAATTAGGCAGCAGAGAGTAATGCGGTGTGGCTGCATACGAGAAATCAGTGGTGCTTAGGACTTTGGAGGCAAAAGACCTGAGTCGCATGTTTTTTTTTCCTGTGCACCCCGGGGTCCTGCACTGAGTCAAGGTATTCTTTATTGCCAGAAAAGATCTTGACAAATTGGAAGGAATTCTGAGAAGTACAAAATGAGGGAGGGAGGGAGCTGAGGGGAATGGTTAACAGACCCACATTTGCAAAACTGAGCCAAATTCTGGCCTTGGAAGATGGGGAGCATACTTGGAGGCTGAGGCTATCTGGAGGGGGCAGACAGGGTGTATTAGGTTGCCTGTAGCCTTGACAGGGTGGCCATGCTAGTTTTTCAGCTACAAGGCTTTCTACAGCAGCAAAGTGCCAAACTCTTCCAGGGATGTAATGACAGGTTGATAATGACACTGGAGCTCTGCCTTCTCCATCGCTTTGGAGCTGTGCTGTTGAGGAGCTGAAGCCCAGGTGCTGCCAAGGCAGGCGCAGCCTTTCTGCCTGCTCTGGATCCCTTCCCACTGGAGATGCCATGAAACCTGCTCCTCCCTGCTGGTCCTTGGTGTGGATACTGAAGGCCATGTGGGAGAGGTGTGAGAGCAGATTTGTGGTCATGGTACCCCTGGAAGCACTGGCTTTGCCACCAGGCATCATGCATATGTGGCCAGGAGTGCTCCTGGTCCCCAGCCAGGCTCTAGTCTTCTGGCTAGTGAGCAACTGGAGGGATGGAGCCAGTGCAGAACAGTACAGAATAAAAATCACTAGGATGCTCGTTCCCTGTTCCCTGGCAGGGCTGAGACTTCAAGAGTGGGGAGAAAAGTATCACATCCCAACACAGCTCTCATGGCTTGAATGCTGCGGGTGAGGGAATCCTATGTGTGGCTGGGGATGAAGAGATGTGAGGAGACCTAACTACATCGAGCTAATAGATCCAAAGGCCAGGGCATCCTGCTGGGTGTTCAACCGTTATTTTAGCTTCAAATATGTCTTAGATCCACAGTGTTCCCAGGGTGAGTGGGAGACTTCCCAGCACCTCCTGCTGTAGATGAAAAGCGTCCCTTTCTCCAGATGAGAGGACTACACACATCTCCTCTCCACCCTCTTGCTCTCATGCCCTCTGTGTGTGTATGCAGCCACAAGCTCTTCACCCCACTCACATGCCTGGGATGAGGGAGGCTTTGCCTTCCTTCTCCATGTCCCATGTAAAGCGAGGGGCAGGCAGCTGGCTCCCCCCACTCCCTGGGGTACATGTGGGCGCAAGGATGAATAGGCTAAAGTGTTTTTTCAGGGCTTTGAAGTTGGCAGCCTGTTGGAGGGGGTGAGTGTTGCTAGTCAACAAGATGGAAATGAAACTCGAGTGCTTGTTTTCTCCCCGCTGTACAGGGAAGACGACTGGCCTCCCTGCGGCTGGCGGTGAGCTTTTCTCTGGCTGACATGTCTGCAGCAGGTTTTGTTAGATGGGAGCCGGGTCCTCAGCTCACAGTTGTTGTGTCTTGTGGCTACAGAGGGCCCTTTGGCCTGGAGATCTTGCTGTGCTTGTGGGTACAAGGGCAGGTTGATATGTTGTGCTCTCCTCTTGCGTGCCTCTGCCCTAAATACAGGTCCTTCCCCTGCCAGGTGGGACCCTACTGCTCACTGTACTGGGGAGCACAGGGAGGAGGAGAGGGGCAGTGGAGACATCGCTGTGGCCAGTGGTGGTGGCTGAACCCTCTGTGGGATGGTCATGTTGCACAGTGGACAACCCAGCTCTCCAACTGTGCCAGCATCTTATGCCCGGTTCTGTAACAGTGCAAAAGCTGTGGCTATGGGGTGATGTCTGCAGCAAGGTGGTGGCACTGATGGAGACCTTCATGTGATGGCAGCTGTTAGGACACTTCTGGATGGGTCTCTTCTCGCCACTGCGTGAGAGCGGCTGTGTGACTGCATCTGGCAGCAGTGCCGTGCCCGTTGATCGTGCTGCTGAACACCAGCCCCTGCATGCAGGCAGGGGAGCCAACTGGAGCAGGTTTCTCACCTCTTCAGCCCAAAGGAGCATGCGGCTGAGCTGGGGAGAGGAGGGCTGCACAGCTGCCCATCTCACCTGCCACTCACCACACACGCCACAGGCCAGCCTGGACCGTTCTGCCAGAGGGGTGGTAGCTCGCCTGGCCTCCCTCTCCCTCTAAATCACTGTTTTAGTCTACGGAGTGTGCAAGGTTTGGCCCAGATGTGGCATTTGTAATTGAGTAGCCTGGCCTGGTTCCTCTGCTGGCTCCACTTGAAGCTCAGAGCAGTTGCAGGCTGCATTTTGATTTTTCTGGGAGGCATTGGCCCGCACTTCAGCTCCGGAGACAGACAGATTGCAAACAGCTCTTTACCACGCTTGGCATTTGGAAATCACAGTTCTGGCAATTTTATGGGTCAGCCCTAAGGTCTGATGGATCCGACCAGGGGCGTGATCTGCTGCTCCTGGTGACAGCCCGGTGCCATGCCCTTGTGCAGGGCATGTTTCTGCAGCCTCGCTGGGCCAGGCAGGTGCTGTTCCCATGCTTGGAGAGCTGGACTTCTTCCAGGGAGTCAATTGCTCTCTCCCTAACACATGAGAGCAAAGAAGAGTGCTCACAGAGTGGCAGGTGGCATGTGTGGCGTGTGTGGCAAGGGAAGGGCATTTAATGTCAGCAGAGAACTGTGCGTAGATGTGTGAGCAGCCACTTTGGCTAAGGAGCAAATTGGACTCCCAGAGACTGGTTAAAAAGAACCTGTTAGCTGTCTGTGTGCTTACAGAGGTTCACTTACGTGGTGTCTGGCAACTCCTGAGCAGATAAAAATAGAGTTCACAGCCCATCGCCTTCTCCCTCTTTGTTCTCACGCACTACATGGCAGGCTGGGAGCCAGCTCGAGTGGCCCTACAGCACCGGCACTGCCTTGGGGGCCAGAGGAAAGAAGATGCCCATGTGACAGCCCCTTGCTAGCCGTGGTGAGGAATAGTGGTGGCATCTGGGTGCTGGACTGATGTGGCTCCTGGGTATGTGCCAGCAGCATTGAGTGTGCATGTGGGGCAGGGAGCCTGACGTGTTCCTGCCCGTGCAGCCCTGCTTTGGCAGCGTTCTTTGTGCCCAAGGCAAAGGGTGTTGTCAGTGACACCTCTGCCCACAGGAGCACTCGAGGTCTCGCAGGGGAGGGAGGATTTGGATAACTCCCTTCCTGCTTGCCTGATGACCTGACTGTGTCTGAGTTGTGCCTGTGGCACTACGAGGTGTCAGGTGAACATGTGAGGAGACACCTTGGCAGCTGAGATCTGTTGTGGTAAGAAATAGGGTTGCCGCTCACCTTGATGTCCCCGAGATGGTCCAGGTGCCTGTGTCTGGTGTCCCATCTGGCATGAGCTCTGGCTGCAGGTGACTGTGAATCGGGCGTGAAGGCACCCTGATGGTCATTCCTGTGGCCTTCATGGTACACAGGTCCTGCTTGGCTCAGCGGGGAAGGTCTCCTGCCTGGGGGAGGCTGGTGGCTGCTTCTCCTGGGCAGGAGAACTTTCCTTGCCTTCCACCAAACCCTGGGGAGCAGGGGGCTTTGGACTTCGGTGTGTCCCTCACTTGTATGGGGGGTACCAGGCCTGAAGGCAGCCACAGGAGGGACAGTGGGAAGCCTGAAGCAGGCAGGTTTCAGAGCTATCTCTGCTGCTCGTGGGGATAATAAACTGAGCCAGGATTTATGGATATAATGTGGGTGGGCTTGAAGTCAGGTGCCTTGTATGGTGTGGTTTCCCTCCTCCTCCCTGAGTCCTAACAGAGCTGTCTTCCTTGTCAGCATGTTTGTGAGCTAATTGATAATAAGCTTGAGTGCTCTCTAAGCAATGCTTCTCCTGTGCTCCGGGGCCCGCAGAGTGAGCCATGAATCCTGTCTGCCTGCTGAGGAACCTGTTCTGAGTCCAAGAAAGGGGAAGTTTCTGGTCTGCGGTCAATTTGCTGCTTTCCAAGGCTGGCTGCTTCTCTCTCCCCCTGTAGACACAGACGCTGGTGTTGAGGCTGCCCATTCTTTTGCGATGCTTTAGTGGAAAATCAGCAACTGCTGAGCATTACAAAGGGGGAAGTGAATCACTGATTTTGGTCCCCATGGCCCCAAGCAGGGAGGGCGTCTAGCCAAAGGGACAGGCGGATGGACAAGACAGACACCAAGTATATTGTTCAGCATTTAAAAACCAGGGGAGAACCCGCCTGTTGTCCTGGCAGGTTATCAGGGGCTGAGCATGACTCAGCCCCCGTCCTGGCTGAGCCCTCTCACCTTGGAGCCGTGCGCACGGGCTGCAGGCTGGAGGAGCTGGGCTGGACTCACCAGTTCTGCAGTGGCTTCCTTCCGTGGGACCCTGCTCCCAGCCCCGCGGGCAGCACGCTGCCTCTCCGGCTGGCTGGAGGCAGCAGTTGCGTCCCAGGCAGGAGGCTGGTTGTATTTGGAGAGATGGAGCTTGTTGAGCTCAGGCCCTGGGATGGGGGTTTCTGGACCCTGGGAAGATGGTTCCTTCTCTGAGGGCCGCTCATCTTCAGCTTTGTTTTGGCCAGTGCTGTCCCACTCTGTTGTTGCCCTCCTGGAAATTGCTCCTTAGGTCTCTATGGTCTCTATCGTCTCTCCCTGATGCTCAGCAGGGCGCAGATTTGTTTCCAGCAGGAAGAGTGACTTTCCAATCCTCATCTGGCCAGCCCTTGTCTTGTTTGGGCTTAGCAGCCCTCCCCGCTGACTGCACTGTCCAGGATTCACTCTCTCCACAGTGCCTTGGGCCATCCACCCTGCTATGGTCAGTCAGGCCTCGGCTGGGGAGAGGGCGAGGCAGGCTGGATGAAAAACCAGTAATACTCCTGTGGCACTTGGC
Organism: Harpia harpyja; assembly: GCF_026419915.1. NCBI lineage: Eukaryota > Metazoa > Chordata > Aves > Accipitriformes > Accipitridae > Harpia > Harpia harpyja. The sequence goes on along the minus strand of NC_068942.1, from coordinate 56,681,787 downwards.
GCTGCGTTTCCTTTACGCAAACACAAAAAACACCATTTCCCAGCTCGCTAACTATCTGGCCAAAGTCAACAGTTGGACGAAGAGTGGCCGATAGAAGCTAAATCCAGGAAAGACTGAGGTGTTGCTGCTGGGGAGAGGGAAGTGCTTTGAAGAGTTTGCCACCTTTGCCTCCAGCCCCAAGGAGGATGCCTGGCCTCAGGTCACTAAAAGAAGCCACAGCTGTATACCCACCTGGATTCTCTGTGGCTTTTGCTTACCCAGAGAACCATGATCATCAAAAGTGGTCAGAGATTTGAAAAATGCTTTCTATATACAGTGGGTTAGAAAAACAGTATTGTTTTCTGGACCCCATGGTCTCAGTGATTTAGACTTGGTTATTGTGATTCTGTGTACCTAGTCTTGAAATTGCAGGCTTTTTAAAAGAACTGTGGTTGATTCAGAAAACAGCGGTCCTCATGTTCATCTGTGTGGTTGCCGGGAGCCTGCCAGCTCAGTCTTCTGCTCACTGTCCTCAGTGGAGTGAGAGATACTGCTCACCTCCAGGCAGGGAACAGGCACCTTGCAGGTTCATCAGGGACTGGGCAGGAGAGCCATCGTATCCAAGGAATACAACATTTTCGTACCTTCTCTAGCCTGCTGTCTCTAAAGTAAATATACAGCAGAGTGTAACCGGTAACAAAACCTATTTAAAATAAAGCATTTATACACAGACAAAGGTGCAGTGGCAGGTGTGCAGGTCCCTTGCTGGATATCATACAGGTGTAATTTGAATCCTGCAGGGATGTGTAGCACTAGAATGTAATGGACCAGGTCTCCCTGGGTTCTCCTGACTCCTGGCATGTGTCCTTGGGGGCTTATGGGGAGTCCAGGTCCTTGACCTGCACCTCAGAAGAGGGCAGCTACGAGTGCTTGTTGGGTAGTTTTGAACTATTGCAGATGCGGGTCAGTCTGTCTGCACAGCTCCCTCCCATCCCAAATCTCTTTTAATTTTGATTAGCACCTAATACCTATGGGAGTGAAACTTGCCATGTGCCCGTGACTGAGGTCTCTCAGCCAGTGACTTTTCAGCCGTCAGCCTGGTAGAGATCAGAAGGAGCACACACATCCTTGCTTCTGGAAGGAGAACATTGCTCCCTGTACCTTCCCTCCTTGACCCGTGTTTTCCCCTGGACTGCTGCTGCTGTTAGCCGGCCACCGCAGAGGCGGGCGCCCCAGGACAGCCCAGAAGGAGAGGTGTCCTAGGAGTCTGCATGCTGTTTCTGCCCCACAGGCTGTGCCTGACACGGGGAAAGCTGTCAGCAGCTCTGACGGATGAAGAGCAGTGAAACCAGCTGCTTGGCAGGCGGTCGCCTATAAAGGAAGAGACCACTGCCTCTTTGCAGAGATCTTGCTGGCCATGTGCCTGGCTGGAAGAGTGGAAGTGAGTAATACCATGCTGAGGGAAGCTGCAAGACTGAATGAATGTGAAGCCCTGGGACTTCAAGTGTCCCAGAATAGAGTGCTTGAGGTGTCAACCTCCACCTCTTCAGTGCCTCTTCCTCAAGCAGGTGGAGGCATGGAGAGTGGTAGCACAAGCTCCCCACTCTGCTGATTTGGAGCTGCCCCGTCTGTTTTCCATCCTCACTGTTACCCCTAGGACAGCCACACCAGTGAGAGCGCTTGTGGCAATGCAGATCCCTGGGAACCGGACAAGCTCTGGCCATATATTAAGATCCACCAAATGGTTAGGGGTTGCTAATGCCTTCCGGCCAGGTCTGTACTGATGTGGTGAGCTCAAGTTCATTTCCCAAGACCCTTCAACCAAGCCAGTCCCCGTCTGCCCAGCATGGACTGACTCTGAAGGTCTGGAGGGGAAAAGCTCTGTTTCGTATTCCCTGACTATGAGCCAGCCACTTGGTGTGACCTGGGGATGGATTGGGACTGACAAACTGAGATGGAAAGATGCCTTTTGCCATTGATTTCTGTGGCCTGGGGTAGGATGGTGTTACTCAACTCAGTCCACAAATCCCAGAGCTCATCCGCCTAGAATAGAACCAAATAAACAAATTAATTCAAAGCAAATCTGCCTCACCCTGCTGCGACACACACTGGAGTGCTTTGCCAACAGGATCCCAGTAGGATGGCTTTTCCTGAAGTGTTGCAAGCCATGGAGTAATGTTCCTCCTCTGTTTTTCCTCTGTGAAGTTGGCACTGCCCCTCACAGTAAGTGCATATAATCCCTTTTCTTTGTAACCGAAACGCTAATGATTATTTTATTTAAAGCCCTTCATATGTTGTTTTTTTGAGGTTTTTGTTTTACAAAATCTCATGATCCTGGGAATGACAGGAGTTGTCCCTAAAGCCAAGGGGTGGAGTTCCTTCAGGCAGGCAATGGGTAGTGCCCAGCCAAGCCCTGCTACTTGCACAGAACATGCTGCCTTCCTCAAGGATAGATATGATGTGAGTAGTTTCAAGCACAAGAGCTGCTATTTCCCTGTCTTATGCCACCTGTCACCTTCACCCAACGACTCTTCAGAACTTAGGGCTGAAGTTGCCCTCAAGTGACCAGCACCAGTACAGTGAGCATTGCTGGGCTGGGGAACTCGCGCTTCTTTTCTTTGCCGTGCTTCCCTCTATGCAGTAAAAGACCTTGGAATCCCAGCCACATTCACCCATAGGACTATGCTTGGGGTCTCTCACCAGAGATCAGAGAATAAATGTGCCTGAGCTTCCAGGGCTTGGTAGCTCTCACCTAGCCTCCCTAGAGCTCCATACGGCTTTTCCTTTGTCGCTAACAAAACCAGCAATAGCACACCAGGTAATAAAGCAGTAGATAACAAGCACCAGAAGTTCCTTCGCTGGTAGCAGGGCTCAGTTAGTAGCTCAGAAATGTGTGGGCAGGTCATGCCTGGGCCCCATGGCCATCAGGAGTAGGTGGTACTCTGCAGAATCTCAGGAGAGCTTCTGAAAGAGGCTGGTAGGGACTGAGGTAGGACTGAAGTAAAGTTCACTTCTCTGCAATTATTATGGTTAGCCTTGCTGACTACTGAAAAACAAGCAGTGTTTGCTGTCCTCATCTCAGTTTAGATCTTGATTTTAACAAGACAACAAATATTTTATCAGCAGGTAATAATTTCATTATCCATCTGTACTCTTTGACCAATCCCACTTGCTCTGTCTCCATCCCTGAATGACCTCTAGCCAGACTCCACTCCAAACAGTGTATGAACCATCAGCCTGCAAAGCTGAGCATCTGCCCAGCAGCACAGGTTACCTGCGCTGCTTTTTCTCAGGACTCCCATTCATGCCTCCTCCCAGCAGCTCAGCCACTCATTTTCAAGGTTTTCCTGTGTTAGAAACAGTTAGGTAATGAGTATCCAGACTTGGGACTTCTGTCTCTGGGATAAAACCATTCATTCTTGGATTCCTACAGACCAAGGCCAGAAACGATCAATAGATATTCTAAAATCACCTCCAGGACAGCACAGATTATGCATCTTTAGTTATTCATATTTGCATTGTTCCAGTGATACCTCATCTCCCAGCAGCACACTTTCCTTTCCTGAAGCTATGGTATTGGGATTTGGGGAATCCACTGCTGGGGTGTTTTTTTCAGAAGGAAAACAGCTATACTGCTGCGTGTGGGCGTGATTTTTGGTAGGGAATCATTTGGCTTTGGTGTGCAGATGTTGTTGTTTCATAGTTTGCCTTTCTCGGTTAGATTACAAGGCTCTTTACACCTGGCGTTTTGTTCCTGTGGAGAAACCTGTGCCCTGTAATCAGAGCACCTCTTCGTCTTCTTTTTGCTAAATTGAAGAGATTGAATACTTTAGGTTTCTTGCAGAAAGGCATTTTCACCAGCCCTCAAATTATTTTTGTCATGTTTTTTCCCGTACCCTCTCCAGATTTCAACATCCCTTAGAAGATGTGACATACTTCACATCAGAGGTAGATGTGGTATTTTAGCATATATACACCCTGCTATGATGAGGATGTGTAGGGAGGCAAAAATACCTCCCTGTTCCTGTACTGTTTCACTGCCCTGATGTCAGGGCATTGAACTGACAGTTCATATTTAATTGCTTGTCATTACCCCCAAAATCTTTTCAGAATTGCTGTTTTCCAGGATCGTCTCCTTCTATCTGCAGCTGCTGCCTGCATTCTTTCTTCCTAGAAGTATAATTCTGCATTTGGCTCTATTAAAATCCCATATTGCTTGGATGGATTTGCCCTCCGCAGTGATCCAAACTGCTCTGTGTGATTGCTCTGTTCTCATCACGATACACCACATTGCAAATTTTTGTGTCAGCAGCACACATTATCAATGTCGATCGTATGTTTATTTCGAAATAAAAATATTTATTTCCAGCTGAAATCCTTAAATCGTGCCAGGCCTTGTACTGATCACCCTGGAACCCATCTAATTCCCTCCCCAGTGACAACTGCTTCTTGTGTTCTGTCACACAGCCAGTTTGTTATTCATTTCACATGTGCCTGATTGACATTGTACTGCCCTGTTTATTTTTTTATCAAAATAGCATGGGCTCTCAGCCTGTTGGTGTGTATGTATGTAATTCTATTGAATTATGAAAACAGACTCCTTTGACAAGAGTGGTTCTCCATAGACCCCGTTGACTTGACCTCACTTCTATATTCCTTTCCTTTAGTTTCCAATTAATTGACCTGTGCGTCATCTTTTCCATTCTGTTGTTCAGGGCTGATTTCAGGCTCGCTGGCTGACAGTTACCTTGTGTATCACACTTGACCCGTTTGAATACCAGCTTAGCGTTAGCTCCCTTTCCATCTCCCCAAACCTTACCGTTATTCCAAGCTATCCAAGCCCAGGAATGTCAGTGAGCCAGAGCTACTGTTAGCCAACTCTCTTTGGATTATCCAGTCCTGTTGGGTTTAGAAATGTGTGTTCCCTGTAGACACTGTAACACCTCCCCTGTGCTGGCTGTGACAGGGAAGATGGTAAAAACTGTAAGATGGGGTGGACCTCTCTGGGCACTTCGGTGGGACAGAGCTAGCCTCTTTGCCCCAGCCATTCGGTCAGAGATGGAAGTGTTGGACAGGGTATGCAGAAGACCTGTCAGTGCTTAAATGCGGTTGCAGAGGAATCCAAGGCTGGGACTTTCAAAGAAACTCAAGGGGCTTATAGGCAGCCAAGCTATTTTGGCTCTGGTGTACTAAAGCCTTCTTCCATGCAGGTGGTGCAGACGAGAGTGAGGGAGACATTTGCTGATAAGCACAGAGCACCCTCTTGGAAGCTTAGTGCTGCCAGTCAGTGAAAGGGAACGGGAGCAAGTGCAGTAGAGCAAGATGTGCTGTTTTGCTGGTTTAATGCAAAGAGCTCTGCCTAGCTGTCTACATGGCTTGATAAAAGAGTGTAAGAAGTGTGACCTTGCGAGTGAGATGGCTTCTCCATGCTTAGTCCCCAGAAAACACCAAAAGCCATAAATGCAGTTACTTCAGAAGGTTGTAACTGCACTTACAGGCTTGAGGTTTTGGTCATTCTCTCCTTTTTTGTGACTCTCATGGGCCAAGTTTTGTTTATTTGCTTGGCCTGGCTTCTCTTCTGACTGCCAAGCTGGTTTTTCAGTGCTCATTTGGGGCTGGGAAGGCAGGTCCTGAGAAAGCTCCCACAATAGGAACAAGCGTATTTGGAGCTGCTTGTGTTTGCTGGGGGAGGGATGTGGTGGGGCACGGAGCAGCCCTTGAGCATGATGGGCAGGCAGAGGTTCTTCAAGGCAGCTGGGGCATCCCTGTGGTGGGGCAGCCTGATGTGATGGTACAGGAGGGGTATCTTGGTGAATACTATGACCTGCCAGGCTCAGGGCATGGGGCATCGTTCCTAGAGTGAAATAGTGCCATTGTAATGACTGAAAGCAGGTGAGGAGTGGGACCCTGCTCAGGTAGGCAGAGCTCTGTGTCCAGGTGGTGGCTGAGGCGGCTCAGGCAGCTCAGCAGTGAAGGTTACCGCAGGGTATCCTGGTGGACAGTGCAGTTACTCCTGAGGAGTATCAGTTCATTTTTTCTCTTTCACAGGACTCAGAGCAGAATTGGCTCTCCTGTCTCCCCCCAGCACATAGGGCCATCACGGACTGTCCGGCGCTACCCAGCCAGGAATGGCCAGCTCACCTCTAATGCACTCCCCAATGGGAATGGACATGAGCAGAGCAGCTCTGGGCCACACACGGTTTCCCAGGAGCACACCTTGTCTGCAAGGGGTAAGGCCTCCAGGGCTGTCACTCTTTTAGGGCTTCTTGTTGGGGTGTTGTGGGGAAGGGCAACGTGTGACTGGGTATCCCCAAGAAACCCTGGACTCCAAGGAGTGTGTTGCTGGGTGGTATGGAAGGGAAACGTGAGCATGGGCGTTGCTGGGCTTGGCAAAGAAAGAGACCCTACCGAAGGAGGACAGATCAGGGGAGCAAAATGCTGACAGCAGGGGAGAGGAGCCAGGGGGGATGTGACAGATGCCTCCCAGAGGTGTTGAACATCACCCCAGCACGCTGCAGTGAAGGTGATTGCCTCAGTCTGTAGGAACGGTATCTCCCAGCTTCCTCCTCGGCCTGAGCAGCCCTCAAGGTCAGATTGTGCAACTAGCGTCTAGTTCTTCCCTTTGGCTGCCCTCTTGGTGCCTTCTGACATGAGCAGGGCTCAGGCCAGGCTGCTGGGACGTGCAGTTGCTGAGCCTCAGCGCCTCCCCAGCTAGGACAGATGCAAGTTGTCTTCTGCAGCTTAGCTCCCCCTGAAGCCGTGATTCCCCAAGGAGGCACCATGTGGCATCTCAGCCCTTATGAGCAGGGCTGTGAGCCTGACTGAAGCTGTAATCTGAAAGCGGGGACTGAAATGGGGAGAGTGAGGGTTGAGCACAGCAAGGGGAACACTCACAGAAATGGCTGTCATGGTGGGCAGGGGTGGAGGGCTCTGATGTCGAGCCAGCTGGTTCATGGTTACACAACCGTTCTGCCTGTTGTCCATTTTCCACAAGCCCCCAAGAGCTCTGAGTGTGATTTCCCCCTGTATCTAATGCGAGGATGGTGAGGGACCAGGAGGGGACCGCAGGTAACTGCAGGAGGTCAGGGGATGCTTGTAGGGGGACATTGGTTTTCTCAAGCCCTAATGCTCTCTTTGATGGATACCAGTGTGGCTGTTCATGTGGGAAGCCTTCCAGTGGTTTAAGGGCAGCCAGTCTCACAGCTACTGATGTAGCTGGAGAAGGAATATTGTCTAAAGCAGAAAAACACCCTTTGTACTGGAGTTAGTGTGTGTGTGTCCCTTCGCAGAGAGTTATGCCACTCCAACTGGGCAGGCAGAGCATGCTGCTCTCCATTTTTCATGTGTTGATAGACCTTTACTGATGCTGGAGCAGAGGACCGGCTGGAGTGAGCAAGGGGCAAGGAGACACACTGCCCTGGGGAGGGACACAGACCCCTCCTTGCTCTGGGAATGCTTTGGAGCTTGAGCTGCAAATTACCGGCCCCCTGGCCTGGAGATGTTGTTTCCACTTAGCACTATCCTTTTCTTTCATAGGGGCCAACCTGACAGAGAAGATTAGGAAGATAAAAATCGTCTTCACACCCACCATCTGCAAACAGACATGCCGGAGCGGGCGCTGCTACAACAGCTGCGAGAAAGGAGACACCACTACTCTCTACAGCCAAGGGGGGCACGACCACGATCCCAAGTCTGGCTTCCGCATCTGTGAGCACCTCGAGGCCCCCAGCCCACCTTCTTGCCTGCTCCCCACTCTCCTCCTTCTGCCTCTCCTGCCTCTGCAGACTGAGGGCTTGGGCTGCTATAGAGATGGGAGGAGATGGCCTCTCTCAGTGCCTTGGAAAATATCTCCTGGGGTCTTTGGGGCTTACTCCATCTGTGTCTCTGGGGGAGGAAGACAGACCTTGCCTCATTGCTCTCCTTCCTGGGCAAGCAACTTCTGTTTCCATCCCACCCCAGGTAGAGGGGACGGTGTGTTTGAGTCAGGCCTGCAGCCAAGCCTCCCCACCCCCTCCTTCTCAGAGCCAGCTCACTGCTTTCGTTGGCATCCAGTCTTGGGGCTGACTTTCATCACCTAATTTCCTCCTGTTCTCTCCTTTCACTCACGTGGCAGCCAAGGGAGCTGGCTGCAGGTTGCGAGCTGTTCTTATAAACAGGGCTGCTGAAACCTCTGCTCGCCTTTCAGAGCTGCTGGGATTGCTCATCAGGTCACTGGGATACCCAGCTGTGGGTTGGGCACAGCCTCTTGGAGTAGGACCTGGTGGGACTCGTCCTCTAAAAGCCTCTGTAGCTCTCAAATTCTTCTAACACTGAGAGAATGCAAAGTCTGGCTGTTGTGGACACCAACTGATACGGGGTTCACAGGAGTTTCTGCCTAGATGCCAGTCCAAAGATGTGTCTCCTCCCCCCAAAACTGGTTGCTGGTCTTGAGCAAATGAACTTGGAGCAGATGGGAGCTCATCCCCTGGGGGGAACCTGACAAACCATCCAGGGATGTGCAGCAGCAGTATCTCATCTCACGCTGAAATGAGTCAGTATGATCTGTCAGGGAATCCCGTGCCTTGCCTGAGTGTTGCTCACACTGAGAGATGCTCCGGGTTGCTCCTAGCATCTGATGAAGCCAGAAAAGACGTGACTTCAGTTTCATCTGTGGATGCTTTTTCCGAGCCTGTGCAGATGAATTGCTCCTGGTTCTTTTGTCCCACTCCACACTTATCCCACTTAAGCTGCTGGCAGGGCCAGGGCTGGCCAGGAGACAGGCTCTGAGGACGTGGCTCTCTGCCCATTCTCTCTGCCTCTCCCGTCCCCACTGAGTTCCCTTCTGGGCTGGGATAAAAACCCTGCCAAGTGGGGAGGGGGCAATGCAGAAGAGAAGGAATTGTGCTGACTTGGCTGCATGCAGCTGCTGGAGCTCCTGCCCCACTCCAAGGGATTCTGCTGTGCCAGCAACACCACCTTGGCCTTGGGGGGCTGCCCCACAGGGCATGGGTGCCCCAGGCTGGCCGTGGTCCCTGGGCCCAAGAGAGGGCTCATCATCTTCAACCCATGACTCTGGTTGTGAGCAGAGCTTGAGGAAGACGGTGGTGCACAGCAGGGACCCCAGGCTGCCTCCAGGCTGCAAGTGCTGACTCCAGCCCGATGCTGGGCCTGGTCCTTGGGCACCATGGGGCTAGTGGTGGCCCAGATCCAGCTGCCTGGCCTCCCCCAGCTGCCCCTTGGCTACAGGCAGTGTCTCAGTTTCTCTGCTAAGCAGACCTCTCTTTGCCTTGCAGACTTCTGCCAGATCCCCTGCCTGAATGGAGGGCGCTGTGTGGGCCGGGACGAGTGCTGGTGCCCCTCCAACTCCACGGGGAAGTTTTGCCATCTGCCAGCTCCCTCTCTGGAAAAGAAGCAAGAAGGGAGAGCCCCAAAGACCCTGGCCAGCAGCTCCGTGAAGCATTCCACCTACACCCTGCCCTTGTCCAACCAGCTGGGTGAGCATGGCTGGCGGCTCCAAACCCTGCATTCTGCTCTTACTTGGGTGCTCCTCAGATCTTCATTAACAGGCCCGAGGAGGCCACTACCTCCTTATGCTTGCCTTTTCAGGCCAGGTTATGAGAAATGTGGTTTCCCTAGTTTCTGAAGGGCTCAGCTTGCTGGGAAAAGTTTTTGGTAGATTTGTCCTGGTTTTGGGCCAGAGAAGTATTTTCTCTTAGATGCAATCTTCCTCTAGATTTTCTGGTGGGGTCAGTCTACCTCTCCTCCCTTATGATTTTGTTGATGACGAGATGTTCTTCGGGTGCCAAATTGTTGCCAGATTGTCACAACTGTGGCATAAACTCATCTTCCAGCTTCCCTAAACCCTTCCCTGGTGAATGTCCACATCAACCACCCTCCAGAAGCCACCGTGCAGATTCACCAGGTGGCCAGGGTGCGGGGTGACACAGAGGTGTCGGAGGAGAACAGCGTGGAGGCAGTCCTGGTGCCTCAGCTGGCCACCATGCCCTGGTACACCTATACCCACGGGAACGGCAACAGCATTGCCACAGAGAGCAGCCGGCAGCAGCAGAGAGCCCCGGGGCTGCTGGGGAGGTGCTTTCGGGAGGCTCTCCATGGGCAGGTAAGGGGACACCTGTCAAGCTTTGGAGCGTGTGTAGATACATTTCTTGTTGTGGGGTATGGGTGCATTGGGTTATGGGGCAGGGAGGGTGGCCCTTCATTGCATGAAGTTGTTGAGCATCAGCGTGGACATCACCCAGGTGCCGTGGGCATGGGCAGCAATGTGTTGGTACTTGGGAAGAAAATGCCTTGTTTTGGCCCAACAGGGAGACCTTGCTGCCTTGCCCTGACCAGGCTGTGCCCTGGGGCAGCACAGCCCAGACTTGATGGCTTTCACACACAGTCTCATTTAAAAAGGGTGCCCTATTTATAGCAACATTTACAGCCATGCTCTGTGATTATTGTAGGAAACATATAAAACATAGGAAAATTCCTTTCTCTCTCAGACGATAAATGAAAGCCTGATTTCCATGGAACAACGCCTTCCTGGGCAGCTCGGTCGGGGCTTGGGAAGCAAATGCACGTGAGGGGCTTTCTCACCCCTGTCCCACAGTCATCGTAATTTCTTATTTTGTCTTTCCCCATATGTTTCTCTTGCATCATTGGAAAAGCATCAGACATTTTTGGCACCCACAGGAACACCTGTGAGCTCCCCGAAGCAGCTCACGCTGAGCGAGACCCCCCTGGCTGGGCAGCCTGGGACTTGGCCCCCTCCCCAGTGCTCCCCAGCCCTTTCTGGGGGCTGCTCCCAGATCCCATCCCGTCCTTCAGTCGCTCCCATCCAAGCCGTTTCTAGCGGGATACATTCTCAGCCATTCCCTAGTGCAAAAATAAATGAGATCAGACCCTCGGGCTGGAAAAGCCCTGCTCCTCTGTGGGGAGACGACAGCTCTTGGACCCTGGGAGCAGATGGTGATGCATGGAGATGCTTGTGGATGCCCAGAGAGGCTGTAGGAGATGCTCTGGGGAGGGCAAGGGGGGTAGCAGGGGGTACCCTTGCTGTGCTCACACCTCACCCAGCCGGGGTGATGTCGTGCCTGGGAGAGGGCGAGGAGCCTGGCAGGGAGCACTTGCCTCTCTCCGCTCAGCCACAGCCGAGCCGATCGGTATGCGAGCACTGGGCAGGCGGCCACGCGCGCCTGGACAGGGGCCAGCTCCGGCCTGTGGGCTGCGGCGGCTCTGCTCTAATGGGGAAGCCTGTAATCCAGAGGGCCTTGCGGGAGGGCTGGGGGCGGCAGGAAAGAGAGACTCATTAAGCAGAGAAAGGTGCCTGACCACAAGCTCCCCTCTGGGCTGGAGTGGTGCACCCATTTTGCTGGCTAATCAGCCAGGCACGGGGCTGATCCCAGGGCTTTGCCAGGTGATATCATCTCTGGTTCATCTCCTGCTCTGTTTGATGTCCCCTTCCCCTCCGAAGGGTGCAGTCGAAGGAGTCTCGTGTTTTTCTCTCTGCTACTGTCTTAAACCGCATCCCCGGTCCCACCACGTCCTGGTGGGGAGCTGTGCTGGGAGGGCCGTGCCAGCCTCTGACCCCAAACCATAGTCCCCCGTGCTGGCTCTGCCACTGCCGCACCAGCCAGCCGCAGTGGACAGGCGTGCGTCCCCTCCCTGTCCCACAGAAGCCTGATCCTCTGGTCCTCTCTCCACAGTGCACAAACCCCCTGCCAGGGCTGACCAAGCTGGAGGACTGCTGCGGCAGCGTGGGGCTCTTCTGGGGTGCGGACTGGTGCCTGGCCTGCCCCCCCCGGCCAGGTGAGTACTGCCACTGCCTGGGATGGTGCGAGGGATGGCCTGCACCCTTGGCAAGCAAAAATGGTCAGGCTGCCTCACGCAGCTTGGGAGGCATGGACCAGACCCGCGGGTCCCCTGCCGTGTGGCTCTCCCTTGCCCAAGGCCCTTGGGGATGGGCGGCATGTCCGAAGTGGTGTGGAGGGCCATGCTGGCTGCTGCCCTAGCCCATGCACCAGGGAGAAGCACTCTGGTTTGGCTGCTGGCCCCGGGCTCGGTGCTTTCTCCCTAAATTGCCCCTGCAAAACCCCGGTGCAGCTGGCGGTTCCCGCCGTGCTAGCCTTGCTCAGAGGGAGAAACGGGAAAAGAGTGGCCATGGTTTTAGGAGGTGCAGTTCTAGATCGGTGGAGGAGGCCGCAGACTCGGCCCTATAGAGTTACGGGCTTGCTCTGAGCCCAACATGGGCTTGGCAGGGGCTCTGGAAATAACACTACATCAAACAATTGGCAGGAGCGCAGCCGGGGTCCGTTCCAGGGGCACAGGCGTCCAGCTCCGTTTCTGCTGCACTTGGGAGCCGGACAGACTGATCCAGCGGGAGACGGGGATTCCTCGGCTGCTTCGCTTGGGGTGCTCTGTAACAGGCACAGCCCCTCGTGCCGTGGCCCCATCCCATGTTGCAGTGGAGAGGCCATGCTGAAGAACTCCTGGCTGGGGGGAGGCAGCCCCACAGGCACAGTGGCTCCGGCAGCCAGTGCTGACCGGGTCTGGTGCAGGGCAAGTGCACATGTCCAATGCAATGCAGGCAGGGAGCTGCTCACCTCTCCCCTGCCTGCCTGCCACCCGTCATCGCTGCCTGGCTGCTCATTCACATGCCTTCACTGGGTCGAAGGACTAAAGTAAACAGACCCCATGGTCCAGGAGACTTTGACCCCTGAGGAGAGCAGAGGTGTCCAAGGTAGCAGGTTTTGTGCAAGTAAGTAAGTGTGGTGTTGGCACCTTCTAGCTCTGCCCAGAGACTGTCCTGCTCACACGCACACTCCCAAGAGCTGTTTGCATCTTGTCCTCCCTTGATTCGGTTCCTCCTCAGCCAAGGGTAGGGCCAGCTGGAGCCAAATTCCTCGCAATCACAGATGAGATTGTCAGCATCCTGGAACCCAGCGCAGATCTGGGGAGCTCTGATTGCTGTCATCTTCCCGCCCTGCATGGCTCTGCTGTGGCCCCGGGCCACGCTGCTACCTGCCTGCCCTTGTCCATGTGCCAGCCCCAAGGGAGCCTTGGGCACACGTGGTATGGGGGTGACCACAGGGTCTCCAGGTTCAGCACAAACAAGGAAATGCCCCACACAGGCCTCAGCCCCCTCATCTTTGTCCCTGACCTTCACATCCCAAGTCACGGCTTTCTCCTCCCCATCCCACAGCAGTCTCCCCGTTTCTCACCTTGTATCTCTGTGATCCCCCATTAGCAAGCAGGGGGGCCGCTTAACACTTCGGTTAGGCTGCAGATGGCTGCAAAATTGCTGCAACTCCTTTCTCTTTCTCCGTGCCAGGATGCTAGGTATTGCTTGGTGGCCAGAGCTGCAGCGGTGATTTAGATCTTCAGGCTTCAAAACGTGTTTGTAATAACAGGCTTCCAAGACATGAAAACAGGCACGAAATACCCCCATGTGCTCCTTGCAGTCAGCCAGCCAGTAGAGCAAATGCACTTAAGAAATGCCTCCTAGCTGCCAGCAGGTCCCACTTCCACAGCTCAGCGCAAGCCCTGTGTCCCAGCAGCAGATGAAACTCGAGGGAGGTTGTCACTGCTGGTCTTCATTGAGTGGACAGATGCTTGTCTGGCTTTTTTTCAGATTAATTCTATGGGGATATGAAAAATGTATCCCCGTGGGTCTTCTGTCTTCCTGTGCCACAAGAAAATCCCATTCTCAGTCCTTCTGGCTTTGGGCAATAAAGTTCCCCCTTGGAGACCAAATGGCTCCTGTTGATTTTGGCAGGAGTTCAGGCTAGTTGAAGGAGCTGTTTTCATCCTCTTTAATCATGTGCAAGTATCTCCCTCCTTTGGCTACCTCTGCTTAACTGCCCCATAACCAGCCCCACATGCAGGAGACCACACAGTGCAAGTGAAGAGAGCTGTAAGGCGGGCACTTGATGGAGGCAGCCTAAGAGAGCCCGGCTGTTTTGAAGTGAGAAGCCCAGGTGGCTGGCATGGTTTTCTCTGGTGTGCTGTCTTCACATGCGAGAGATCTTGCCCTAGAGTGGAGCCAGGGAAACAGTCTTTTCTCCATGATCTTGCTACTCTAACAGAGCCATCAAGCACTGTGACCTCACATTGCCCCGTGCCTCCTCCGCCAGAGCTCCCAGGTCCACGCCTGTCCAGTGTGAAGGCATCGCTCTGCATTGTTCCTGCCTGTCGACCACATCCCACACTCACATTCCTTCTGTCTCCTGGTCTTGCTGGCCTGTGTTGTGCTCACTCAGTCACTGGGCTGTAGTTCAGTGACCTGGTGTCTCATGCACAGAGATAACATGTCCCGTGGGTCTTTCCAGCTTTCTTCTTGGCACTGTGGTCTTCACAGAGAACTTCTCCTTGCACTCGTGTGTCCCGGGGAGGCGTGCACCAGAGCAGACTTGACAGCACTGGGAATTTAATTCCAGCAGCCAGAGACAGAAATGGCAGAAGCTAGTTCAGTGTAAACACTTACAAATGTACAGAAGTGCAGCCAGGCAAGAGCTAGACAAATGGAGAGCTTGTTTGGATTGACTGTCTGCCCGAGACACTGATTGTTAGTAGAGTCTGGATACGTCCGGATGTCTCCGTTGACTGCAGCTTTCATGTTTGGTACGTGTTTGTGTACGGAAAGACATCAGAGAAGAAGAATCGGAGGCAGGCATCCGTCCGAGTGAACCTGCCATGACCAGTCCCTGCTATTTTTTGTGTTTTGCCCAGCATCAGAAAAGCCAAAGCACTTGAATGCTTTGCCTGCATCCTAAAGAGAGCATGTTAAAAGCTGAGTTCAGAATTAAGGTAGGGGTGGCATTGACCTGGCCCAGGACTCTCTGAAGTGGGTGTTACATTAGTTTCAGAGGTTTCCTTAGGCTCTGCTCAGGCTTTTGGCTGTCTGGTTTGCTGCTGGGAGGGTGTTTCTTGTTAGGCCCCTTCAGAGAAGTGGGCACAGAGATGGATATTCAAGCAGGCTGAGTAGAAGTCGCTGGGAGTTTGCTGAAGATGGGACCCCCAGGATATGTCAGGGACAGCCCTGGGAGAAGAGGGAGAGCCAAGAGCTTGCTCCGTGAGCTGTTGGGGCAAAGGCTGTCACCCAACCCATGAAAGACAGAGATGAGCCGCAGGCAGGGCCCTGGAGAGTGCCAGGACACCTGCATGCTGTCGTGCGGCTGCAGTCCTTCAGCTCCGTCTGGAGATGGCTGGATGAAATGTACTGCACTGCAAGATACGATAAATCAGATGGAGACATCCAATGACCCTCCTCGGTCTTTAGTACTCGGAGGAGGCAGTGGAGCACACACTAGAACAGGGAGGTAGGAGCATATGGGAGCTAGAATGTAAAATGTGGAGAAGACTGACAGTGGGGAAAGGGATTTGGAGGCTGAGGAGGCAGCTGAAGTAGAGACACTTGGTCATGGCTGGGACGAAGCCTAAGGACCAGCAGGGTATTTGAGCAGTGCTGGTGAGGAAGCTGTGCTGAAGCAATGTCCTGTCCCGTGGCAAGCTCAGGATGTGGGGTTAGTAGCAGGCGCACTGCTGGTCAGAGCTACTCCTGCTTACCTGCCAGACCATATACTATTTTGGGGTATACAGTGGTCTGTGGAGAAGAACATGCTGGAACGAAGTCAAGAGATGGTCCACATAAACTAAAACCAACAAGACACAAGCTGCAGGTCGACACATACCCCAGGGCAGGTGTGGATTTGGACACTGGTTTCCCTGAAGCCTTGGCCCTCCTCAGCCATGTGGGGAATAAAGGAAACTGGTAGCAGAGAGTTCTGCCCAGAGGGGGTCACAGCCCTCCTCTTCCACCTCCTCCCTGTCCCTGAGACCACACACCTCTGCGACCAGCAGCGCTCCAGGAGAAGCCCATACTAGTGATGGGCACCATCTCCGGTACTGCCCAGGAGCTACAAGTCTCACCTTTCTGTGTGGGTTTGGGGGACTTTTGGGGTGCAGCAGTAAACCTGCATCTTCCAGGTCCTGATTTTTCAGTGCCCCCTGTCCCTTATTTCAGGCTGCAGTCAGCACCCACTGGTTGTGCTCACTGCAGATCTTTCTGGGCTGCTTTTGCTCCTCCTGCCTATGGGTTTTAACAGCATTAAGAAACAAGTCTTTGAAGGCTATTGTTTTGGTTTTATTCCCACTCCCCGTGTTTTTTCAAGTTTTTTGTCCTAGAGAAAAGTCTGAATTTCACTGGAAAGTTGGATCTTGTAATGTCTGGCTTGGCATCCACAGCACTCCCCAAACAGACCTCCCACTGCGAGAGGGGTGGCAGCTCACCCATGGAGCCGTAGTCATCAGAAACGCCGAGCAGCTCTGCAAGCCACACGCTCCCCTGCACTGTGCCTGCAGGCATTGAAACAGCCACAGGAAACCCCTTGAAAATCATCCCCCTGGTCTGCTCTTGTTGTGATTAGATTGGGGAGGATACAGGAAAAGAACCCTGGAAATATGGGAAGGAGCCTATGGAGGAGGCTGGTTCTGCCACTGCTACACCCATGTGCCACAGGGAGTCTGTCCAGGACAGTAAAGAAGGGCTGGATGTGGGGAAAGAAGCTGAAACCTCTGCAAGGATGTGGCAGTACCGCAGACAACAATGCTTAACCTGGGGAAGCGCAACATTTTCCGGACTGCCTTGTTCTGTAGAGTGCTTGTTTTGCCCATCATTCATCTGCAGCATCACGGTCTTGGCACACAAGAGCACAGTGTTGCAAAAGTGGGGTTTTTTTAGGTACAGAGGTATTTTGTCCTAGCTGGAAGACAATGTGGGAGCAGAATGAGGAGACTCTGTTGAAACGACCCCAAAGGCCAACAGTAATTACCAGAGTCTTTTTTTCCTTCAAGCATCTTTTTCACCTTGAAGTTCTTTATTGACCATGAGTAGAGCAGAGGGCTTAGTTTCATATTGCACATCAGCACTGGTGCATGCCCTCCCCACCCCTGCTACCCTAGCCTTTGTTGGGGCATTGGAGAAAGTCTTGCTGGAACCTGCCTACCACAGACTACCCAGAGGAGAGGAGAGCAGTTGTGACAGATCTGGACTGAAGGATTTGTGTCCTCTCCCTCTTGTCCATTCTGCCTGGGAACTCAGCTTATCCCCACAGCCACAGCCCTGTGTACTTCTTGGCCTGGCATCTCCAATACATTTACTCTCGGGAGACTGCTGTGGGGTCTGAGCTGCTCTGCTCTTCTGCCAGCGAGTTCAGCAGCTGAGGTCCTCTCTGCAGTGGAGGCTGATCTTCTCTGCTTCACACTAAACCAGGCTGAGGTTTGACTGGGTCCACCACCCCCACCACTCCAGATGCTACGAGACCACGCACTCTGGCTCCTTTCATCTCCCACGTGCTAGAAAATGCAGGGCAAGCAGAGACACCACAGCCACCCTCCTGATTGCATGCTCGTGCCCACTGCAGGCACGGGGAGATGCCTGGGGTCCAGCCCGGATGGGGGTTCTTCTGTGGAGTTGATCCGGGGTCTCCAGAAATGTCTGTAAGTCCTGAAAGTGGCAAAGGAGTTCAGCAAGGCAAGGTTTCTCAGAGAGATAATGCCTTTTGTTTGATATATGGAAAGAGTTGAAAGAAATGGGCTAGATTTCAGCAGCCAAGCATTTCCTCACTTCTCATCTGACCGCAGGCTTGCCTCTTCCCCTTTTAAGAGAGTGATGTTGGCTGGCCTAATGCAATGTATTATCTCACCCTATAAACCTTGCCTTGCTCAGGCCTTTGTGGCTACCACCACTAAAAGTGGTTTATTTCCACTTCACCATCAGCCTGAGCTTCTTCATCCCATCTTCAGAGAGTGTTTGGGGAGCCAGGGCCTTTGGGTAAAGCCTGTTCCCCTGGGAAGTGATGGAAAACTAGCCCAGCTGCTTAAAGATCATCCTGCTAGGCTGCAAAATCCCTCTGCCTGATTTCCATGCATTCATTTCCCTTCTTACTCTGCTCTGTTCGAGTATTGTTCTAGCTGGGGACAAAGGTGCTGGTGGGAGTCCTGGTCTGTGGCTGCTTTTTGCTCACCTCCAGCCTGGGTCTGTGAGCTCCTTTGTGCGCACCCGGCGCCACTGGGGATGCCTGGTGCCTGCAGAGCTTGTAGAAAGCAGCACCGGGTGGTGGGATGAAGCAGAGCTGGACGGAGTGATGAGGAGAGTCGAGGGGGAGTCCTGGTGTGCAGGTACCTGCTGAGCATATTGCTTTGGCACAGTGCCTGCGGGGCTGAAGTGCCCAGGAGCCAAGGCTCTGAAATCACACCTTTGAATCAGGAGCCAGAGCTCCCTGCCCTCAGCAAGACTGAAATCCCTCTGTCTGACACATGCAGCTCAGCTGCTCCATCCCCAGCCTCAGGCTCTGGGAGAACCCCTTTCTGGAGAGAGTATAGATAGACAGACAGGCAGACAGACACAGGAGACTGGGACCCCTGCGGCTGTGGATGCTGACAGATTTCTGCCCTGTCTGATCACCAGATCAGCTTTTTCCCTTTGCTGGGTTCCAGAGGAATAGCCTCCAAAGCCAGTCTCACACTCCTACCAGCTACATGGGAGAGGGGTGGCTGCTGATCCCCTTTGCAGGAAACTCAGGTGTCCTAGGCTGGTTTTTCAGGGGGTTTTGGCCATCTCTGCTGTAGTTCGGCAACATCAGAGCTCGTGGAAGGAAATGGTCTTCTGCTCAAGTAACTAAGTACAAAGCTGAGAGTTAATAGCTTACATCCTCCTGCAGCCACACGCTGTCTTCCCTTGTGGCCAGGTCCTGGCAGAAAGAAAGCAGCCTCCATCCAGTACTTCAGAAAGTGTCTTGGTTCCCCTTGGTACAGAGAGATCTGCTCACATTACATTAGTTATTCTTTCCAGGGAACATGGGTTTCTTTGCAAAATTAAGACATTTGTCCGCAGCTTCACAAGTGATTTGCTGCAGTAATGAGCTGCATACTTCTGCAGACTGGAGTCATACGAGTGCTGAGGTGACATAAGACCTGCACGGTCACCCCCCATCACTAGTATTTTCTGCCTTGCCCTCTCCCCAGCAGCATCTGGCAGAGGGATGCTGCAGGATCTGTTTCTCCACAAAGGCTTTTCAGAGAGTGAGTGGGCTCTGACACATCATCACTGTTTGATCTCCAGCATGCTTGGCTCCCCATCGGAGGGCTCACATACAATGATCCTGCTTCATTTGAGCGTCTGTTATCACATCGTGCAGAGGCTGACAGATGCTTCCAAGCATCATTAATGCCTGTCGGGAGCCCCAAGCCCACAGGCTGTGGTGTGGGAGGACCTGGAATCCCACCGGCGTGCTGAGCCTGGAGCCCATGAGCCAGAGGTTTCTTTTCCCTTCCCAGAAGGTTGGAAATGTACCCAGAGATTCCCAGTATCACCAGTAACCCCCTTGCCCCTAACATCCAGATATTTGTAAGCACCTCCTGCTTACAGTTCATGATGGGACTGTTGAAGGGGGTGAATAGATTTTTTTGTCTTAGTCATTCATCCAGCTGCTGAGGATCTCTCTGCACCCAGAAAACCTTGTAGCTTCATTTAGTATACCTGGGGAAAACAGGCTTTCTATTCTCCTTCCTGGTACAGGCTGGTGAACAACTTGTTCTCCTGTCTTTTATTTCCCGAGCGCCTTTATCCTAGGAAGCTGCTCCCTAACTTTTGCCTTTCAAGAAGTGTCCTAGAATGGCTTTAAACTGCTTTATAGGGTCAGTGTCCAGGACAAAGAGTTATGGACATGCCTGTTCCCTGCCCCCAGTGCACTGTTTGTGTTCTTAACCTTTGCAGGGTCTTTCTGACCATCTCCTGCTGCAAGGATGGTCTCAGTTTGTCCCTGGTTCTCAAAAGCTGCAATGCGTTAGGAATCTGCCAGATCCTCAGTATAGCTATTGCCATGGAGGGCTTTCCATGTATGACACCAGGGTGTGAGCTACTGATGCCAGGCAGGAGGAATTCAAGTGGTAGGAATATGGCTGGACAGTCACTTAGCTGTTACACACACTTCTTGTTTCCAAGTGTATGGTCCAGAAAATTAAAAAGAAACCCCACCCTGGCAAAATCCCATCCAAAGCACCCTTCTTCCTACCCCACCCTGTGCTTACTCACTTCCCAACCCATCACCTTCTGATTCCCTTCCCCTTGCTCCAAAATACTGTGCCTAAATTTGACATCCTTGGAATTTATGGGCTACATTTTACTTGCCTTTAAAAAATTTGGAGATTTAATTGTGCGGGTTATAGGCCATTTTGAAAGCCACAAAACTATTTTAAGCAGCAATTTGAAATTTTCTTTGATGAGAGTGATCGGGGCAGGAAATCACATGCAGTAAAAAGGGGGGAAAATGTATTCAACAGGCCCCAGGCTGTTATTTCAGCATTTTGTCAAGGACCTCTGTCATTACTTTAACTCTGATCCCTCTTGTCATGTGTCACCTGGCTATCCAAGCTGGCCTGGGAGGAGCCAAGGTGACACAGTGATAGATATGAAGCACAGGCAGCACCTCTGGGTCACCAGGTTGGCACTTGCCAAGCAGCCGAAGACCCTGCTTGGGAAATATGGCTGTTCCCACCTTTCCCTCTGCCATGGGAGTCATTGGAGGCCCATCCAAGGCAGGCCTAGGGACCCTTTCCCCTCCACAAGGAGGACAGAAAGAAGGTAGGATGCTGGTGGCTGCCTCTACTGCTGACATCTCACACTGTTTGCTTTCTTCCCAGCACATCCTGTGATTGAGAACGGGCGGGTGGAGTGTCCCCAAGGATACAAGAGGCTGAACCGGAGCCACTGCCAAGGTAAGGATGCTGCTTTCATATCTCTCTCTCCTTCCCACATCCACTGTCAGAGCTGTAACTACCTACACATGTAAAATACAATTATCTAACTCCCTGATATAGATCTGCAAAGAATGCAACTTATAAAAATCTCTGTGCTTTCATCAAGAATGAAGGAAACACAGGTAACAGTGGACTGCATGACTTGGCTGATAAGCATAGTCAGCGCGTAGTTGGGCCAGCACAAGAAAACTCACCTGTTAAATCCTGCTGACCCAATAAGGACCTATGTTGCTGCTGTGCTAAGTGTGAGTGTAAAAACATTTCTCCTGTAGTCTGAAGCAACAGAAATTCTGTTGCCTGAAAACATTTGGGAAGGTTCTCAGCTTGATCAGTTGTTCATTTACAAGTGGGAGAGTGCCATAAAAGTGATTCCTTCTGTTCCGAGTGTGTCACTTGTCCATGCTGCCAGACTGCCCTGCCTGCCCCATGCTGCTGGGGTCTATCCACTTCTCATTCCTGCGGTTCCTCAGCTCCATATGAGGAAGGCGCCATCTCTCCTCTTTTTTCTCTGGTTCATGTTTATTTGGCATCTCTTGGATCCACAGTGCTTGTGTTTTTCTGTGTTCTGACTGAAGTGGAATTTTACGGTTTCCTTCTCGTGATTCATAAGCTGAGAGGTGTCATCTCGAAGATGCAGCAGGGAGCCTGGGCCCAGGCCCAGGGCTGGCAATCCAATGACTCATCTCTTTTAGCTGGGACTTTCCACCATGCTTACTTAATTAATGATTCAACCTCCCAACATTGTCCTGGGGGAGAACTTTCAACAACGCAATGGCTTCTATTCTGCTTGTCCTCAGATCTCATCCCTTATGCAGCCACAGACAGTGCTATGGGTATGAGGAGCTACCCGGAGACAATGAATAGGAGTTGGAGGAGCAGAGCAGCTGGAGGGACTCATGTCAGCGAGCAGAGACCTGTAGTGCTTGATCTGGATTTGCGTTCCCTCTGGAGCAGGGAGAGGCTCAGAGGAGCAGAGGGAGATGGCAATGTGGAGTTGGCCAGGAAGATGTTTTTCAACAGGAAAAAGCATGAACCAGAGATTTGTGCCTCTGCGTGCTCCTTTGTAAGCTGGGCTGGAGGAATACTGTTCTGCAGGCACTCTGCTTCCTCAGGGTGCTTTTCCCATGTCTGCTGTTGCAGTGGGACTTGTGTCAGGAAGCCCAGCATTTCACTTCAGGGTCCAGAGTGAGCAATTTGGCTGATAGACTATGGGAGAGGCTACATGGGACCTTCTCTTGCCAGCCCAGGTAGGAGGGGAGCTGAGGGGCTGGACAAGGGCTGATGGTTCCTGAGGCCATTGGTTGTAAGAGAGGAGCTGAGCTGGGAAGCAGCTGAGCTCTGGTTTTGCAGGCTGTCGTCAAAGCACAGGTGGTGACTAGAGGAGGGCCCTCGCAGAAGCCCGCTTTCCTCTGTTCTGTATGGACAGAAAGGGTTGTCTCTGGTGCCTGCCAGCAGAGGAACAAATGTCTCATCTCTGCAAGATCTTCTTTCCTTTCCTTGCTGCACCCCATTGAGCAGGAACAAGGCTGCATGAGTTGAGAGTGTCTGGCAGACCCAGCCAGGGAACCTCCTGGTGCTGCTGGGACCAGCAGGAAGGATGGCACTGGAAGGGATAATGTGGTTGCTAGACATGAGACAAACCTTGTCTTGGAGGCTCAGTGATGGGGAGGTGTGCATGCACAGCAGTCACTGCACAGGACACACGCCAGCATCTTGGTGTCCGTATATCCCTGGTGTCCGTACATACTTGGTGTCTGTTGCCGATTCAGGTCCTTTCTGCTCACTAAGCGCCAGGATAAACCAGCCTGCACCTTTCTACCACAGGCTGCCTGACCCAGCGTGGCTGTTTCTAAGGAGCATCGGCAGGCTTCTGTGGGGTGGGAAGAAGCAACTGAGACAGCTTACAGATCTCAGTTTGTGGTCCCTGAGGCCTCTTCTTGTGGGCTAGCCCCGTCCCTGGCATGCTGCAGGGGGTAGGAGTGCGTGGCCCCAAGCGCGCCTGCCTGCTTCTGTTCCCTGTGGGGATTTCCACTGCGGGTGGGTCCTCTGCTGCCAGTGGAATAGAGGGGGTTGGACTGAGGCCGGGATGTGGCCCTGTTTTAAATTAAGCTCATAAAGCCTAGCCCTCGGTGCTTGTTTGTTTTGTGCTCTCATTACTCTAATCCCTTCAATCCCTTTGGTTATGTGAAGGCCAAACACTTCATCCAGTTGGTGTGTCAGAGCAACACAGCGTTCCAACAGTGCCGGGGAGTGACAGGGATGAGCCCCGAGGCTCCTCCAGAGAGCCCAAGCCTCTTCTCTGAGTGGGTTTCCCAGTACATTTGGGGTCTGGCCACTGGTTGTTCTCATGAAGTCTGTCCTGTGCTTGCTATGGAGCAGGAAACCATTACATTATGCAGCCAAATCCTACTCTTCCCTGGCCTGCTGCACAACCCTGTAGCGTTGGTACTTCCAATTCACTGAACATCATGGTCTGGTCTTGATGGCCGCTGTATGTCTCAACCATGTACGGGGCAGCTGGTGTGGTGAACGGGGTAGTTTAAGAGCACAGGACTGGGGAGGACCTCTCGGATCCTTAAGTCTGAACTCCAGCTGTCATAGCTGGCTGTGTGACACCCCCACTTCCACCAAGCAGTGATGCTTCAGCTCTGAGGAGTAAGGTAGTGCTGTGAAAGCCATTCCTGAGCCTAGCTGTTCTCAGTCAGGCTCTTCCAGTATCTGCATTTTTCCAAGTGTCCCAGCAGCCCACCTCTGCACCCCTTCCACCTTGAGAGTCTCTAGAGCACCACTGGGTGCTCTCAGGGCACCTGAGGTCTTACCAGGGCCTTGTACATTGGCATTGGGACTGCCCTATGTGTGTTTGTGGAAAAGTGTTTGTGATGCTGCCTAGCATCATGTTGGCATTTCTTGGTCTTGGCAGCTTGCAGCTGTCCTGTGAGCAGCGAGTGTGCCCAGGTCCCTCTCACTGCCTGCTCCCACCTCTTAGCTTGTAGTATATGTTCCTGTGATTTGTCCTGAGGTGGTGCTGAGGTTCATCCCGCTCCTGCCACTCCGTGCTCCCATCCAGCTCTTCCTGCACAGCTTGTGCCTCCTGACACAGCACATTTCATCAGCACGCTGACTTTTCTGGGCCAAGCTCTTTAGTGAAGATATAAAGCTACATCAATCCATGAGGAGGGCTTCCTCCTCATTCTCCACCATGAAAGTTGCGCTCAGCTCCCCTTTATGCACCTTTTGCCAATCCCTGTCTTCTCCGGCTTAGCTCATACATTCCCACATGGTGCTGCTGTAGGAAAGGCTTTACTGCAGGCCAAATGGGTGAGCCTGACAGTGTTTCCCTGGGATAAGCCCACCTCCCTTCCTGAAGACTGTCTGATGCGTGCTGAGTCAGGGGCAGAGGCAGAGCTTGAGGCAGGGCTTGAGCTTGGCAATGTCCGACTTGCTCAACCTGTTCCTGGAAGAAGACACCAGCGCAGCCTGGCCCACCATCCCTCCACCTCCGAAGGACATCAGTCACTGTCGTCCCCGTGTGCTGGCACTGAGTTTCTTAGCAAGGATACTCCGTGGATGACAGCTCCACACGAGCAGGACCAGGGATCAGGTGAAAGGACAGGACTCACCAGTCCAGGCTTGCAAACGACAACCGTGATGGCCGTAAGAGTGAGCCTGCTGGGGTGGCTCACCATAGGACCCACATCTGTTTTCCATGAGGACCGTGAAGCAGAGCAATCATTCACAAGCCATCCCTCCAGCTGCAGCGAGCGAGCTCTGCACTGCAGATGTGGGACTGCTGTCACTGTGGAGGTCCCCACCGCACTGCTTGGTGCGGAGGCTGCCTCAGACACCAGCCTGGCTGAGACCCCCTTGCTCTGCGGCACCTGAATGGGAGGCACGGGGTAGGGGGTTCAGTTCACCCTCAGCTTCCTCACATCTCACCAGGCTCTCTCCTGTCCACAGATATCAACGAGTGCTTGATGCAGGGCCTGTGCAAAGATGCCGAGTGTGTGAACACCCGCGGCAGCTTCCGCTGCACCTGCAAGCCTGGCACCATGCTGGACCCGTCCCGTAGCCATTGCATCTGTAAGTGCTCCAGGGAACCCCTCACTTTGGGAAGGGGCCTGAGAAGGACCCCACGGCTGAATGAAGGCTGCAGCGTGCTTCGCATCTCTTGCAAGTGCGGTTGAGTTACTCTATCCTGCGCTTGTGTGCAGGATAGGTCCCCATGCCTCGGGCCCACTTCATTCATTGTTCTTCTCCAGGGACATATCATGGCCCCTCTGGAGCCTGGAGGGGACGTGCTTGTGGTGCGGCAGCATAGGACAGAGCCTTCTGGGTTGAGAGCTCCCACAGGAGCTGGATTTGCTTGGGGCTGGCGCTGCTGGGGGGATGGCCTGATGGCTGAAGGCCAGGGGATGTTCTGGCAAGAGGATGGGGCAGCCCTTGGGACAGGCTGGGAGGCATGGGCAGAGAAGGGCCCGAGGGGGAGAGACTGAGTGACTCCCATTCTCTCTTTGGAGAGCATAGAGCTTGACCTCTGGCACTAACCCTGCCATTGTGTTTCAGCGGACAAAGCAGTGTCGATGGAGCAGGGGCTGTGCTACCGCTCTGCAGCCGGAGGCGTGTGCTCCTTTCCTCTCTCCCACCGCATCACCCAGCAGATCTGCTGCTGCAGCCGCGTTGGCAAGGGCTGGGGGAAGAACTGCGAGGAGTGCCCTGTGCCTGGCTCAGGTGAGATGTGCCTGCTTCGGCTTTGCCTGCTCTGGCTAGACTGGGGTTTTGGCTTGCCTGAACTTGCTGCCACGCAGATGGCTGCAGGACCCAGAGCTGAACGGTGCAAATGCTGGCCTGTGAGATGGGTACAGCAGCCCAGGAAGCAGACCTGGGTAATACTGGGAAGACAGAGAAATCCCTGATGGGAAACCACTCTGTACCAGAGGGAGAGCACAGCCATGTCTGTGCCCGGCTTTGCTCGTCAGCCTTTTTGTCTCTCGTACATCTTCTGCTGGGATGAAAGTCAGGTCAGGATGAGTTTGGCATATCTCAGTATGGGGTAGGGTGGAGGGGAAAGCACTGAAGTCCTCAGGGCTGGGAAAAATTTTCAGGTGGTTTGTGCAGAGCATCTTGAGCGATGTGCAAAGTGCTCAGTGCGGAGGTTCTAGGAGTTCACTTTTATCTGCTCCCTTGCTCATCTTGGACCTTCCTGTGGCATGATCCCTTCCTAGCAGTACTGACCCAGGGGAGGGATTTCAGTTTTGGTGTCTAGGAGTACCAGCCAGTGCCTGTTAGAAACCCACCCTGCCCTGTAAGCAGATTCCTTCTGCTTGAAGCATCCACCCACTGCAGCCCAGATGTGTTTCTGTAAGAATTTAACCCTTAGAAATCTCCAGAAAATGATAGGATGGGAGAAACTGGTACCAGCATTCACATATATGCCTGTCCATCTTCACTCCTTTCTTCCACTCGTCCCACTATCATGTCTGGGTGTGGTAAGCCAGGTGATCCCTGCACCAGCCTCTTCTCTCCAGCCTCTGCCTTCTAAAGCTTTGATTTGATTTTCCCTCGCAGAAGCCTTCAAGGAGATTTGCCCAGCAGGACATGGCTATACCTACTCCAGCTCTGATATCCGCCTGTTGATGAGGAAGGCAGAGGCAGAAGAGCTGCCCCTCAGCTTGGAAGAGCAAGGGGAGAGCAGCAACTGGACTTTGGACTGGGCAGCAAGGAGACAGCAACTGCAGGACAGCCTGCGTGGGAGCGTCCTGGAGGCATTCCCCCACCCTGGCACCTCGGCAGGAGAGGGTAGTGTGGGGTCTACTGCTTAAAGCTGCTCCATCTGGGCCCCTAGCAAGGGTGGGCAAATTCCCAGGTCCTGCCATGCCCCCATGGATGGACTTCTAGCTGATAAGAACTTTCTATATCTTCATGAATACACAAGGTGTTCTTCAGCCCTACTAGTGTTCCTGGGGCATGAGACACCATGTCTTCAAGCCTTTGGAGAAGAGGTTGAGTGTTTCAGGCTCCTGCGACCGCATCTTTGCTGTTGGCGCTGGCTGGCCAGGCTGCCTCCACTGGGACCTCAGGTCTGCGTGGCAGCCCTGGCACTGCAGTCCTTGGGCTTTTGTCCAGCCCAGCTGGAGGGAAGTGTGACCAGCTGCTTGTGCCAGCACCTGCTGGAGTGGAAGCTCCTGGGGTCTGCACATTGCCAGGAGAGGAGTCTGGGTGTGTTGGCTTTGGGAACAAGCTCTTGTGGAGGAGCATGAGGGACTGAGTGGCAGTGTCTTAGAGGTGGGGTGAAGTTAGGGCAGCCAGGGTTTTAAGGAGGATGCCTGCCTGCCTTGTCTCTACTCACCGTGCACTGTTTCACTTTCCAGGTGAAGTTTCTTCTGCTGCACAGGTGAGTAAAGTTTGTCTTGCTATATCTGGGTGCATCCATGGTAGGGGATGTCATACAAATAGGTGACAGGGAGGTGTGAAATGTGGTCAGAGAGAGCACTAAAGAGAGCAAGTAGCTGCTGCCAGAGGGAACAGAGTGTGAACTGCAAACTCTATCACCCTGGCTTAGTTGCCATGGCTGAAGGCACTGTGCCACATGCCTGCTCGGCCCTTGCTAAGAGGCCATTAGCTCAAACCAACAGGTGCTGAGGGCTCTGCTGCAGTAGTTCATGGTCAGCATTGACTCCAGCTGGCATTTGCTGGGGCTGGGCTAGCAGCCCAGGCTGAGGCCAGAGCTGGCTGAGGTGTGGGTGCTCACTCCCTGCTGTCAGCCTGGCCTGGCTGTAGAGCTAATGAGCGGCAGGGGAAGGGCAACTGCTGCAGTCAGCTTGGGGTCTGCTCCTCTCATGAAGCCCAGTGTCATGTCCAAGCCCAGCTCGCAGGCAGGTCTCCCCATGCTCATGTGGGTGCAGCAGAAACTCCACTGGAACAGTTGGCGCGGGTGTCTCCCACACTGGCTGTGTGAATTCACCCTGTCTGATGGGAGCAGCCTGGGGACTGATTCTCTGCCAGGCTCTTCTGGGGCTGGGTTTCTTTATTGAGTCTCCCTTGAAAAATGTGTGTCTCTTGATCCCTGCTGTCAGTAGAAGTTGGGCCATATCTCTCCTGAGCATCTCTGTGCCCCCTTGCTATAGCAGCCCAGCCCTCAGAACGTACTTGCAACCTCTCTGAGAGAGGGGACAGCACTGCCATCATCACTGCTTCATAGACATGAAGCGACTTGCCCAAGGACACATGAGAAATCTCAAGACAGGGCAGAAATTTGAACCAAAGCTTCCAAATCTGAAGCAGAGCTAGTCTGGGATGTATATTGCTCAGCCATCTGTTTTCTTCATCCGTTGTGGAAAGATCCTTGGACCCAGGCTGTGCTCCAACACCTCCTTTGGCAGCCACGGGTTTGCCAGGAGGGGATGTTGAGAAAGACTGTCTAGCACCAGGCACCCTTCTAGTAGGTAGTGCTCTTGAGGCAGGTTGAAGCAGTGGCTGTCCTCAGCCCTCCAGAGCTGCCAGTGACAGTGGCAGTATTTACCGTGCCTGGATGCCCTTCCTGGCCATCTTGTGGAGGTGCCTGCCCAGTAGCAGTGCCCTGGGTCTCACCTGCACGGCATGCTGGCACAGCCCCTCTGTAGGGAGCCCCCCGGGCATGGCCAGGAGCTGTTTTGCTCAGGATGATGTGCTCAGGACAGAGGGGCCCTGCCAGCTGCACCCAGATGTGGCAGCTTCTCCTCCCAGGATGGTGTCTTGGGGAGCAAGGGGAGCCAGGAGGTGGGTGGGAAAATGTCTCAGGGATGCTGCATCCCAGCTACATGCACAGGAATAGAGGCAGTCCTATGTGTCTGTCCCTCAGGGCGCTGCTGATGCCACCGCAGAGCCCCCCACGCGCAGAGGTGAGCGCCCGGCTGGCGGGAGGGCAGGGCGGTCATGGGGAAGAGGACGGGGCAGCGAGGAGGGAGGAGAGTGGGAAGGCTGGGAGCTGCCTCGTCTGCACGGCAGCCCCTGGTGCTGGGCAGGACGGGCTCCTGGCTGGGCTGGCTGTGGGACAGTGTGGGGGACCAACGCCACACTGGGGTGGCTGACGTGGGGCCATAGGGATGCGGGGAGGTGGAGCAGGCTGTGTTAAATAACAAGATGATGAGGTTGCTGCAGCCACCCTGTGGCCCCTTTCCATATGCTCTCTCGGGGCTGTGGATGTGGGGACACCCAGTGCGGGTAAACCTTGGGTGGGCACCTCTGCCTGGGATTAGGGTCTGGACCTCACCTCTCTTCTTCCTCAGCAGAGGAAGATGAGTCCTGGCGCAGTCGTCCCCAGCCTGGCTCCACCACCACCTGGGATGCTGCTGCTCCAACACAGATGCCAGCGCAGGGCTCAGGTGTGTGTCCACCGCTCTCAGAGATTTCCCTTCTCTCTCTGCCTAGCACTATGGGGAAATTATGCCCTAAGCTCACCCCAGGGGCTCTCTCCCTTCCCCAGCCTGCTTGTCGTCCCACATGCTTCCCTTGACTTCCCAAAGAAAAGTCCCTGCCCTACCGCCTTGGGGTGTTGTCCCAGCCTGGTCGCGGGTGCTGCCAGCCAGGGAAAGCTGGCCAGCCGTGGGGAGGCACGAGGGCAATCCTGTACAGGGAGCAAAATGTTTGGCTTTCTGGGTCCTTCCCCACCTGCAGCTGACTTGCCCGGCGCAGCAGTGGCTGCCAGGCGAGGGGGATCACGCGCCTGCTCCGGTGGCTTTGGCCCCGTTCCCCTGCGCGCAAGCTGACTCATCGGGAAGGGGGAGCACAAGGGGAGGCATGTGGCTCCCGGGGCGGCTTGTTTACAGCGCTGGAAACAAGGGCGCTGTTGTTCCAGGGTTGCTTAAGTGTCTGGGAGCGAGGCCCCTGCCCTCCGCTGGGGGCTGGAGCACCTTGGGGAGCAGGCCTGGCGGAGGCACCTTGCTGAGGAATGCATCTTCCTCAATAGCCTTTTGTTTGGGGTTGGGTTGGCCCCCCTGGCTGGCTCAGTGCTGAGGGGTGTGCCGTGCCCCGCTGCCCCCCCACTGCCGCCTGCGCCCCGCTTAGCAGGGTGGCGGTGGGGGGAGCCCTGCTGTCACCCTGAAAGGAGCCCCCTTACAGGTGCCAGGCTCTGCTGCCAGTCCTCCTCCAAGGTGTGGGGCTGGCAGGCTTCCTCACCACCCTTTTGTGGGGCCGGGGCACAGGTGAGCAGTGCAGGGGACTGCGGCATCCCAGCTGGGCTCAGGCCGGAGGAGGTGGCAGGGTCTGCTGTGTCCTCCCTGCGGCCCTGTGGGTGCAGGCTGCCTGAAGACATAGAGCTCAGCATCGCTCTCTAAGAAGGGGAAAAGCAGCCTCCCTCCTGGTGGTGCTGGGGAAACAAGGCAGATGCCAGACTCGGTGCACCCTTTCGGTGCTGCCCCCAACCCCATGCTCTCTCCTCCCAGGGGTCGGCAGCTGTGCCTCTTCACCCCTCTCCTGCGGAGCCGGCGCTTGCGTGCTTACCCCGGAGGGATACAGATGCTTGTGCCACCCCGGCTATACGTTGGACCCCAGCCGCCTCCACTGCATCGGTAGGTTGGCACCTCCTCTGCCTGCCGGGCTTCGATGGACCATTCGGTCCTTCAGGATCCTGGGGGAAGGTTTTCTGGCAGCTCTGCTGAGCCCCTGCCCACCTGCTGCACCGCAGGGCTGGCAGGGGTCTGGCAGGCAGCTGCAGGTGGTGACTGCCTGTCTTCCTTCCTTGCCTGCACACAGATGAAGATGAGTGCCTGAAAGATCCTTGTGCTGGAAAAGGTCGCTGCATCAATAGCGTGGGCTCCTATTTGTGCCTCTGCTACTCTGGGTACATCCTGGCTGTCTCAGAAGGCAAGCAGAGCTGTAAGGGTAAGTAGCGTCCGCCCGGCACAGGGCTGCCACCTCCTCAGGGTGCCTGCCACCCTCATGCTCTCTCATGCCTGTGCACACACACAAGCACTCATGTACACAGTGCACACACGCATACACACCTGTGCACCCTCCCTCCCTGCAGGCCTGCCCACAGACAGCCTGATCCATGGGGATCACCCTCTCCTGCTCGCTTAGGGACAGGACCTTGCCCATGATGATCTGGGCAGGAGCTTGCGATGCCAGCCCTGATCACTGCTTCATGGCAAAGGGGGTGCTAAGACAGATGGGGGATGGAGGAGAGCCTGGGCATGGGTCCCCTAGGCAGAGCGCTGCAAGTGGAACAGCTCCTCTCCTGCACCCAGCCTTCCACATGCTGGAGGGGAAGACTTAAGGACTGTCTCCCTGTCTGTTGCCAGATCGAGATGAGTGTGAGCAGCCCTCTACCTGCCGGGGACAGCGATGCATCAACACGCCCGGCTCCTACCGCTGCGAGTGCAAGGAGGGCTTTGCCATGGGTCCCAGAGCACAGTGTGAAGGTGAAGCTTGCTGCTCCCTGTTCCCCTGCCCCTCCTACGCACCCTGTGCACGGCTGAACACCTTCCTTCCTCACCGCTCCATGTCTCCTCCTGGAAGGGAGGAAGGAGCCCCCCACGTTTGTCTGCCCTGTACTCTCCCTGAGGGCTGTCTGTCCTCTCCTCTGCCTGCAGGAGGGACAGGCTTTCCTGGGCAGAGAGGGGAGTTCTCCCAAGATCCTCTCCCACCTCCCCAGGGAGATCCCCCACGACCAGTCCATGCCAGGTTCCCATTCTGGGAGGAGATGCCCATCCATTTTCCTGCCACTTGTCCTCTGTCACCAGACCCTTGTGCTGGCAAGTGGACTGCAGGGAGAGCAGGCTGCAGAGACTCAGGCCACCTCTCCCCACAGCATCCCACTCACATGGCATGACCTATGCCCTTGAGAGCATTCGACCTTGTGAACATACAATGTGCCTGATCAAAGATCCCCCTTTCTCAGTAGGTCATCTCCAACAGAGAGTGGGAGACTATTTTAGGAGGCAGTATGGGAAATGGGGCATGCACAGAATGCTGCTCCCCCCGCATGGCCTCCAGAAAGCACTTGCCTTAAGGACTTGCTGAGCTGGAGGCTGCATCCTAATCATAGTTATGAAGGTCCCAGGTGAAACAGCCCTGCACAGATGTTCTCTGATCCCTTTCTCTGCCCATGCACATTCCTGGCCTTGGCAACACCCTGCGGCAGTAAGGTTCGCTGCTGGATTATGTCAGCCCTCAGGTGTGGGTGTAGGATCCTGAGTGGTAAGTGGGACTATAAGCAGTGTTGCCCAAGACCTGGCAAACTTGTCTCACTTCCTCTTGGGCATCGCTGTCCCCCTGAGGGGGAGTCTGAGGATCCAGCTGGCAGGGACATCCTG
The DNA here is from genome assembly GCF_026419915.1 of Harpia harpyja. Classification (NCBI taxonomy): domain Eukaryota; kingdom Metazoa; phylum Chordata; class Aves; order Accipitriformes; family Accipitridae; genus Harpia; species Harpia harpyja. The sequence continues at coordinate 56,649,718 of NC_068942.1, read as the reverse complement.
GAGAAGGCTGCACTTTTCACCTTTGGGAGCCTGAAAGGAGTGTGTTTCTTGGCAGATGTCAATGAGTGCGTGGATCCCACCCCTTGCCACAGTGGGAAGTGTGTCAATATGCTGGGATCCTACAAGTGTGTCAGCTGTGGGGATGGCTACCGGCCCAGGAATGGGAGATGTATTGGTGAGGAGCTTGGGCTGTCTCTGGGCAGCACCCTCACCCCCCACAGAAGTGCTCCCTGCAAGTCTCAGAAGGAGCAGGGGCACAGGCAGCACCCTTCTCCCGCGGGCAGCCAGCCTGCGTGGCCAGGGCACAGCACCCTCGTGGCTTGGGTGGTGGGGACAGCCCTGAGCACCCTCCCATGCCATGTTGGCCTCTGCTGTGTCACACAGACGTGGACGAGTGCCTTGCGGAGGGGACTTGTGCTCATGGACAGTGTGTCAACCTGGACGGCTCCTTCCGCTGCTCCTGCTACCAGGGCTATGAGGTGGCAACTGATGGGAAGAGCTGCCAAGGTACTGGGGGGCTGTGGGTCCAGACCCTCTGAAGTGTCACGCACCCAATCCAGAGGTTTCCCTAGGCTCTTCCTGAGTGCTTGGCTCTGCCTGAGTCCTGGCCACCATGTTGGCTAGTTCTCTCAACATATCTGCCCCGGTCATGGTTACTCCGCATCCTTCCTGCTCATCCTGCTCTCCCTCATGTGCTTATGCAGACATCGATGAGTGCACGGCCCAGGCTGCCTGTCCCTCCGGACTCTGCCTCAACACGGAGGGCTCCTACTCCTGCATGGCTTGTGACACTGGCTACACCGTCTCCAGAGATGGCAGCATGTGTGAAGGTATCCCTTTCCCAGGGACAGAGGAGCGGGTGCTGGAGGGAATGAGGGAAGAGACATTGCAATAGCTGGGTTACTGGTGGGGCCTGGGGACTTCCTTTAGCCTTGGGATGCTTCTCCAGCTCTTTAGCTCTGATCAGCAGAGAGCATGGGGGGGCTGCAAGCAGATGTCACCTTAGAGCAGCAGGAAGGTGGTCTTCCTCACGCAGGAAGGGGATGGGGGGGGAAGGATTCATTGATGAGACTCCTGGACTAATGATGACCTGGGGGATGCTGACAAAGGCCAGCGGAGTACAGGACACCTGGAAACATGGGCAGAGGAGTTGTGTGTGGTTCAGTTCAGAACCATGTGCCTGGGAGCACATGCCCCAAATGTAGGTCCTCAACAGAGGGAGAAACCTTGGGTCCACAGCCAGTGGAGAGACTGTGGGCGCCCACGTTTCATCATTTTTCCCCAGCCCCTAATGTAACTTGGACACCTTTAAAAAGGAAAGCTTAGTTCAAGGGCTCTGCTGTGCCAGGTATGCATGGCAGTTAACACCAGCATCAATCTGTGTTGGTTGCATTGCTGAGACATGAGAGCACTCCATCCCAGCCTTATAGCCCGACTGCCCCAGCACAGGCATGGAAATTCCCTCCCTGGTGGTTGCCCCCAGGGGACGTCCTGGGCTTGAAATGGCTTGAGGCAAATTCCCTCTTTGGGGCAAGGGAACGGAGAGGGCAGAGCTGGCAAAGGTATTTGTTTAAAGATTGGCCATGTGCTGTGAATTTCTCTCTGGAGCACTGCAGAGCTCTACAGCCTCCACATAGCTGGCAAACAGAAGATCTTGCCTTTGATATGACTCTCAGAACACCCCCCTGCATGGGGGCCTCCAATGGGGGAGGAGAGGGAGGCTCTCCTCCTTCTATTCTCCTCTGTTTTAGTGTCTGAAAAAGCCAGTGTGAAATGAGCTTATTTTCCAACTGATTTTTGGGTGCAATGGAAGAACCATGGTTTGATCACTTCCATCTGCTCTCCCCCTTTCCCAAGACTCCACGTGAGCCCCTTCTCAGCCACCTTGCCCCAGCCGTGTCACAAGGGCACCTTATCAGGGTTCGATACTGTTTGGGTCACACTGACCAGATGGCAGGATGGCATGTTCTTCCCTGCCTTGGCTGGTGGCCTTGTCTGTGGATCTGGGTTTCATATTTGGAAAACGATAAGGGTTTCATGATAGTTTTGTGATAAATAAACTAGATTATGGTTCATCTCCAGAAAGATTCAAGAATATTGCTACTTGCAACCCTTTGAGACTGAACAGCTGGGAATCCTGCCCTGAGGCAGTAGGGAGCGATGTTCATTTATGCCTCCGGCATGCTCAGTGCTCTGCGAAGGGGAAGAGGAGGTCCCTGCCCTGTGCCAGTCTCAGGACTTTAGCTCCTGGCAGGGGAGAAGAGTAGAGCAGGACCTTCTCTACTAGCATGTCTTCTGCTGCCTGCACACCAGCCCATCCTTCTGATTAGCAGTGCCCTCCAGTGCTTCCCCCTACCTGATGGGCCTGCAGGCAACAGCAGTCTCCTGGCATCTTGCAGCCCTCTGTCAGAGGGAAGCTACCCCTCTCCTCTGCTGTGAGCAAAATCCTCAGAGTGCCAGCAGGCTCTGTCCAAGGCCTGTGGAACTTGGGTGGGAGAGGGTTTGTGGGGAGCTCTGCAGCTGGGTAAGAGCTGATGTAGGCCCCCGGCCAGCTTTGCCAGGAGGATATTGTAGGCAAGTCTGGCAGGCAGGAAAGCATTGCCGCATAAGGTATGGCTGGTGCTGGCTTACTTTCCTGATGTTTGCTCTTTGTGCGTTTGGCTGGAGAGAGGGTTTGTCAGCAACTGTGGCTCTGCACTGGCCTCTTGGTGGTTGTGGTACCCAGTGCAGAGCTCTGCTGGAGGTGGACACTGGGGTTAGCAGTATCCCTGTCCTCACAGAATCACAGAATGGCTGAGGTTGGAAGGGAGCTCTGGAGATCATCTTGTCCAACCCCCCTGCTCAAGCAGGGCCACCTAGACCCAGTTGCCCAGAACCATATCCAGATGGCTTTTGAATATCTCCAAGGAGGGAGACTCCACGACCTCTTTGGGCAACCTGTGCCAGTGCTCAGTAACCCTCAAAGTAAAAAAGTGTTTCCTGATGTTCAGACAGGACCTCCAGTGTTTCAGCTTGTGCTCATTGCCTCTGGTCCTGTCACTGGGCACCACTGACTTGGTGCTGGGATCCAGTTTATCTTGGTCCCCATGATGGAGGGGAGTAAAGAGTCTGAGCTGACTCCTCACGCCCCAGTAACAGGGAGTCTCTGCCCTCATCTCACTGTGATGGGGTGGTCTGGGAGGGCAGCTCAAACCCACCTTGCAGGCCAACAGCTGGGTGATGGCTTCCCTGGGTGGGGATCTTCTCCAGTGGCAGCAAGAGCTGAGGCCTCACTCTGTGGTGTGCCCTTCTGCTTGGCAGATACCAATGAGTGTGAGGACCCTGCTGTTCAGTGCCTGGGGGGAGAGTGCAGGAACACCCCGGGCTCCTACGAGTGCCACTGCCAGACTGGCTTTGAGCTCATCAACGGCACCATGTGCGAAGGTACGAACCCCATCCCTGCAGTCCTCTGGGTCCAGGACATACAGCCTCCCTATGGATCCCCCTTCTTTCTCAGCAGGGAGAAAGGGCAGGTGATGCCACCATGCATGGCACATCCATAAGGTTGTAGCCAAATGCAGGATTACCACGGACAGGGAAGATCTCTGTCTCCATGGCAAGAAAACCAAGGGGCCATGAGCACTGCAAGAGCTGCCTATAAGAGACTGGGGAGAGGGAATCCATGTGGCTTTGGTGAAGGGTGTCCCCCAGGGCCGGGTGCGTGGCCCTGACTCTGCTCCCTCTGCAGATGTGAATGAGTGCCTGAACAGCGAGATCTGCAGCCCCAGTGGCGAGTGTCTCAACAGTCATGGATCCTACTTCTGCATTTGTGCTCCTGGCTTCTCGAACATGGCTGGCGGAGTCAGCTGCCAAGGTGAGCTGGAGGATGGCAGCGACATACCTTTGGTCCTGCCCTCTGTTCCCTCCCCTGCTGTGAGGTCCAGGTTGATGATTTTGGCCTGATTTTGCAGATGTGGATGAATGCACAGACAAGTCCCGGTGCTCGCAGGGCCAGTGCCTGAACACAGAAGGCTCCTACAGGTGTCTGTGTGAAAATGGGTTCAAACACTCACAGGAGACTGATGACTGCGTGGGTGAGAGCTCGTTGTTGGGGAGATTAGCCCCCTGGGACTTGGGGGATAGATGCAGCCAGTGCAGGGGGGAGGGCAGTTCTGCTCCCAGCACCCAAAGTTGCTGGTGACTTGTAAGGAGGACTAGCAATGGCTCAGGGCCTCTGGCCAGCTGAACTTGACCCACGTGCTGCAGTGAGCAAGCAGGGTCCCCGTCTGACCATCCTCATCCCCTTGCCCTTCTTCCTGCAGATGTGGATGAGTGTAAAGAATATGGGGATGCCATCTGCGGCACGTGGCGGTGCCAGAACAGCCTGGGCTCCTACCGTTGTATTATGGGCTGCCAGCCTGGCTTCCACTGGACCCCCTTGGGTGACTGCATCGGTGAGTATGGCCCTGGGTGTCCCTGTCCCTCCTCCTGGCAGTGACAGGGTGGCTGTGGGACATCTCTGCCAGGGGCGCGGGGGAGAAGGAGGAGGAGGAGGAGGAAACGTGTGGCTGGTGGAGAGGCAGATAATGCTGAGAGTTTGTTTTCTTGGCTGAGCTGCCTGCTTGTGTCTAGACTTCTCTCTTCCTGGCATCTGGAACAGACACTGCATTGTGCTGCTTTCCGCTCGGGGAGAGTCCTGGGCAGGTTACAGCCATTCCAGGCTTGGGGCTGGACCACAGCTCCCTGTAAGCTGTGCTTGCTGGGGCTGCTGCCTGTGCCAGTCACCTGCCTGGCAGGGCTGGGTGAGGGCAAAGGCTGCTGGTACCACTGTGTGCTAGGCTGGGGACTCTGGGTTTGGAGTTCAGGCTCCAGCAAAGAGGAAAGAGCAAAGGGGTTTCTACAGTTTTTGAGGCTCCCCCCGGCTCAGGGAAGGCTGCAGCAAGGAGGAGCTGCTGCCAGCCTCTGGGCTCTGGGCTGCTCCAAGACTCAGATTTAGCATGTGGAGCTACTCCTGGCCTTGGGAGCAGCGGGCTGTGGGCACGCAGCTGCTCTGGCTGCTCCAGGGAAATCTCTCCCATCCAGCAGTAGGAGGGGAGTGGGATACAGCCAGCAGGGCTGTAAACCTGCCCTCTGTAGGCAGAGAACCCAGTTGTGACTGTCCAACCCCACCAGGCTGGGGCAAGGCAGAGATTACTCCCTGGCACTATAGCAGTTGGAGAAAGACCAGGTCAAGAAGAACGGGGCAGGAGGGTATCATACTAGATCTTTCTGCTCTTGCCCCATACACTTCAGTTGCACCCTTGTATCTCCTGCCGATGTGAGCCTGTAGGCTCTGTGTCCCTTTACGCCTCTGCAGGGACCTGTGCTACCCTCAGTCACCCCTGCCAGCCACCTCCCACACTTCACATCCATTTCCCATTCCCACTTTGCTCCTGTTGCTCTATCCATGTGGCCTCTTTGCACCTCTGGATGTTGCAGGAAGCATCTCTTAAAATGTGCACTCATAGCAGGGGAGTGAGTGGGGCAGCCAGACACAGTCCCTCACATCAAGGGAATGCCTGCCCCATCCCCAGTCTTGGGGTCAGAGCAGAAGGGCCTGGGCATGGGGGGGTCCATTGGGAGAGGTGGGGTCTGGGGCAATTCCTGCTCTCCGCTCTGCTGCAGATATAGATGAGTGTGCCAACGAGACGCTGTGCGGGAGCCATGGCTTCTGCGAGAACTCAGATGGCTCCTTCCGCTGCCTCTGCGACCGTGGCTATGAGAGCTCGCCCTCTGGGCACTACTGTGTTGGTGAGTCTTCCATGATCACTCTGCCAGTCAGTGAGGGAGAGCCATCAGCGGATGCCAGGCTGGTGTCCCCGCTGTGTGACAGCTCCCAGAGCATGGGCAAGGACTGCATCCGCACATGGAGAATCCCAGACATGGACAGGGCAGCTCGTGGAGGCAAAAATCCTCCCCTTAGCACGGCAGATCCTTGGGACTGCAAAGGAGCAGGGCTCTATGAAAAAGTGAGCGGCTCCCAGTGAACATGGAGCCCTTCCCTGTGCAGGTGGAAAGGAGGTGCTCGGGGGCTGGACGCACTGAAGGTGCTAGAGAGGTACTTTAATGGGTGCCTGGAGAGAACAGGCAGGGTGTAATATAAGAAAAAATGTTTTCACCATGAAGACAGGCAGGCAGTGGAACAGATGCCTAAGATGGCTGTGCAGTTGCCTGCCTTAGAGGTTTTAAAGACCCAACAAGACAAAGCCCTGAGCAGCCTGGTGGGATCCCATAACTGACCCTGCTTTGAGCAGGGGTTGTGCTACATACCTCCAGCGGTCCCTTCAAACCTGGACGATCCTGTGATCCAGTGACTCACTGCAAGGTGGAGTTCAGGCTCCTTGAATCCACTGAGAGCAGGGCAGGAAGCTCTTGCCACACTTGTGCTGAGCCATGGTGTGAACAGAGCTCTCAGCTTGTCCCTAGCAGCTTCCATCTCCCTGCTGAAGGGTGACCCCATGCTGCAGACCATGCACAGGCTGCCCATGCAGAGGCAGGGCTTCCACTGCCCACCGCTGCCACTTGCTTTGCAGATGTGAACGAGTGTGAGCTGATGGTCGCTGTGTGCGGGACTGCGCTTTGCGAGAACGTGGAGGGATCCTTCCTGTGCCTCTGCCCCAGCGACCACGAGGAGTACGACACAGAGGCAGGGCAGTGCCAGCCCCGAGCAGCCATGGGTGAGTAGGCAGCTAGGACAGAAGCATGGGTGGCAGCTAGAGCAGGAGCGTGGTAGCCCTGGCTGGGGTGAGATAAAGCTGAGGGGCTGTACAAGCCCACGCAGGGATGGGCAAGCTTTTGTCTGAGGAGCCTGAAAGTGGGGACCTGGGAAGGCCATGCTGCCAGTGATGGGTGTGCTCTGGGACCTCCTAGGTGTGGGATGCTGCGTTGGGGTGCCAAGGACCCCATCCCGTCCCTGCTCTGCTGTCTTCTAGAGGGCCCCGAGACACACACATCCCACCTCTCTGACAGTGCAGAGCGCAAGCAGTGCTACTACCACATCAGTGATGTTCGCCTGTGTGACAGTGTCCTGGCCAAGAACATCACCAAGGAAGAGTGCTGCTGTACTGTGGGGGCAGCCTGGGGTGACAACTGTGAGACTTACCCCTGCCCCATCGCAGGCACAGGTAGGACTCTGGCCCCTCGACACCAGGCAAGGCCAGTGCTCTGCCTGCCAGCTCCACCTTGGTTGCACTAACAAGCTGTTTCTTTTCTTCCCATCTCCCCTTGGCATCTGCTTCCTTGCCAGTGGAGTACCAAGAGATCTGCCCTCTCGGGAAGGGCTATGTTCCCCAGCGAGATCTGCTCTCAGGAAAAGTCTCTTTCACAGGTACTAGCACTGTTTTCTCTCATTTCTCCCAGGGGGAAGAGGGAGGGTGCTGTGCAAAGCCCTGCATGGAGATGCATCCACAGAAATATCTCCCTGGGGCTGTGGTGGGGGATGCTAACACCCTGCTGCTGCTTTCCTCCATCCAGAGAAATCCCAGATTGCCAGTATCACCGAGCTGGAAGTGCCCCTTCCTCCAGTCCTGCCTCACTGCTGGCAGTGATTCTTTCTTGGTACAATTCTCCCATGCCCATTTTGAACCAGGGATGGGGTCTAGTAAGACACAACCCTTCCAGTTACTGCTCAGATCTCCCAGTGGCTGGCTGGCTCAGTCTTTGGCACTTCATCTCCAGGGGCTTGTGTTCTCAACCTTCCAGAAACACACATGAATTTCCTATTTGTGAAAGTATTCTGTTCCCTGCCATCCCTCGCCCTGCTCTGCCTGTGTGTGCTTCCCCCTCTGCTCTCAGGCATGGGGCCGGTGGGAGAGGTGGGGTGGGGGGGCTCACTTGGGGACCTGCCAGTGATCCAGGCCAAGGTGCCGTGCCGGCTTTCTGCAGGTACAACACCCAGCCCGCCTTGCTTCCACGGCTCTGCTCCCTGAGATGCTCTCTCCCTCCCTCCATCCCTCTCTCAGACATGGACGAGTGTGAGATATTTGGCTCCGAGTTCTGCCGCAACGGACAGTGTTTGAACACGGTGCCGGGCTACAAGTGCTTCTGCCGTACGGGCTACTTCTATGACTCCAGCAGGCTTGAGTGTGTTGGTAAGATGGTCTCCAAGTGCAGCAGGCACCCCACTGCGCACAGAGGGACAGACGTGCTGCTGCACCCAGAGTTGTCGCTGCTGCCTAGGCTACAGGGCCAGGTCTGGACAACAGGCTTCCTGGGACCCTCCCGGGGAACGAGAGAGGAGGTGGCAGGAGCCCCTGAGGTCCCCATTTGGGCAGGGAAAGGGTCACATTGCTCATGTCTGCCAGCCTGAAACATTGCTCTGTCCTTGTGTATGGGTAGACCAGGACGAGTGTCAGAACGAAGTATACTGCATCAACGGCGAGTGTCTGAACACGGACGGCTCCTACCACTGCTTCTGCAGCCTCCCTCTTGTGCTGGATGCCACTGGCAACCGGTGTGTGAACCTCTCCAGCAGGGCAGGTGAGCCCGAGCCCCCGCCGCAGCACACCTTCGCCCTGCGCATCCTGCCCCACAGCTGGGTCTCCCGGCAGGGAGCAGCAGGTGGGGACTCGGTGTCAGGCTGAGGTGTGCCAGCAGCAGCACAGTGTGCAGCCAGGGCAGGGGGGGCAGGAGCTGGAGCACATGGTCATCCCTCTCAGGACAAGGTAGGGTAGCACTCTTCTGAATGATCTTCATGGCATCCTTTGCTTGTGTCACTGACAGATGCCTTGGAGGAGTATGAAATCCACCTGGATGTCTGCTGGCAGACCGTTGCCGACTACATCTGCCAAGACCTGCTGCATGGCGAGCAGACCACGTACACCGAGTGCTGCTGCCGGCTTGGTGAAGCCTGGGGCCAGAACTGTGCGCTTTGCCCACACAGGTCCTCCGGTGAGCGGGGTGGCATGGGCAAGCATCCCCTGGCAGAAGTGGGGACGGGCTGGGCTGCCAGCGGTCATGTCATGCAGGGTCAGCCACATATGACTGCAGCAAGGGCTCCTCTTGTTGTCTGCATTGCCAAAGCCAGCGCAAGGAGTGGGTGAACCCACCACTTCTCCAGGGCTGAGCTGCACCAGTGGGTAGGATGTACCTGAAACTGGTTTGCAATGAGTCCAAGGTGTTCAAGGGGAGAGTTGCTCTGTGCATCCCGCTGCTCCTGCTTAGCTTAGGAGAGGTGAGGCAGTGGCAGCCCAGGATGGGAGCACATTGGGAACTAGGCTTCTTGCTGCTCAAGAACTTGGTGGCCCCAGACAGGAGCTGGTCTTCTCAAAGACAGGATCCTATCAGCAAACTACAGAGCTGCAGCTTTGGAGCCCATTGAGCCCAGCAGGCCTGGCTCTGCTGGCCTGGTGTGGATCTACCCTCTCTGGCCATAGTGGACCTATCTCTCTTGAGCCAGGCTGCTGAACCTTTTCTCTCACTGCTTGCAGCTGATTTTGCTTTCCTGTGTAATGGGGCCAGTGAAGACAGTGAGAGAGGGGCTGAGCTCCGAGAAAGACCTAGGTATGAGTACGCACCAGGCTTGGAAGACCCCCACTATGGCCTTCCCAGCCCCGATATGGGCCCCTACTACAACTACCTGGAGTCCGAGTATGGAAACCCCGATGCTGGTTTCCCTCGGAGGGACCCCAACAGCGAGTATCATGGCAGACCTCTCCACCACAGCCCAGGGCGGTCCCCACCCCGCTACCTGCCCAGCCAAACTGGTGAGTACTAGGAGACACAGAGACGTGCCTTCCCTCCCAGCCTGTGTCCATGGGGACTGCCTGGCAGCTCCCACCCTGGCCAGGGGGCTCCAGGCTTGGAGCAAGCTCTGCTCCTGGCAGCTCTGAGTCGGTCCTGGCCCCACCGACACCGTCTCGCCGTGTGCCCCCCATGTCCCCTCCACAGCTGGGTGGAGGATCACCCTGGTCTGACACCACCTTGCCACCCTCCAGGTCTCTACGAGGGCTTTGAGGGGCTGCAGGCTGAGGAGTGCGGGATCCTCAATGGCTGCGAGAACGGGCGCTGTGTGCGCGTCCGGGAGGGCTACACCTGCGACTGCTTTGACGGCTTCCAGCTGGACATGACCCGCATGGCCTGCGTGGGTGAGTGGCGGCCGGGGCCAGCCCCGGGGGCTGCCGGGCGGTGCAGCCGGGGCTGTGCGGGCAGCCGGGCCCCCGCATTCCTTGCCGGCTGCCGCTCTCTGGCGGTGCTGGCCGGGACAGCTGACGGAGGAGTCCCGGCTCTTCCTAGTGCTTCCTTCCCATAGACCTGGGACGACCTTCCTGGAGGTTCAGCCGGACACTTTCTGCTGGCAGCTAGGGCACCTCTGGGCATCACGGGGAGCCGCTGATGGCTCCCTTTGCATAACGCTCTTGTATTATCACCAGCCACTGTTACTGTATCCCTGATTAATTTCCTGTACGTTCGCCATTGCCCTGATGAAATTCCTCACTTTCCACCCTGCCCTATGAGGCACAGTCTCTAAAGCTTCTCTCTGCATTTCCTCTACATCCCTATGCCATGTCTCCATCCTTTTCACAGTGCAGCTTCCCCAAGCCAGCTGAGGCCCCGGGCGCTCAACGGAGCAGGTGCAGACTCTCCTTTTCCTTAGGCATGGCACTTACTGCAGCTCTCAGCATCTTTATTGCGTGACACAATCATGCAGCTTCATACAGAACCTGTGGTCGGTCTCTCTCCCCAAATGCTGCTGGGCAGAATGGCTGCCTGAGCTTTTACTCCCCATTCTGCATTTGTGCACTGTTTCCCTTTCTTTGGCCACAGTGCTTTGCATTTTCCTTCAGTGAATTTTGTCTGGTTGATTTTGGACCGCTTCTCTGCTTGATCAGAATGAGTCTGAACACTGCAAAGTGCTTGCAGTGTTGCATCACACAGATACATTTTATAAGCATGGGGATTCTTCCTTCGTCCACCTTAATGACAATATCTGGATGGATTAGGGGTCAGGACAGACCCCTGCTTAAATGGCTTTTATTGTAACAGCCAGGTATTGCTAATTACCTTTGGAGCGCAGCTTTGCAGCCCATTGTGCAATTGCCGCATTTTTATCTAGCCTGTATTTTCTCTGTCTGCTTGAGTGTCATGTGAGAGTGTGTTGAAATCTTCACTGTGGCCAAGGCACATCATATCCACTGCTTCTCCCTTATCTGACAGACCAGTTATCAGGTCAGCGAAGGGAACCAGATTGGATTAACGTAATCAGGCCTTAACAGATCTGCATCAGCTATTTAATGACCCTGATATCCTTTGGAGGGTTGTGACCTAATCACTCACAAACCTGGTCTGCTTAAGGGAATGGGGGTGACCAGTCTGTAATTCTGGATTCTCCCTTCTCTGTTTTTGAAGGTAGTTACCAGATTTACCCTTCCTTGGGTTTCTGAAACCTCCTTTACTCTCCATCTCAGAGAGAACTGCCAACTTTTCAGGGACTGCAGGACCATGTGAAGATGAGTTGCAGCAAGCCTTTAGCAATATGGATGTAACTGCTTCATCTAGCCCATTGTCGAACCTCTCCATCACAGTGTGGCCTTTCCCTCCCTGTACTCCTGCACCCTCATTTAAACACTTCAAACATGGTCTGCACCCTGTCTGGTCACCACAAGCATTTTTATGATGACTGGAACAAAGCCCGCGTTAGCTGCTCCAGCCAGCTTGGCTGGCTTTTGTTTCCTCTGCCGATAAGGACCAGACCAACATTCCCCATTGTTTCCTGCTAACATATTTATGGAGCCTTTGCTTGTTGCTTTTCCTGTCCTGGACTAATTAGCACTCATTTTACACTGGAGCCTGTCCCGTCCCCCCGTCCCCCGTCCCCCCCTTCTGAGGAAGCCCGTCCCATCCATGGCAACGTTCTGGTCCTGAGATTTAGCCTGTTCAGCCGCTGCTTTGGCTGCATATGAAGGCTGCCTTGTTCCCCAAGCTCTCTCATCTCACACTTCCCCTCTCTTCCTTCTCCCTCCCATGACTGCTGTGCTTTCTCCCACAGTGCCTGGAGGTTTTGCTTCCAGCCTCCCTCCCAGGGGTTGCACTTCCCTTTCTTTACCAGATGGCCCCCTCCACCTGTGCTACGGGTAACCCGAGGTCCCCAGAGTGGCAGAGCTCTTCAGTCTTCCCAGGGGGTCTGTCGGTCACTGCTGGGGGCCTTCACTCTCCCTTGGGTGGCCAGCTGAACCCATCAGCTGCTCCCCACTCCTCCCTGCCGATATGTGGGGGGGGGGGGTTGAGGCTGGAGTTTGTGGTCAAAGGGCTTGGACCTGCCTTGGCAGGTGAGGATTTGGGGTCTGGAGGTCCTGTGGGTGCAAACGAGGACTCGGGTGCACAGGGATGCTCTGCCTAGCTGGTGGCCCCACCACAAGTTGGGGTAGCTTGGGCAGACTTGTCCAGGGAAGTGCATTTAGCAGAGCAGACTCGTCGCAGTGGGGCAGCTGCTGTAGGGCTCGCGTACATGCTCTAGCCCAACGGCGAGCCCGCTAAGTAAGTGAGCCCTTTGGCACAGTTTGCAGGTTAATAAAACAAGCCCTTGTTTGTGCAGTGTGAGGTCCCTCTATGTTCTGGTCCTGGAGGTGATAATCAGCCTCTCAGGGCCACCATCATCTGCCTTCTTGGTCTTGTCAGATCAGGAAAGGGTGTTTTCCAAGGCTGAAGGTGGCCTTTCTCCCAGATCTTACGCTAGCACAACTTATTAGCAGGAAACTGCTAACCCGAGGGTGTCACCAGCTGCAGAGCATGGGGGGGGCCTTATCTGGTGTGCATTGCTGGGGGGGGGGGGTGCTCCCTCCTGTGCTGGCATGTGCTGGGCGATGCCAAATGCTGGGGATGTCACCCTTGGGGACTGAGGGGGCTCTGTGGATGTACTGAGGGGTGTGGGAGGCTGGTGGGGTCATGGTGGGCATCCTGGAGGTGTTGGGGAGGGGCATAGGGCACCTGTGGGGGAGGGCTGGGAAGGAGTGGCAGCGGCACAAGGAGATCTTGGCTGCAGGCTGGGACTGCTCACTCTGCCACTGGCTCACCCCCATCCTTCTCCTCCTTGCAGACATCAACGAGTGCGAGGAGGTGGGTGGCCCTGAGCCCCTGTGCCGGGGTGGCACCTGCGAGAACACTGAGGGCTCCTACCGCTGCCACTGCTCACCAGGCTATGTGGCCCTCGCCCAGCCCCACCACTGCGTGCCCCAGACAGCCCAGAGCCCAGCGGCAGCGTAGCTCTAGGGGAGCAGCAGTGAGGGTGCCCCCGTCCAGTGCGTGGCTCTGGCACCCGGGACCTGGGAGCACGGAGAAAGGCCCCCCCGGGGCTGCGGGTGCTTCGAGGTTCTTCGCTTCTTCCCCTCCGAAGCGCACAACTTCCCCACCACCTCTCTGTACAGGCCAGGGCTGAGGTCCCAGCCTCTGCACCCCCCTCCACCCTGCCAGCCCCTGCCGCAGCAGAGCCCACCCTGGACCCCAGCACCCGGCACATCGCCCCGTGCTGTGGAAGCTCACAGGACACCTTCCCCTGCCACACAGCCCCAGCCTCCCCCTCTTGCCCTGCTGAGAAAGGGGCTTCATCTCCCCACCACTGCTGCACTGACCTAGCGACAAGCCTCACCCACATTACGGGTGCTGGCCCTGCTCCTTGTGAAGCATCCAGACCCTAGGCCAGAGCTTTGAGGGGGGGTCAACCCCAGCTTTCTAAAGCTACTGCCTAACCTTGGGGTGCAGGGGAGAGGCCGGAGGGGCTCCAGGGCCAGCTCTCCCTGCAGCCAGCCCAGGCGCATCCCTTAGCCCCGCACTTTGCCTTCATGCCCCACACCGGCTGGGCAGCGGGAGGGGAAGACAGGTCCAGCTTCCTTTCTGTAAAGCTGTTGGTGACCTTTTTTTTTAACCGAGTCTGCTGGAAACTTCTCTCATGTTGTTAAATAAAACATTTATTTTGGGCCTCTGTGGCTCAAGACACTGGGGCTGATCAGAACTGTGCTAGTTTTGCCTCTGCCGAGGGGCATGAGCCACATCCTCCCTGTGGGTCCAGCCTGGCAATGCCACCCCACTCTCGTAAGCCAATTCTTACCTCTCTCACACTGGCACCCAGCCTCCTCCCACTCCTGAGCAGAGACCCTTGCCAGGCCAAATACTTGCTTATCTCCCCAGCCCAGTGCCTGTCCCAGGAGCCAACTCCAGCCCCCACAGACAGCACAGCAGTTGTAGCTGTTCACACACAAGGGGGCTGCAGTTTATGCATGAGAGCATGTAGGTTTCTGCAGTTGGTTCTTGGGCAGGTCTGGGAGCTGCTTTTCCAGCCCCAGAGCCCTCACTAGAAATGTCTTTACCTATGCTGCAGCAAGCAAGGCCATGCTCTACACCACCACCTCCTCAGGGAGCCTTTGCACAATTTCAGGCCAGCACAGGACCAGCAAGGCAGGAGCACAGCCAGACATCGCCAACTAGACACCCTGGCAGCCAGGAGCAGATATGCCTGGCTGCTTGCAGGTCACCTACACTCAGGCCAGCATACCACCTCCATCCATGCCTTCAGCTGAGAAATAAGACCAGCCCATCCCCAACTAGATGCCCACCACTCTGCTTTTCCTCCCGCTCCTCTCCACTCACAGAAGACAACACAAGCAGATTTTGTCTAGCCTTTATTAAAAGGAAAGTTATAAAAAGAGGTTCAGGAGCTCCCAGCAGCTCCGAATTAGTAGTAGTGCAAACCATTGGTTAGAGAAAGAATCATCCCTGCAGAGACATCGAATGCTATTTGGCTTTGCATCCACAAAAAGGAAGTTTTCCCAGCTGCGGTCCTGCCAGCTTGAGTAGGGGCCCAGGACAGAGCAGGCTGCCAGCTCAGGGAGCTCCTCTCCTTCCCTCTCCTTTAGCTGCATGGATGGCAAATGCAAGTCCCAGGGGCATCCCGATTGCGACAGAGCAGAAGTGCAGGAGAGTGGATGCAGCCAGCATTCTACAAGAGGCACTGAAGGGGTTACCAGTTAGCAGCTCAGACACTAGCCAGGTTCATCGCAGAGAAATTCCTTTGTGAGGACAGACGGCTCCATTTCAACCAACTAAAGCACCTCCACAGAGCAGGTGGAGTATGATGCTCAGTCACTCCTCCCCCTTGAGCTGCTGTGAGAATACCCCAGGGGACTCTAAACAGAGTAAGAGCCCTCTGCCCGTGGCTGACCTTGCAGGAACACAGTACTGGCTGCTCAGAGGCTGCAGAGCTCTGAAGGAAGCAGTAAGAAATGCTTATTATATAAAATAATTTGGCCTGTGTTGTCTTCTGTTTTTCCCCTCCCCAAGCCCTACTAATGGCAGGGCTCCTCAGCTGGTGATCTGCACTGGTATCTTCCAGCAGAACAACATCTGGTCCTGGTCATCGACCAGCTCCCACTTCACAATCAGTTTAATCTGAAAAAGAGAGAAGAGCAGAGGGAAATAGAGCATTCAGGAGACTTTAAGGCAAGGACACGGGGAGGGGAGTTGTCACTTGTGTGGAGCAAGGAGGTCCTGGGAGTTCTGCACAAAGAGGATAGCACTAGGGCATTGCCCCCATGGCAGTAGGTGAGCCACGGTCATGCAGTGACTCCTGGAGTATCTTACATGGATGGAGAGTTCTGTTGCGTGACACAGGGGACCTCCACGCACTGCACTTGGATCTCCACTCTGAATAAGCGGAGTGGAAACACCCTGCAGCCTCCCAACTGAACTGCACCCTGGAATCAAGCACCCCTAGTTTGGGAGCATTTGGCTGAATGCAGCAGGCTGTGTAGGGAGGCATACTTGGACAGCTGAAGCCACTTCTCAGCAGCCGGAGCCAGGCTGCTTCCTCTGCTGGGTCTGCCCCAAAGTGGGAAGTTGAGACAGGGTCATACTCACAGCAGAACTGCTACCAGATAGTCTGAGGAGTCTTCTAACCTCCTCCCTCCCCTCCACAGGACAAGGTGTCCTTCCTTAAAGGCAGGTGGTGGGACTGTCCCAGGAAGGATGGTAGCTCTGAGGAGCAGACCAGCTGCCTGCTTACTTACACTGGGGTACTCGCTCTTCACAGGGAGTTTATTCAGGTAGCTGTAGGAATGGCCCTTCTGAATGGGGCACTGGATCCCAGACTTGCATCCATCAGGCTCAGGAATGGGAAAGGGTATGTCCACGTGCAGCATCTCACCGTACACCCTCGCTTTGCTGCCTTGGCTCTCGATCTCTGCAGAACATGGAGGAGCGTGAGCACAGCACCGGAGCAGGGAACACGTTTCTACCTTACACCCTCCCCTCCACATACCCTGGAGGCTGCAAGAACACGACTAAGGGACACTCTTCCTCCCCGGCCACTTCTTCCCACCCAGACCCCTCTCCGGCCACCCTTCCCCACTCCTCTGCAAGCAGTGAGACAGAGGCGATCGCCGCCCCCCTGGCACCCCAGCTGGGGAAGCGATACTTACTGCTGGCGAAGGTGACGTTGATGCTGTAGGATGTCCCCTTGTGGAGCAGGCAGGGCTGCGTGGGGCAGGGGCTCACGTTCACCTCTTGGATGCTGCCGTCTTTGGAACCTGCAAGGAAGAGCCGGGCTTACCGGGCCTTCTCCGCCTGCTGACCGCCCCCTCGCCCCGCGGCCGGCCGGAGCCACTCACCGCAGTCGACGAAGCGGAGGGGCTCAGCCAGGGCGGTGGCGGCGGCGCCCAGCGCCAGCAGCAAGGCGAGCGGGGACGGCACCATGGCGGCGGCAGCGGCGGCGTGAACGGCGGCAGCAGCAGCGGCTCCTCCGCGGGGTCACATGAGCGCGGCGGCCCCGCCCGCCGGTCAGCTGGGGCGCGCCCCGCCCGCGGGGCCGGGCCGGGGGCGGGGGGTCGGCCGGGGCCACCGCGCCCCCCCCCCCCCCCCCCCGGGAGGTTTCCGTGCAGCCGGGTGAGGCTGGACCGCGCTCCCCTGCCACCGCCGGTGCGGTGGCCGAGGGCGAGGCTGCAGCCTGGAAAAGGGCAGCGGATACACCGCCGTGGCTCCTCCGGTACAGGAGAGGACAGCGGGGGGGGGGGTTACTGTGATGGAACTACAGCACTTGGACAGACAGACAGCCTGGAAATCCCCATTCCTGGGCTGTACTGGCGCATTCAGTGCTAAAGGGCAGCGGCTGGAGGACACGCTCACGTACAGCCAGCGTGATGGGCTGGGAAGCTCTTTCCCTGCCTCTGCTGAGGGGGGAAAAAATAAACATGAAGAAGCTAGCGTAGTAGACCGGCCTGTGGCCTTACTTGTTACTTACTCCATACCTCATGTTCTGCAGGTTCAAAGCTGTCCGTGCAACGCGAGTGCCGAGAGTTACATCTACTAAGTAATTGGCGTGGCTGTTGCCGTGCAGAGAGTGCGTACAAGTTAGTCCTGCTTCTTAAACTTGTGAAACGCCAGAGACTTCCAGCTTTATGCTGTGGATGCTGAGACAAACCAGGGGACAATTAAAACACTTCAGAAAGCATTTGACCCAAGCTAAAGTTTACAGCTTTTCACCAATTTCACATGGTAGCAAGTGTTACCCTTAACGGGGTCATGTCAGGAACACAATGGAGAGAAAGGCACGCGAGTGCTGATTTGGTAGGAACAGAGCTGACACAGCTTCCCCCCTTCGGACCTCTGTCCCAGTGAGGTGTCTGCCTACTCAGCTTCAGCTGCGCTGCCAAGTGACTCAGAGGTGAAACCCCCACGCTTTGCTCAGGCTCTCCACAAAGGGTGTCACACCAGAAACCCCGGAGGTGTTAGCAGGACTGAGCGGGACTTGCTCTCATGTGTCTCTGCTGAGCAGTTCAGCTCTTCAGAAGAAAAGGGATCCCTTCCTTCAGAAAGGGGTGTGGGGTGCTTTTTTTTTTTAAAGGATTCTGAGTAAGCATTCAGTTTGTAGAGGCCTCAAAAAAACCCAAAGACCCTGCTGAGACTAAACCGTATATTTAAGTCTGCCTAGCACACTTCATAACCGACCCAGATAAAGTCTTTTCCTTGCACATGGGAACTCATGCCCTTAGAAAGGCTTTTCTTCTCCCCATCCTTCAAGTCTTACAGATGGTAAACAAAGCCGCCTATCTGACTGCAGGGAACAGAAGTGCAGTCGGGTCAGAGCAACACCACAAACTGCTGTCACACATTCACAGGATAAGCACTGTCATGCTTGGGAGCAAATTCCACAATGCATTAAATCAGGAAGCCTCCCTGTGAAACGGCTCAACAGATATCTTCTCTTCGCAGATGCTTTTGCACAGCGGCAGTGACTACGTACATACAACTCTACACGTATTTCAAAGGCTTTGAACTAAAAATCATTGAATCTAGGATCAAAATTAACACATCTATTCCCCCCCAGACCTGGATTAATAAAAAGCCTAAGAAGTGTAAGTTTGTAAAATTACAGCCAAGGCCTTTACACAAGAAAGAAGCAGAAACCTTCTGCCCAAGGTTTTTTAGCTGGTATCACGCATTACCATCATGCCAGTTTTGCAATAACAGCACTAAAGCTTAGATTGCCCAGGGCAGCATAAGCATTATAGGCCAAACAGACCTTGCTTTTAGGCACATGCCCCTTTCAACATCTGATACAGGACATGGGCCTCCAGGTCACCTTGGAGCCCCAAATACTTCAGAAAGACTCGATTCAGCTTTAGGCTGGTCTCATTATTTTGCAGACAGGGCTCCTCCCAGATTACCAACATCTCAGGGAGCTTGTGCTAACGTGCAGAAACACCAGGAGAAAAGGCTAAGAAAGCCAACAGATAAATTCTTTCCAGCAAGACTGATACTCAAGTTCTTCATTTCTGTAATCCAACCAACTCTATTACATGAGGAAAAAGTCTAAGGTTCCACTTTATGAGCTACCTACACCCAATGAATCCAAATCCCTCTAACAGCATTGCACTTGCAGCTCAGTAAAGACGCACCTGCAGGCACTACAGCAGCAGTGAATACAGAAGTCAGGTTCTCAAGAAAATCCACATACAGAGACTAATCAATTTTACCATTCTTTCAGCCAGAACATGCTCCTTTTGCTACAGACCGTCAGAATTCACGTCAAAACGCATCACAATCCGCTCTTGGATTCAACACCACACTGGAGGTTTTATTATCACCAGTTTCTGAAGCACTGAAACAAGTTCAGCTTTCCACCAAAACAGATACAAGATGATTTAAGCATACACATTGCAGAGGAGAGTAGAGCAAAATACCTAGAGAATTCAACTCACAGACAAATCTCTTCAATACAGTATGCTTAAAGAGAGCTAAACGAACTCCCCAAACCCAGATACCACAGACCAGAATAAGAAGGGGAAAACAAAACACAACCAAACCTAAAACCAGGTTACACTAAGCTGTCAGGAACAAGATGACCAACAAAATCACAGCCCAGGAAGGAAGAAAACCTAGACTGTAACTCTGGGTGAGAGAAAAACACTACCATAATACACAGCTAACAGAAGCAAAAAACCAGCCCAACGGTAAGAAAGAGGTACAAAGAAGTAGCTGTTCTCTTTAGTTACACCCACCTCTCCTAGCTGCTCCAAAAATTTGCCCCCAGCACCTGAGTCACTCATCAGCATAATAGATTATTAATTAGATTAAATTAACTCTGAGTAAGGCTAGCTGGCTTCTTTCTCATTCTTTCAGTCTGCAGTAATGATCTGAGCAACATCCCGAAGTGCCTTGAAGGTACTTGTGACACTTCGGACACTTAACACTGGTAAAAATGAAGGCAATTAGAAAGTAAGAGTGTCTGTTTTCTGGGGCTATATCCATTCTCCAAAAGGTGCTGACAGTGACTACAGTCACAACACAAGGAAATGCAGTAGGATCGGTCTAATACACCCTGCAGGAGAGAGAAGGAATGCTGGTGCTGTATGGAAAGCAGGCATGATCCCCCACCTTTTCTCCCAGAGTTCTTGATTTGCTCCTTCGGATTCATCTGCTTTTGGGATGCCACATTGATAATAACTGGAGAAACACCCCAATATGTTTTTAAAAACATTAAGTGTTCTGATGGGGATTCATCAGCCACTGCAGGTACCTACATTAATACCAGCCCCCCCGGGACTCTGCCTGTGATACTTTCCTGGCTTTATCCTAACGTTGTCAGAGTTCACCCAAGAGCAAGCAAGAGTAAACAGCTCAAACCAGTCTTTATTCACATGCTCAGGGTGGGACAAATAAGCAAAAGCATGTGGTTGCAAAAGCATCGTCTTGCTTGGAGCGGGACGGGTGAGAAAGCAAACCGTCACAGGGTCCCCTGACGTTCAGTCACCCTCTCCCGCTGGGATGACTGGTTTCCCTCCGCCATCCCACTGTGTGACCCTCCACAGGCCTGGCCAGGGGCGAGGAACAGGATTCCTCCCCCAGAAGCACATGAGGAAGAAAGAGATTAAGACTCTTAACCGTGGACGCATCCGTGAGCGACCGGCCAGACCGCTGTCACACGGCAGACGATGGGGAGGAGGAGAAACCACCGAAGGAAACGTCCCTCAGGCGGCTACAGGGCAGGGCCGGCCGGGCTGCCGGGGGCCCGGCTCCGGCAGGAGGGAAGCCAGGAGCGGGGGGGACGGGAAGGACGGTGGGGGAGTGCGGGAGGCTGAGCACTAATCCCCTCCGCGGGGTGTCTGAGCTAAGCCCCTGCCTGGTAAAGGAGAGCAAACCAGAAAAGCCAGGACCGGGGAAAAACCCTAAAAACCCTTCAGTCGGGCCCCGCGTTTGCTCCCCTGCTCGCCTAACTCCCCCTGCGGCGGCTCCTTGATCCCCCTCGGGGTCTCTGGGTTCTGCTCAGGGTAAACAACCCTCACAGCTAATTCCAGGACAAACACGCTCTGCTAGAGAGCGCTGCCTTATTTATTGCATTGCTCTTTACTGGTTTGTTACTGGTTATTTCCCTCCGTGAGCGTCACCGCTTGTGAAAGCAAACACCCCCAAGGACTAACGGCGGCTCCCTGCCTTTACCGGGGACCCACCGCGCCGGCCGGGCCCGCCCGGCGGGGCGGGCAGCGCGTTGCCTAGCAACCCCCACCGGCTCAGCACTTCCGCCTCGGCGGGCGCCATGGTGGCCCTCGCCGGAAGCGGCGGCGGCGGGCAGCCAATGGGCGGGCGGGGGCGGGGCGCTGAGGCGGGCGTCGGGCGTCGGGGGCAGGATGGCGGCGCCGGGGGCTCTGAGGGGCTGGTGGAGGTTGGCGTTGGGCGGCCGGATGAGGAGGTACCGCTCCGCGGCGGGCCCGCTCGGTCCCCTTGGCCTCTTGGGAGGGTGCCGAGCCTCCCCGCTGTGCGGCAGGAGGTGGCGGGGGCCGGGGCCGGGCGCGCCGCCCCGTGGCGGGGACCCCCCTGAGGGTGCCCCTTTCCTCCCCTCTCCCTGAGGTAGCTGGTGTCCCGCTCCGCTGCGCCGAGGACGAGCGCTGCCGAGGCTCCCGCCGCGCCCTGCCTGTGCGGTTGGCCGCCCGCTGCGGTGGGCATCGTCCTTCTCCCAGCCGGGCCCGACGGAGAGCGACCCCAGCGAGGGACAGGTCTTCCTCAGCGAGAGCTGCGTGAAGGTAGGGACCCCGGGAGGCAGCTCGGGTGCCTCTGGGAGGGATTTCCAAGCTGCCTGCTCTGCTGTGGGCACATAGGGGAGGCGTTTGAGTGTTTGCCGGTTTGTTCAGCAGGTCTTTTAATCCTCTCCTCCTTTGCAGAGGCTGCTGGAGATCACAGAAGGCTCAGAGTTTCTCAGGCTGCAGGTGGAAGGAGGTGGCTGCTCTGGATTCCAGTACAAGTTTTCCTTGGACACAGTTATCAATCCTGATGACAGGCAAGGGCAAAGGGGTGTAGTGGTGGTCAGGTGTGACTGTTCTTTGCAAAGGTGATGAGAAGGGGGTGTGTGACATGACAGTACCTTGCGTTGAAGGGAGGGAGCCTGTGAGATAAGGAAAGTGCTCAGGCAGTGCTTCTCTGTTGGGTCTGCAGCACAGTTAATGGTTAAATATGCTGCTTTTCTGCAGGGTGTTTGAACAAGGTGGTGCCCGTGTGGTCGTGGATGTGGACAGCCTGGCCTTTGTCAAAGGTTCCATGGTGGACTTCAGCCAGGAGCTGATTCGCAGCTCCTTCCAGGTGGTGAGCAACCCCCAGGCAGAGAAGGGTTGCTCATGTGGGACTTCCTTCTCTGTCAAATTCTGACTGGACTTCCTATGGATGGACACTGTCTGCAGAGGCTTCCTGGCAGTCTTCAGAGGGTTTTTGCTTGTTGTTTTCCCAGCTGCTCCCTTTCATCTCCCTCACCCTGTAACACAGCTGTTACATATGACTCCAGCTGTGTGTGTGTCTGCACTGAGCCTATCTGAAAGACTTGTTGGCCTTCCCTTCAGAAACACGAAGTAGCTGTGAGCACGCACATGGGAGCATCTTCAGCGCCTTGTGAACCACTGGCCAGGTGGTGCTGACTTGCCTACCCTGTCCTGAATGTGGAACCACTTAACTGCTTGTCTCTGCAAGAGAAGGCTGTATGTATGTGTGTGTGTTTATTGAAAGTTCTTACTAAAAGAAAGTCTTTGATTGGTATTGCTCATGCATTCTCACACAGGTAGAATCTGGGTTCTTTCAGCCTACTGTTGCTTATTCCTTGTCTTCCAGCTGAATGGGACTTGGAGTCTTTCTCCCATACACCTCCCAGTGTTGCTGACTCTCCACTTCCCAACTCACAGTGGGCTTTTCCAGATATTTCACTGTTCTCCTTTCCAGCAGGCTTCTCTCGGTCCCAGGAACCTACAGTGGTTTTGCTGTCAGTCCCTGGGATGAAAGTTTTTACTTGTTTAGAGTAAGTGAAACTAAAAAAATTGAGGTAGGAAGAATTAGTAGCTTATTTCTTTTCTTTAAAAAATAAAAAGCTTGTGTATATATATAAAAATAAAATACACAGCTGTCCATCCCCCAGTGCCATTTTAGGCTGTTCCTAAACCTGGCTTAGAATTTTAGGTCATACAGACTCTCAGGTTTCATAGTGTGTCTGCTGCCTTCCTGTGCCAGCAGGAAGGGAAGTTCAGGTGACACAGGCAGAGGAGGATCTGAAGTACTGCTTAAGGGTCCTCAAGTCCTTTTGACTTAGTTGTCTGAGAATCTTTTCCATAACTTTCTTCACCGTTTAATCTCTGTCTAACTTTTGCGTGGTTTGATGAAAGAATGAAATAGCTCCTTTCCTTTCTGAAACTCCCATAGAATGGGAAATCTCGAAGTTTCCAGAGCAACATCCTTTTGATTAGTTGTTTTCTGTAGTTTTTTATCTAGCACTAGATGTCTTTTAAATCAAAGTGATTCACCTGCTTCTGGGTGAAAGGAGAGATGGGGAAGCTATTTTTGTTCCCTCTCTTATGTTTTATCTGATCATAACCAAATTGTCTAAGACTCGAGTCTTTCACATGAGTGTGGGAACACTGCATGACTTTGGTCTCAAGGAAACTGCTTATGGCAAACCATGAGCTTTTTAAGACTATGCCACAGGCACTTTTGTTGTTAAGCTTCCCAAATGCCTTTCTAAACTAATCAGCAGTGCATATGTACAGCACTGATTTGCCTATTGATTTCTAGCATTCAGAGGGTTGATAACTAGTTTCAGTTTCATCTGTAGAAGTTACAGGAGTTTGTATGTGATCTGCTCTGGCTGTCACATGGGGAATATGGATGGGATTTGGAGCAGCAGCTCTTTTTGTTTAGCCCTTTGCATTTCCGTTTCCTGCAGTCAACAAGTTCTACCTAGTTATGTTGCTATCAGAGGGAGCTGAATGTAGCACTGTCCCATTTTTTAAAAGGGAGCAAAAGGATGTGATTAAAAGACTTGTCTAAACCCCTGCAGGATGTTTTGGCCCTACCCTTATGCTCCCAGGTCTTGAATGTGATGTCATCCAGAACTGCCTTTGAAAAGTGTAAGACCTACAAGCTTGTGTAGGTAGAAAACATTAGATAAACTCCTTTTCTTTCAGCTGGGATAACTGAGCAATGAAAGTTGGTGGGAGGAATTGCTTTCTGAACCAGGAAGTACAGATCCGTTCTTGATCCATTTCACACAGTCCGACCTTGGTTAAGTCTCTTTCGGGATCTTCCATGGGAAATAAAAGTGCAGGAGTAGTGCTGGGGAGGTAGCAAACCAGTAGCTACCAAGGCTTTTTTTTCCCTAAACTAAAGCCTGCCTTCAGCCCCTGTAGGCATGCAGCCTTCATCTTGAATTACTGTTCTTAGTAAATGTAAATACGCTGTCTCTGTTCAACCTAGCCAGGTTCCACCTGCCCTCACTCACACTACACTGATGAAGTAAATCAAGCAAGTGCTGGAGTGGAGTGCCACCCCTTTCAGAGAATCTGCCTTTCCCTCCCAGGCACTATACAGAGGATGAGGCTTTGGGTCTCCACCAGTGCCACCAGCAGCATTGCTGGGCTGATAGGGAAGCTTACATGTGTGGCTTGCTCTGTCTGCGGTTCTGGCAGTACTGCTCTAACTGCACTAGGTGGACCCCTTACTACTTGGGTGTTGCTGTGCTGAACATACACAGGCATTTCGACTTCTGTCTGGGGTGAGGTTGGATCTGCTCCATGCAGGGCCTAGGCAAGAGCGAAAGTCTCTTTGCAGCTGCCTGTTTTGGAGGCAAGCTGGAGCTGAGTTCATCTGGTATTGCAGCAGTGTGGTCTCTAGACCAGAGAAATTGCTAGGAGCTGGAGAGGTTCCAGCTGTACATGTTGCTCTTGGCCTCCTAGTCCTGCTTTCTGGGAGCAGCTGTGATCTACTGGCCAAAGCTATTAGTCTTCCAGTTCCCAGGAGGGAATGGGTGCAAAGGGCTGTCTGTCACCTCCAGAGTCCTCCTGACTCTTAAAAAAGTCTGTCAGTGCATCAGAAATTGAACACTTCTGTCCACATTAGCAAGTCAGCAAAGGGGGTCCTGTAGCAGAGGGGGGTGAAGGTGACCTTGGTGAATTTTGGCTGTGTAGGCAGAAAAGGCTAGATCCTGGCTCCTACGGAAGAAAAAAAATAAACACCTGTCAAGGTTTGTACACTGAATAGCCTTAGGGGGCAAAAATGGCACCATGCTGTAGGCTGTGGGGTAAGACCAGCAGTGCCAAGAGAACGGTGCAGAAGATTAGACAGGAGATGTGGTTCTGCCTGGGCTGTGAGGGACTGGCAAGGCACGCCTGTGAGGGGCCCGTAGTGTGGGGATAGGTGGGAGCCCTTGCACGGAACCACCGAGAAAAAGCAGGAGTACGGAGCTGGAGGTGCCGCCTTCGCTTCATGGCAAATGAGAAACTGCAGTGGAAATTCTTTCTCTGCTCCCACATGAAGAAGGAGGATTCTCTCAGTTCACCCACCTTACAAGGAATGAATGATCAAGAAAGATATTTATGGCAACCTACGTTAAGATGAAACTTCAAGGGAAAAGGGCGCAATCATTGGTGTCACTGACAGGCGGGTAGAAGAGGATGAAATAGAAATCCTTACTTTCGCGAGGGCTTGTTGGAGCTCTGCAGGGACTTGTTAGTAGACAACCAGCACATCCTCAGCCCATGACTGGCTCTGTTCTTCAAATTAGGTATCTACCATCACCTATTAACTGTGGGTCTCTCTTCCAGGCTTCGAGACAAGCAGTGGTAGAGAAATGGCAGATTTTTGTCATGTCCCTTTTCTCATGGTTTAGGGATATGTATGAGAATGCCGTGCTTGCCTTGGTGGGCTTCTGTGTGGTACTACTTGCTACAAAGAGTGTTTGGGGGTGAGTGGCTCTTATAAGACTGAGGGCCAGCCTGGGGTAGATGTTAGGGGAACAACTGGCCCTCTGACCGCCAAATTTTTATCTGCAAAATTTCACTAAGCTCAGTCCTTTCCCGTGTGAAATTGCACGTCTGTACAGAGCTGTTGGGTGAATCAGGAAGACAGCTAGGGCTGAGGAGCCAGTACCCCCTGGATGACACCCACCAGGGCTTCTGCTTCCCCCCCTGCCCCATAGTGTAATTTCCTGCCACCTTAGAGCTTGCCTGAGTCCAGCACCTGGGAGAGGAATCACTGAATGGTGGAGGAGGCAGTAACAGGAAGGCAAAAGTGCATGAAAGAAGGTTTCTCTTGTCTGTGTCCCACACTGAAGGCAAATGCTTTTGTATCAGTAAAAAAACCAGAGCAGTATAAACCCCACTATTCACACAGTTAGCTGGGACTGGCCAGAGGACTTTACTGAGTTCAGAGCAAGCGTGCTGCATTTCCAGGATGAGCTGCTACGGCACATGCCTGAGGACTGAACCACACACCTTCTCCACTAGCAAACACAGCAGTCGGGTTCATTAGCAGACGGTGTGATAGGATGTTGACCTTTTTGACTTCGCCACACCAGCTGAAGCTCTTGTCCAGCGTTCACCATGTTCCTCTGGAACAGGCTGTAGCTGCTGGAGAGACTGGCAGCAGAGAAAGGGATAATGTTCCGTAATGGTGTGTTTGATATGACTGTCAGGCAGCCTGGAAAAAGAACCACGATTCAAGGAGACTGAGCATTGGTGAGAATAAACTGCAGCCACCTGTATTTTATCAAATTCTTCCATTTGGGTAATCTTTTTATTGCTTTTTTTTTTTTTTTTTTTTAAGAGGTTGAATCCTTGAACCAAACGCCCTTAGGGGCTAGGTATAGGATTGATGGTGCAGTTTGGATCTTGCTGGGTTCTGAGGAATATGTTTGCTCTGCATGGTTTCCAGGATTAGGATGCAACTGGCTTTGATCTGTGCAGATACCTGCTTAGGAAACAGCTCAGTAGATCATGGACTTGGGGTGGGTTTAGCATCCAGCTGTGGATAGAAACGCAGTGGTGAGGCAGCTGAATGACAGCAAGATGGGCCATTACTCCAAGGCTGTGATTCCTCGCCCTGTGGGGAGCAGTTTGTGCACAGTGCTTCCTGCCTCTGGCCTTCCCAGCATTTGTATGGCTCTTAGTATTTCCTGCTTGAGCAATAAGAGTTTATGGCCCTAGTCTTTGTGGTTGATTAGAGCCCAAGTTTGTGCCCCTGTTTTAATCAGTGCTCATTTACCTTTGGCATCCTTCAGAGGAACAGAATGGTATGTCTTTCAGTTGCCATGGAAACAGTGAGACTAAATGCACATTTCCATGGCAACCTGCCATTATCTTCAGCTCTATCTGTGGGTCTCATTTTCTGACCATGGGGGTGGGGTGGTGAAAATGGAACTTCATCTCTTAAAAAAAATTTTTAAAAAAAGGAAAAGAAAGATGCTACCACCATCATCATCACCACCCCCTTTCCTCCTCTGACTCAGGCTTCGGGCTGAGAGAGGCCTGTGACTACTGCCACCATCCTGTGTGCTGGGGCTCCAAGGTATTGTCTTCAGCTCCTCTCTTTCACCCTTCTAAAAATAGAGACATTCAGAACAATTTGATGACAATGTTCCAGCTCTTCTCTGAGCTCTTTGTTTCCTCAACTAATGCTCCCAGAAAAGGCCCTTGAAGTTAACTGAACTTTCCAACAGGTTCCGAAAGTCAATGTGTCCCAGCTCCTTTTGGTCTGAAGGGACAAGGGTTAATTATGGGGTCTAAGACTCTCAGGATCAGCCTTTGTCTGCTTCGACTGGAGGCACCAGGGCACATCACATTAACCTCAGGAGCGAGGGACCTTATTGCAAGGGGGGCAGCATGGACTGCTCCAGGAGGTCACACCCATCAGAGAGAGGGATCAAAGGTGATGCTTGTCTGTTTTATGTGTGACTCAGGGGGTGTAGGGCAGAGAAACCAGGTGTTTGCTGTATGATGGGTCTTGCAGTCCCCCGGCCAGAATTGCTCTTGGCCACTGCTAACATCTCTGCCTCCCCCAGCCACTGAGTCAAAAAAAGAATAGAATTTGCTGTACTTTGAGCAATTGCACACAGCTGTTCCTTAAGCCTGTGTTCATTATTCTTGTTCTAGCTGGCTTGACCTTTAGTTAATTCCTCTTATTCACGGTCTAATCTTCGTTACTGAGGGGAAAAAGCTTGTCTTGCACTGTTCTAGCCTGATGCAATAGAGTCATCCATGGAGAGGATGTGGTAGAGCTTTCCTGCCCCATCTGCCCCACTAGCCTTTCATAGGTGCTGAAGCAGAGGATGATAAAGCTCTGTCTGCTCAGGAGTTACATGGAGGCAGATGCAGTCTTCAGAACAGGTCAGCCAGGTGCTGCTCAAGCACAACTCTTCCATGTTGTAGTCTACCACAGTGCTGATTGCACATGACAAAGAGCTGTCACTATCAGCCTGGGTTCTCATCAAGGGGAGAACAAAGACCAGAGAGCCCTGTACGTGGCTGGGCTTGCAGGATTTCACCCTGGAAGAATTACTGCCTGGACACGCTGCCAGGGTTTGGTTGGGAGCTATTCCTTGGAAGACACCAAGAATGGTCTCTGAAATGTGGGGACGTCCCCCCTGAGCTGAGGTGCTGAGCACTGGGACAAACTGTGGGTTTGCATGGGCAGAAGTTTGCTGGCAGATGTGCTGCTGGTGCTGGACCTGGCTGGCTTGGCTCCATGAGGTGCTGTGGCAGAGGGTATGGAGGAAGGTTTGCTGTACGTGCTTGTGTGTGAAGCGGTGGCTACCCTCCGGCTGCTGTGGGGAGCTGTCCTGCTGCATGGCAGTGTGAGAGCAGGGACAGCCTGAGCTCCTCCTGCTGAGGACCGCTGTGGGCTGGCAGGCTTGTGCCGTGGGCTAGAACCATAAGGAGGTTTGCCTGTGGGCTCGGTCATAGCCCTGCTCCTGTGGCTTGCAAAGCTGCACAGCCACAGGGTGGCTTTAGGCTCTTCCCTTCATGTCCATAGCAGCTGAGCAGGCACTGACTGAGGGAGTGACACAGCCCCTTGTTCAGCTTCTTGGCACACAGGGTCAATTCTCTTTGCCAGCATCCTGCGCTGTGTCCAGGCGAGGATGGCCATGTTCTGGCCAGCACATCCCACAGGCTGTGTGACAGGCTTCCCTTTGCTTCCTTGCCTACCCACACATGCCTGCTACAAACTTCAGACCTGGAAGATTCGTGTTAAATATAGAAACTTTTCAGGGAAGAGCTAATAGCGTTTGCAAAAAAGAATTCAGTAGCTGCCTTTGGTGACAAGGGCAGAAATAACGGGGCGATGCTATTGTTAGCAGAACTTATCTACCAGCACCTGCAAAAGCTTAGTGGGGAGCAGGGAAGCAATGGGACTGCATGGCAGATCCCTTGGCCTCTTAATAAAACGCTTCCCCCTGCTGCCACTGTCCTATGTTCCCAGATAACAAGCATAGGCCAGAAATAGGACTGCCGTGGTGAAAGTAGTTACTTAATCCTCTTCGAGCTAAGCAAAAATGTATCAGTGAAGAGCCAATTCACAGGGCAGAGCTGAATTACATGGGAGAAAATTGTGTCTGCAAATCAAATGAAGCTCTAGCACTGTGAGAGAGTGAAGACAAAACAGGCTGGTATGGGAGAAGAGGGAATAGCCCCGACAGATGCTCAGGGGTGGAAGGCAACAGGAGGTATTTGCTGAGCCTCCCCCAGCTCCGCTGCAGAAGCATGGGTTTGTGGACGGATGTGGCTGTCAGAAGGTGGGAGGGCACTTACAGCTGTCCACGTATTGTAAGAAGCAAAAGAACCTGGTGAGACCTGGGAGCCTCTGAGAAGACAAGAACTGGTGAAGGGATGGGGTGTAGTTCATGTAGGAAAAAGTGAATGGGATGGAGGAACAAAAGTAGGCAGCTAGACCAAGGGGATGCAGGGGCTGAGCAGAGTATGTGCCTGTGCCCACTGGGCAGCTGTCCCCCTGAGATACAGCCGTGGGGATGCCAGATCCATGAAGCCACTGACCCACTCTGCTTTGCGCTGGCTGAACTTTGGATGGCAACAGCCTGTGGGGCAGGACCTTCAGCAAACAGAAAGTGCTAAAGTTTCAGAGATGAAAACCAGACCTGACAGGACTGGAAAATTACCTGCTTTTCAAGGGCTGAGCCCTGCTGGCCTAGAGAAAAGGCACCAGATCCGTAAAGCAAGGGTGCACAGAGCGCCTCGGTCGATGTGTTACATGCTTAGGAGCATGGGCTAGTTGTCCGAATGAGTAAAGGCTCCTGTTGTAAGGAGTTGAGGACCAGACTTCTGCTGCTTGAGGATGTATGCTTCTACAATATGCTGGGCATTGCAGGTTGATGTCCTCTCGATCCGTGCTGGATGTGATAATTTTACAGGGCAGATGAGACTGCTAGAAGTGTCAGGTTGGGAGGGCTTCTTAAAGAATGGGGCTTGGGGGGGGGAAGGGGAGTCCTAGGTCCCCTGGGGCTGGTCCAAACACGTAGTTCAGCAGGACAGCTTATTGAGAGAGTTGTTTATCTCAAGACAAAATGAGGGCACACCTTGTACAGCGTATGGATGCTATGCTGGGCACAGAGAGGTCTCACTCACTGCCTGAGCTCCTCACCTAGTGCTCGGGTATGAAGGGCTTGCTACGCATGACCCTGCAAGCTTCTTTGGCCCGGGGGAACCTGACTGCATCCTCACAGGGACACTGAGTTGTGTCGCTTCCTTTGGAGTCTGTGCTCCCTTTGCCCCCTCCCCTCCTGCTCATGTTTTCCAGATGCATTTGATTTATACGTACTCATTCCCTTCCTCAAAGGTGCGTGTCGGTTGCGTGAGAGAAAAATTGATAGAGCAGGCTGCAGAGCAAAGCATTTGGGATCTTTCTTAGGAGAGCCACAGTCGTTAACTATAGGAGTCTAACTAAACCCTGGCTCAGGCACAAAGCATTTTCTAGATCTCCCTCCTCTCTTTTGTACCTCCCTGTGCAGGTTGTCCCATCAAAGCCAGGATTCAGGGACGAGTCAAAACGATACCCACCTTTTTGAATAAAAATGGGATGCAGAGTGCTAGGGAGCAGCTCCCTTTCTGGCTTCCTCCTCTCCCAAACTGGTGTGAGGGGCATTGCACCTCTCCCTGGAGGGACCTACAGACAGCACTTGTCTGTCCCCTGGGCTTGCGCCAGCTTCTTCCCTGCCTCAGGCAGCATGGTGAGTCAGCTGCTGCCTTACTAAAGCCTCTCAGGTCTGATCTGAGCACCAGCCTCCTCTCCCCATCTCAGGTCTGTGCAGCCCAGCCAGTGCCTCGGGATGGCAGGTTCCCCAGGGGTCCATTTTATTAGCAGAGTCACTGCAGAGCTGGGTATTTTGGCCCAAGCAGCTTCACGTGTGCATCACAGGCAGAGTCAGCAGCACTGGAAAGGATATTCTCTGTATGAATTTACCCCGGGGGAAAGAGAGTGGGGGAAGAGAGGGAGGAAACATAACCTGGACGTCCTTAAAAGCCTAATACTCCCTATGTGTGTGCCTCTCCGATATGTTTCTGGCTGATGATCCCAGTACAGGCCATGCTATTGCCCTGTTTCAGAGACTGCCTACACAGATAACCTCATCTTAACATCGCCGGCTTGCTCACAACATTTACTCGTGTCATCTCATGATCTGTAATACCAAGATAAGAGCGCTTGCCACAGCAGGAGTCTGCCTGCATTAACAACTAAGAGATACTAAGAGGAAAGAGGGCTACAAACATACCTAGGGTAGATAAAGCCGATTTGATGTCTTTGCAGAAGAAAGTTGTTAATGTGTTTTCCTCAAAGTTTCATGTGGCTGCCAGGAGATGTATGTGCCTAGCCAAGGGAGGTACTGTCATCAGAAACTGATTTTGTGCCCCAGATGGATGCTTGTGGCCTTTTGCTGGGGCTTGGGCAGGGACAGAAAGGAAGGGGGACACTGGCTTGCTAATTAAGAGACTTTCTCTCTCTGCTGCCTTTCTGCTGCTCAGAGGGGGAGGCAGAACCTGTGCCTGATGAGAGCCTCTTGCCTGTGCTGGGACCCCTCTTAAAAGCTGCTAAACATTAAAAAAAAAAAAAAAAAAAAAAAGAAAGAAAAAAAAGTCTGCGAGCACTTTGATAGTCCTCACAAGAAAGTGAAACAGAAGAGCCTTTGAGCTGCATGTATAAGAAAAACCTCTGTACATCGCTGGGGGAAGAAAGGCTGGTGGAGCCAAAATCTGGCAACAGTCCCCAGCTGATGAGGGAGGTGCTTTTCTGCTGCAAGCTCCTGTCACGACTGATGCAGAGATGGAGAGAGGAAAAGTGCAGGATCCTCTGTAGGCAATAACTAGCACCTCAAACCCAGTGGGTTGTCAGTGGGATAGGGAGGGTGAGCCAGTGCTTGTCCTCTGCCTCCGTGCAGGGGCTTGGTCCTGGGCTCACCCCAGCAGAGGTGTCCAGCCTCGCCACATCACACCTCCTCCTGCAGGACCCCTTCCTGCTGCGGGAGCCCCCGGCCTGGCAGCATCCCCCTGCTCCGCATCCCCCCAGGTTTCCATAGCAATCACTGGTGTCAGCTGCAGTGGGGAAGCCAATGGAGGGAAATGAAGGTTTCTCCCTATCCTGGGCCAGCGGTGGGGTGGGACGAGAAAAGGAACATCCTGATGCTCCTGATGGAGGTAGCAGCACCTGGGCTGTTCCAGTTCACCCCCAGCTAGGCCAGAGCATGAAGGTGCAATGGGAGTGTGTGGCCCCCAGGGTCTCTGCAGGGCAGGTTTTGGGGGTCTGCGTGCACCCCAGAGCCAGCCCCACACACCCCCTGCCCTGGCAGGCGTTACTGATACCGAACAGACGCCACCCGTGATTTTGTGTCCTCTCCTCCCACAAACTGCTCCATTTTCCCCCCCCGGTGCACTGTCAGTCAATTAAGTCATCAGAAATTAATCTTTGGCTTTAATGGAAGACATGTTGTGGGGGCCAGAGAGGCAGAGGCAGCCTTGAAAGCAGCATTTTTATTCCCAGGATGGGGGAATGGAGCACTGGAGTAAAACCCCAGGGTGGGAGACAGGGGTCAGGCGATGGAGGGGAGTATGGGTATCCAAGGCAGTGCCCCAGCAAGAAAAGAGTTGTGGGAGAGTTCCCTATAGCCTCGGTACCACAGTGAGAGTGAATTTCATCACCTGCTAACCATCCCCACCCCTCCCCACACAGACAGGAGGAAGGGGAAGACCTGCTCATTCAAACCAAATGGAAAACTTGGGGGGGACTTTAAGAAAATAAAATAAAAATGTCAATTCAAATCCCAAATGTTTCACATTATTTAGCATTTTTTAAAAAAATTTTTAAAAGATAGGTCAGCTTTGAGATGGAACTGTCAAGTTGAAAGCAAGCCAAGCTACCTCATTTAGAAAATGTCTAAACAAAATGTTTTGACATTTTCAGGAAAAAATTATCCCATACATTTTCAGACAAAACTTGCTAACAAATGTGACTGAAAAGTTTGGCGTCCTGAAAACTGCATTTTGAGGCAAGCTTGGCACATGCCAAACATGTTTCATACCCTCCTGGGCACAACACAGGCATCCAAGGTGCGGCAGTGCTGGGCAGGGCCCAGAAAGTTGCCTAGGGAGTCAAGCTGCCTGGGTGTGCTCGGCACAGGCTGGGCAGCACCTGGCCATGCCCAGGGCAGCTCTGCGTGGCTGCCTTAGGGTTTCACCCCAACCCAGCTCCTGCCAGCACCTCTCTGCCCATGGTGGGAAGGATGGCACAGGTACCCGCAGGTTGATGTGCCTGCTCCTGCCTTTGGCTCAAGCCACGGCTCTGCTGCAGGGGTGAAAACTGGGGCCCTGATCATTTTTGGTGTATGATGGTGGGGAAAGGAACTGTAAATAAGCCAGAGCCATCCTCCAGTGGCTCGTGCAGCATGAGGAAGAGAAACATGGAGGTTTCTGGCATAATGATGTTCCCAAAAGGGGATTCTTGGAGAGCATGAGTGCATGATTTCCTGATCGGAGAGA
This sequence comes from Harpia harpyja, assembly GCF_026419915.1. NCBI lineage: Eukaryota > Metazoa > Chordata > Aves > Accipitriformes > Accipitridae > Harpia > Harpia harpyja. Next base: position 56,615,933 of record NC_068942.1, on the reverse strand, counting down.
GAGGAGCAGGCCCAGGCACAGAATACTGTATCCCTGCCTGGCCTATTGAGAAGTGTACATGCTTTTCAGCAGCAAGATTAGATATCAAGAGGAAATTGCCATTTACAATGCAATGTACCATTGTACGCTGAAACCTCTGGTCTCACGCAGCACCTCTGTGCCAGGCACCAGCTGTGGTAGGGCTTTGGCCGCCTACACCCGTTTCCCCAATTCCCACCCCAGGGCCCCGGCAGGTTAGAGAGGCTAAGGGCATGTGTCGGGGGTGGATTTCACAATTGCCCATGCTAGGCAGGACTGGGCTGTCTGGGCTTGTTTTGAGCTCAATAAAGCAGATGTTGACAAGGTACACCCTTGAGGCAGGAGGGTGACTAAAGCTGGTGCCAGGCAAGACCCTCTGCATCATTTCATGGCTTAAACAGCTTAATGCTTGCCCATCTTAATAACCTGTTCTGGCACACCAGGAGACCTGAGAGTCTCTGACCTATTTCCATGAATTCAGAATTTTCCAATCTTCACCACTTCTGCTCCCACAGCCTGGAGGAGGGAAGGAGGAGCTCGGAGGAGGAAGTGTGAGGAAAATGCATCTGCAAAGGTAAGAGAGAAAAAAGCAAGCAGCAGATGTGACTCGAGCTGTCTGCAAATCCCCAGAGGGACCAGAGGACTGCTGAAAGCATCTCCTCTGAAGCAGCTCGCTCCTGGGAATGCCTCGTCTCACTGCAACAGGCTTGACACCAGTGCTCCCAAACCAGTGGCTGCAGGAATGCAGTGGGAGCACGACGTGAGCCCTGAGGACCTCTCAGCCCTGACAGCTGCCAGGGACTTTATCCTTAAGTCGAAGCAGGCTTCGGGATTAACATCCTCCCCTTCTCCGGGGGTGAACCATCCCCCAGGGCCTGGCTGCTCCAAACTAAGCCATATGTAGCAGCAAGAAATAACGATAAAGCTTCAGCCTGGGGCACAGGTCTTCTCTCTGTAGTTATTCGTGCTTTAATAGAAAATAGCCCAAGAAATAAAGCTGGCTCCTGCCTGCAGCCTGGGCCAAGGCTTCTTGCAACAGCCGAGGACCATGGATCGGTACGAGGTGGGTGCCGTGGCAGCTGTGTAACCTGGAGCAGAGGGATGGAGAGGCAGAGCAGCTGCACTCAGTGCCCGTCTGGCTCCCAGCACTGCTGCCTGCAAAGCCTTTCGGAAGAAAACGCTGTTTGTTCTGACATTTAGAATAGATTAAAAATCGTTACAGGCTCTTCTGGAACATTTTAGAAGGTGAAGCTATTGATTTAAAAACTTAACATCAGTTTTGTAAGGGAGGTGATATCTCCCTGGCTTCCTCCCATGAACACCAGCGCCTGGTCCTGGCTGATGGCAGGAGGACATTTATTACCACACGACCCTCCATCCCAGGTTAATCTCTGCCCTATGCCTTGCGCAGGGTTGTGTGAGGGGGCACTCAACTCCCCAAAACCCTCTCAGTATGTGAAGGATGCTCAATCTCTTCCATTTTGTGGATCCATTAGGGACTGATGGTGTTTTTAGGCATTTCACGTGCCTAGAAACAGCACCACGTGAACCTGCTGCTCTTCGCCACCTGCTGCTGGCCTCGTTGCAGATGCTCCCAGATCCTAAGGTCTCACCACCTTAGCCAAACTGCTGCCCTTTCCTTCATGAGGATTGCCCATGATGAAGGATGCAGCACTACCAATGCCCCTCAGTCGCACAGTCTCAACTTACTCTCCGACAGGCTGGAAATTATTTTTATTTTGAAAATACTGAAAAATATATTAAAATATATGAAAAATATTTTTATTTGCAGCTCATGGAAACATGCCTGTAGACACTGAGCCCCAAGGAGGGGTGTCAAACACCATGAGCTTAGGAATGAAGTTGTGAGGGCTGACAGCACTGTCTGCGTGCCAAGCGTTCGTGCCATCAGGGAACCAGTGGCCAGTCTTCAGTGCCCCACATGTCTCCTCCCACCCTGTCCCCTGGCTTTTTGCACACTGAGGACCCTGTGTTCAAGGAGCAACTTCATACCCGCTGTTATTTATATCTTCTCCTGACACGGCCGCCTCAATCTCAGATAGCATTTCTCTCAGCACAGTGTAGTATCCCACTCTGGCTCATCACGCTGATGGCAATTAATAACTTTACTGGTTTCAGTCTAAGCACAGGCAAAGGTCCTCCTCTTCATGCCTCCTCTTCACACCTGCACGCTTATCTGCTCCAGCTTTGGTTGCAGAGTTGGAGAGCTGCCCAAATTTTCCCCATTTGAGCTTTGCCCTGTCGGCTGCCAGGACTCTTCTTTCCTCGCCAGCTGGCCTCTTTGGGAAATGGGGGACATCCTGGCTACCTTGGTGAGTACACGGACTTACTGGGTACCTCCAACCACTGCTGAGGACAGAGATGCTCAAGCACATGTGTCTCTGCGGTGACATGGGTTTGTGTCCTGGCCCATCTGCAAGAGCTGGCTGTGCTGTGACACAGCCCATTTCACATGGCCCTGTGACGGCAAGACACCCAGAAAGCAGGGGCACCAGTGGGGACCTCGGTCCTGAGGAATTTAGGCAATACTTCTAGTGAAGACCTTTTATCACGCCAAGATGAGGCACTGAAGACATCACAGCAGTGCTACACCCGACACAAGGTGACAGCCAAGCTGTTGCCAGTTTAAACAGACCCATGTGCCATGATGGCTTCAGCTTGACTGATTTTCTTTACCAGTCTGGGTGTTTTGCACCTGCGATGAAGGAGCAGAGGCGGTGAGGTGCCAGGTACCACTGGCACAGGCAGCAAGGGCTCGGGACCCCCCTGCCCTCAAGGTGCTGAGTAGGAAGATGAGCATCTCACGCTGCCCCGAGCCCCCACACTGTGCTTGCTGCCAGATGCCAGCCAGCTGTGCTCGGGCAATGCATGGGGCTCTCTGGGGGCACGACACCTTCCTGGCCGAGCTCCTCAGAGCATCCCCGTGCCCATTGAGAGCAGGCAGGTCCCCCCTTGCAGTGACATTAATGCAGCAAACCACAGCAGTGCTCAGCCCCTCAAACTTCTTCCCCTGTCAGCAGAAGTGAAATGAAATTGCCTCCATTGCTGGCTCTGGAGTGAGCTCATATCTTTTGGCCCCTAATCAGGGCAGATATGAAATTTCTTATCTGTTAAGTAAAACGGTACTGCACTTCAATCCATCCAATTATTTTTTCCAATAAGCGCGAGTGAGGGGGCTGGCCAGGCCAGCTGCAGGAACTCGTATAGTCAGCAGTGTGCTGGCAGCAGGGCAGCCCTGCTCTGGTGGGCACCTTCAACCCAGCACCCCGCACAGGACCAGCCAAGAACATGCCAAAGCACGTTCTCCCTGCCAGCACGACCCAGAAGGGGGCTTGGGTTGGGGTGCTGTGGGGGTCGGGCTGGTAGGCAGGACCTTTGCAGCTTGCTGCCCACCAAGGTCATGTCCAGGAATCATAGAATCATAGAATCATAGAATCATAGAATCATTTCGGTTGGAAAAGACCTTCAAGATCATCAAGTCCAACCATTAACCACGCCCCCTAAACCATGCCCTGGAGTACCCTATCCACTCGCTTTTTTAATACCTCCAGGGATGGTGACTCAACCGCTTCCCTGGGCAGCCCATTCCAATGTTTGACAACCCTCTCAGTAAAAAAATTTTTCCTAATATCTAACCTAAATCTCCCTTGCCTCAACTTGAGGCCATTTCCTCTTGTCCTGTCTCCAGACACCTGACAGAAGATACCAACACCCTCCTCACTACAACCCCCTTTCAGGTAGGAATCCCCCCCTACGTGGCCACAGAGTGGTCCCCCACTTTGGCCTGGAGTGGGGGGGCACTGCAGGCTGCAGGCACTCTGCTCTGCACTTGCAAAGTGGAGATAACAGGTTCTCTGTCAAACATCAGTCTGTCTTTAAGGCCAGCAGAGCTGTCCTTGAAGACCTGTCCAGAGGAGACCCATCCACCTCCAAGGGGAAGCCTGTGCTCAGCCTCAGAGCCTGGGGACCACCTCGAGCAAGCACTCAGCTGAGACCATGGGAGCCAACCCAACAGAGACAGCAAAAACAGTGGCAATGAAGAGGCTTTCCCATCCTGGGGCAGAATTGAGCCTTGTCCAACAGCATCTGATGCCTGGATCACCCAGCTCCAGATTTTCTCCATTCCCAGCAAGGCAGCTATCCACCTCTCCTCTTCCTTGTCCCTTCAAAGTCAGCAATGGTGTGGTTAAGCGTGAGGGAAGATCAGAAAAGCTGGCCTGGCCACATGTGGCATTGATATGTGGGCATCTGGAAGCTCCAGATGGGGACAGGGGCACAAAGGCAAGGGAGGTGGCAGAGGAGGAGGAAGAAAGATGGGACCAGAAAGTGGGAGAAGAGACACAGGAGTCCTGTAGAAAGGAAAAAAGGGAGATGAGCCAGAGGAAGAGCTCTTGAAGAAGAAGCGACAGGGCAAGGTAGCAAAAGAGAGATAAAAATGAGACAAACGGAGTCATCCCAGAAGAGTTCTCCCTGCATCATCCTGCTTGCAGCCACGCTGAGGAGCAGTCCTCACATCGATTTACTGGGTGCTGCAATGGCTGCAGCCCCCTACCATTACCCCTGTAGCTGTCCCTGCACCCCAAGGCACTGGCCGGGAGGGAGTAAGGACTCCTTTCTTTGGACTCCTCTGCAGGCTGAGCAAGCTCCCTGGGAGGGTTACCCAGAACTCAGGCTCCCACAGCAGTGGGGCTAAAGACAGGGTCGGGGACAGCGCCATCATCCACCAGGGACTTGGGTGCTCCTTTGCTGCTCAGAGCAGCCCCAATCATGTTTTGCTTCCCTTCCCCTCGCACCTTGTTGCTCACTCACTGCCACGCTTCCCTGGAACCACCCCATTCCCCCAAATCCCCTGCCTTGCTCCCCCCACTCCCCCAGCCAGGGCTCCCCTGTCCCAGTGGCTCTGCCAAAGCCACTCCTGGGCCCTGCTCCCCAGCTTCTCTAGCCCTTACGGGGTCAACTCCTGGGGCTGGTGTGCTGTGCAGTGCCACGCACGTCCCGGGCAGCAGGTGAAGGGTGCCAGTCCTCCCTGCAGTCTCCTGGATCCTTCCCAGCACTTCACTGGACCCAAATGGTGCAAACGGCAACCAAAACCCCTCTGTTGGGTGGGGGGGAGCAGGCACCAGCCTCAGCTTTTACTGGTAAACTCTGTGTTTCCAAGCACATGATAGTGGGGCTGTAGCAGGCTGGAAACCAGGGACATCCCCTGCGACAGCAGCTCCTATGGCAAGCACCTTCGCAGACCGCCACAGCAGTGGCAGAAAAAGAAGGTTCAGATGAAGCGAGGGAAACAGCCCCTGCTAGTTCTGCTGTCCTTTCCGAGCCATCGGACTCTGTGCCGCCATCACCAGGTCTGTGCAGTTGCCTGAGAAGTTGAGCAACTAAAACACTGGGAACGTAAAAGTTGAGCCTTGGCTTCATGAGATGGCAGCTAAATTTTTCCCCAACCTTTTAATAATGACAATAAAAAAATGCAAAATAATTCAATGCAATGCAGCAGTTAACATGCATACAGTCACCAGTTATGGGAAACCATTTTCAGACAGGAATTTGCAGGCTTCTGCATTAGCAGGGGAAGAAATAGAAGTCTGTTAATTTAGAGCAGAAAAAGTTGATCTCTGTCTAACCGATAGAAATAGCAATTGACTATTTTTTTCTCTAATCTTCTGAATTCCTGACTTTGAATGAAATGTGGAGTCTTTCCTTTCCGACTGAGGTTGCATGAACAGTTTTGGGGGAAAATCCAGCATCTTTGCTCTCTTGAAATAAGGCAGGAGGGTAGGAACTCTGCCCCAGACCAGCAGCTCCAGCAGGATGCTCGGCAATGACCTGCAAGATGCTCAGCAGTGACCTGTAGCTGGCCCCAGCAGAGAAACCTCAATTTAATACCCGTCACACTCAGGGACCAGGAGAGCGAACACCAGCAGACCACCGTCAAAAGGCAGCCTTGTTTCTGGGAAAAGCAAAGCTGGGCGATGCAGGCTTTTGCTGTGGTGATACCGGTTCCCACCATTTTCTAAAAGGTTTTCTCTATTTAAATGTTAGCTGCAAAGTGGATTTGCTCTTGAATCCTCTGACTGAGCAGCGGGGAAATTAATACAATAAAAATGTAACTATGTAGAGCAGTTCTTCGCTGACCTCTCAGCCTTCCTCTGACAGTAGGCTTTGAGTATGAAGGGGATTAATTTGGTTTCCTTCCCCATTAAAGAGGCAGGCTCCTGCTCACCCCCTGCCTGCCTACAGCAGAGCTGAGCTTATGCTGTGTCCTGCCTAACACTGATGACACTGCCTGGATGGAAACGACGGGCTGTAGAAAATCTAATTTTGGGGAATAGGTGGCTTCTGATTTTATGTGATGAAATTCCAACAAGGGGTGCTCATTTGGACCCAGGGTCATGCATCATCCCTTGTCCTTTAATACCTCTGGGCACTTCACCAAAACACCTCACAGGGATGAAGGATTTTCTGGGAGGAGGGAATAAGGTGCTAAAACCTGTCTTTAATATCTGGCCATGGCTAAGTCACGAGATGGATTTCAGCATTTTTTTTCTCCTCCTTTTTTTCCTTTTTCATTACTTTGTGATACATTATTAGAGTAAAAACACCTGTGAACGAAAGCGAGTGATTCAATACCTTGAAACCTTAGGCCTGTTCCCCTGGTGGAAAAGCACTTTAAATGCAAAGGGAAATATCCCGTGCACTGGCTTCATTTCAGACAGAAACCCCATATACATTATCAAAAGTAACCAAACAGCTATGAACTGGCTTGGCCCACGGAAAACAGACACAAAGTGGTGGAGACAGCCTGCTCCCCTGAGACATCAGCCCCTAAAAGAGCTAAACCACATACATGCTTCCAAAAGGTCTCTTTTTTGCACACAGCGCTTGCTGGTAAAGGTCCTCCTGACATGACATTTCAAACAATTGCATTTTAGACCAGCCCGGCTCAAGAGCACACAAGGGAGGCGTCACTCTGGGTTTCGCTCTAAATAATGCATGTGGGTTGCTTCACAAAATAACTGCGGGTGACCTCCCGTTTGTCAGCCTGGCAGCACTGCGTGTGGGATGGCCTCTCAGCTGCCGCTGGCAGGGGCATCCTCATCTGAAGGAATCGAGGCCACAGTGTAAGAGCGTCCACATCGTCAGGGAAAACGGCATGCTGAGAAGTGTGGTCCTAAATTTTAAAGAAGGAGGTTTAATGAGAAAGAATTTGCTTTAATAAAAAAAAAAAAAAAAAAAAAAAAAGGTTGTGACCTCTGGGTAGTAGAGGTAATGCCCACTCCCAGGTAATGCCCAGATTAGGGAGCCCGTGGGCCTGATGCTCCATACTGAGTCCTCTCTGCCATGCTTAGAGGTTATTCAAACCTAATACACGTTCTTCCAAAAAATAGGGTGCAGACATGGTGGACAGCCACACCACACTGATTATCTTTACCCCTCACCAAACAAAGAAGTGTTTGGTGAGGTGGCCAGGGCTTCCTCCCACCTGCGGCAGTGCACAGCAGCCATCTCAGAAACTGCGCATCCTCCAGCAGCGGTGCTGCAGGGCTGGGACCCGGGTCCTGTCCTGGGCAGGGGGTGTGGGAATGATTCCCCCTCAGGCCCCAGAGAGCCCGTTTTCAAGACTGGGAGTTGCACTCCTCCTGCTGTTTACACAAAAACAGGGGTTTTGGGAGATGCTAACCACTGGCTTGTCACTTTGACAGCAATGTTTTCTTGATGGCCTGTCAACTGCTGATAACAGCAACGTCCTCACACTTAGGAGAAAGAGTCCCAGAATAATAAATCCCACACTCTTGTCTAAGGTTGAGTGGCAGAGAGAAACAAAATTGGGTCATTGCTGCTGCAGATTTGTCAGCGAAGTTGGGGGCGCATTCAGCAGAAAGCTGGTGGCTTGTGAAGGCCCTAATCCCACGGCTTTGATGGGCCTCACAAACGTATCATGGCATTGATGAGTTGCTGGGCTGGGGCAGTGAGATGTGCAAGTCTCTGACAGCAACAAGCAGAGAGGAAACAACAAACATCAATGTCCTCTAACGGGAGTGCAGAGGAGGCACTGCTTCTTCAGTTACCATGATGGCTGGTCACGAAGCACTGGGTTTGGTGCAAACCATGCATCAGAAAGCAGATTCAGGTAATGCTTCTCCATGCCCCAAGGAAGTGGTCTCAGGAAAGGATGGCTCCTGCACTGAGGGTAGAGACAGAATCAGAAAAGCAGGTGAAGAAAGCACCCCGCTGCCTCCTGCACTGCTGAGCCGGGGGGGAATCAGTGCAGTAAGAGCAACCTGGTGTCATATATTTTCACAGCATCAGGGGGTTCCCAAGGATTCAGGGTGGTTCTGCTTTTGGAAGGGCAATGGCTTTGATCAGAAACGGCTTTCAGAGTATGTTGTGTCCTACCTGATTGAACCCCTTTGTGTATTAAGGCTGTTTCACCAGTGTACAAGGGAAATCAGTGAGTGAGAAGATGCCTATGGACACAGAACTTAATTTTCTGAAAATGGCTGAGGATGCATTTTCAGGGCTGAGAGACAATTAGTCCAATCAGCCCTGGAGCTCCATCACCAATCCTAATCAAGTCATCTGTTGCTGCTGCAGAATCCAGATGTAAAAATCTCCGGGCTAGTGTGCCCTGCTTTAACCCAGCCCCAGCTTCAGACACCCCTCTTTCTACTACACTGGTCCACCCCAGGCTGGCAAGGGTTAAATAAATTGTATTATATGACAGACATATCTTTTTCTACTTGCCAAGGCATGTTTCAGAGGAAACCCAGAGACCACACAGTCTCTGATGGTCTATACGGACTTTGAATCTTCTGGGCTCTGATCTATAATAAGGGCTCTGAATGAGAGAGCTGTTCCCGCTGTGTATGTAGGCTATTTCTGCTCCTTATAATTGTTTCCTGCGCCCCATGAAGCCCATCACTGAGTTCACACCCAAATCTGTTTCGATAGTCAGAAGACAACCAGGAATAAATACAGCACCCCAGGAAGACAAGTGCGGCTGAATAACTAGAGCTTTGGGTGTGCAACCTTGAAGGAGAAGAATGGGTTGGGTTATAGGTTCATACATTCTGCATGCTTGTACCAAAATAAAAAGAGATGGCATAAGAGCTGTAGAGATTTTGGAGAGACTGTAAATCCAGGAGAATAACCTCTTTTTTATACATTGGTGCGCTCTACTTCTCTGCAAGTGGCCAGAATTTCAGCAGCACGCAGCTGTGCTGAGCCTAGGAATGAGAGCCCAGGGAGCCAGCAGCATGGGTCTGTGCTGTGGTGGTGTCGCCCTTGATGTATAAAGCTTTGAGCAAGAGACTGGACAAGAGTAAATGTGTTAATAAACCGCTAGAGCCTGCCAGATATAAAACAAGGGTCCTGAGAGCCTGGGTGCAGCCAGACCCCATGTGAAGAGCTGTAGCTTTTGGATTGACAAACACAAGTATCAATTTATCAACTTTTTATAGAGAATTTGATCCTTATGAATGAAGCCACTGAGCCTCCAAACCCCAGTGTTTGCTCTCATTCCAGAAATGCAAGTCATTTTGGAATACACTCTTTTTTCACAGGGATTCCTGAAATAAAAAAAAAAGTCTTGGAAGTTTTCCACTATTTCATTCCTCCCTACAAAGACCAGGACAAGGCTGACTGAAATCATACCGCATGGTAGAGCCAGCAGTGACCTGCTTTTTTGAATTGCCCCTCTTGAGAAGACACTGAATTGCTCACTCCATTACTGGAGATAGCCAGAAATGTTGGGTCTAGGTGTCCATCCTTGATAGGGTCTCCACACCCTTGGGCCACTGCCATGAAGATGACCCACCGTATGCATGTCACACTGCAGCCTTGCAGAGAGCTGCATGTGCTTTCCAGAGAAGAAAGAAAACAGGACTGGCCTATGTGCTCCTCAGAGCCAACACAACAGTGACCACTGGCTTTGTGGGTCTTGCACGCAGTGGCCAGATGGCATTGCGGGAGGAGTGGTGGGAAGGCATTGAAATGAGGAATGTGGTGGCCTCCTGGACCAGCTCAAGAAGTTTCCTTTCCAACCACTGAAGGCACTCACTGGGAGGTGCGTCTGACTCAGCCAAAAGAGTGCATGGGTGACAGCAGACCTCAGTTTGTAGAGCCCGACTTGGAAACTGTTATGAAGATGAATCGTAAGCGTCACATCAAATCAGCACCTTAGCAGATAGCAGTGGCTTAGTAGAAAGATTTGTTCCAACAATGAAGCGAGCTCTGTGTTCTTCAGAAGGAAGAGCATCTGTTCGTGAACGCTTGACTAATTTCTCATTATCTTATCGAAACAGCTTATACCACTGGAAAAGCATCTCCAGCACGGCTAATGTTCAGCCAACAGTTGGCTACCTGCTTTGATTTACTAAGATCATCAAGAATGACACATGCAATGTAGGAACAGGCACAGGTATTTCAAGAGGAGAGACAGGTAAAAACCATTTGAAAGGAGAGACAAGTAAAAACCACTCCTTTAAAGCGAGGACAAACAGAATGAGCAGGAGCAGGGCTGGTGGCTCTGTGGGGCCTGACCTGTAGCCATGGCCAACGTGAGATGCTGGGCTGGGTTTGTCCAGGGGCTGCTTGGATCAACTTCCAATAAACGTACCCGTTCCCTGGGGTCTGGGTAAGGTGAAGGTGGGAGTTCCTGTGTGGGGCTATGTGGGCTATGCCTGTCTCTCATGGTCTTTGCCATGCCACGGTCATATCCACCACCGTGTTTGTCTGCTCTGTTGGCTTCCCCGCTAAAGGGCTGCTCCCCTCAGCCTTCCCTGGCACGCTGTGTGCTGCGGCCGAGGTCCAGCCTCTGCACGTGCTCCCTGCGACTCAGTCCCCTGCTGCCTCAACAGCAGGCTGGAGGCGGAGGAGCGTCAAACTTTGGGCTGAATTTTACACCGCAGACTCTGGATCTGCAGTGAAAAGGTTTGTTACTGCTCCCACCAGGAGAGTCAAGCTCAGCTATGGTTGGTGCCTGAGGCCAGTCCCCTTCAGTGAGATTTTCCTTCAAAGCATAAAGGGGGGGGACTCTACTTGTGTCCCTCTCACTCATTACAGAGCCCAGTGATTTGTTTCAGCTTCTCCATCTGTGTCACAGAGATAAAGCGATTTGCCTATCACTGCAGAGCACTTGGCGATGGCTGGGTGGAAAGCACTCCGAGAGCCAGCCCTCACCTTGCTCCAGCTGTAACATCACGGCTCCCCGAAGGAGCTTAGCCGGAGGAGCTGGCCCTTTCTGCCATCCTTCATCACTTTTGCATCTGCTGGCATGATGCGGGTACTCCCCCGGCAGGCTGGAGCTCCGCTGCTCTGGCTGCAGGAGAGCTGGAAAAATGAAATATGCCTGGGGTGTGAGGGGAGGAGGGAAGGGGCAGGGAGGGAACCAGCGCCTGCTATTTCCACATCTCGGGTCTTTCATCATCATTACAGTTGTAAATGACAGTATACAATTTACCAAGAGATAGAAGTAAGGAGGAAGCAGAGGGGAGAGGCTGGAAGAAGAAAGCGAGAAAAGGTAGAGAGCAAGAAGTAAGAGAAATATGGGTGCAGTTTAGGGAAATAAAACAAGGACAAGGAAGAGCAGTGCCAGACTTTGGAAAAAACAGAGGGACAAGGGAGGGATGGAGAGAAAAAGGATCTGGCAGGGCAACAGGGGAGACAGGAGAACAGTTCTCCGGGAATTAGCTGGAAGAGGCGGAAGCTGGCTGCTTCCCTGGTGCTCAGGAGTACTGATGGATTATTGATCAAGGGAACCTAATGTATTTCATCCAGCAATATTTCATGGCTGGGAAAGGCAGCTGATGTTTGGGAGGAGAGGGAGCGGGGGCTGTTGGCAGCCTGCCTTCTGGCTTCAGGCAGCAGTGGTGCTTGTAGGGTTAAATCTGGGTTGCAGAATGCAGAGAGAGGACAGGGATTTAGGAGTCATCCAGCCTGATGGGACAGTTTTAGAAATAAAAATAAAGGAATTAACAGATGCAGAGAAACACAAGGGACAGAGAAAAATTGTTTGTCTAACGTGGTAGAGCAGGGCTTCTCACAGAGGTCGAGCAACCACCTAAAGCTGCAGCCTGTGAAAAATGCACTGATACTTATTTGATGAAGAATATTTTTTATTTATATAAGCCTCATGAAAATGCATACACAATCACAGCATCTGCAAATACAGGCAGAGAATCTAAGATGCCTTCCTGGTTTCAGCTGGGATAGAGTTAACTGTCTTCCTAGTAGCTGGTACAGTGCTATGTTTTGAGTTCAGTATGTGAAGAATGTTGATAACACTGATGTTTTCAGTTGTTGCTCAGTAGTGTTTAGACTAAAGTCAAGGATTTTTCAGCTTCTCATGCCCAGCCAGCGAGAAAGCTGGAGGGGCACAAGAAGCTGGCACAGGACACAGCCAGGGCAGCTGACCCAAACTGGCCAACGGTGTATTCCATACCATGGGACGTCCCATCTAGTATAGGAACGGGGAAGTGGGGGCAGGGAATCGCCGCTCGGGGGACTGGCTGGGTGTCGGTCGGTGGGTGGTGAGCAATTGCACTGTGCATCATTTGTACATTCCAATCCTTTCATTATTGCTGTTGTCATTTTATTAGTGTTATCATTATCATTATTAGTTTCTCCTTTTCTGTTCCATTAAACCGTTCTTATCTCAACCCACGGGTTTTGCTTCTTTTTCCCGATTTTCTCCCCCATCCCACTGGGGGGGGGGGAGTGAGTGAGCGGCTGCGTGGTGTTTAGTTGCTGGCTGGGGTTAAACCACGACAGATGCCTGCACTGAAATTAAAGTGACCTAAAGGACAGACCCAAGGCACTTTGGTTCGCATTTGAGGGTCAGAAAATACTATGGTATCTGGGGTTCAGCTCCCCAGCTGAGGTGATTCATTAGCTTTTTGGCCAAGTGTCTCTAATCCTGTGAATTGATCCCAGCCTTCAGCCTGCAGAAGCGCCCGCCTCACCTGCTGCGGTGTGGCGTGGTCCTCACAGAGTTCACCTGGCCAGCTTCTTCCATTTCATTTCTCCCTCTTCCAGCCTCTGAGCCATTTTCTCCTTTCAGCAACCCGCAGGTTTTTTATCCCAGCTGCTAACGTCAGGGCTGCAAGCACCGGCTCTCCCTGCCAGCTGCCTGCTTGCTGCCAGAAGGGGCTGCATCTCCAGGCAGGTAACTGCAAACCCTTGGGTGACTTCTTGGGGTGTTCTCTCAATGGCTCGGTGAGAGTGGGTTTTGAAGCCCAAAGTGCCATCAGATGCAGCCCGTGGGGCTTTGCACAAGTGTGCAGTGAAGCGCAGGTTGCGGTGGGGAGGAACGGTCTCATTGGGTGAAACGCAGAACTGGGGCTGGTTTTCTTCAGGAATATGGTGGCCGCTGCGTGACTTGGGGCATCTTGGGTGCCCTCCTGCACGCAAGCAGAGGCCAAAGTGCCGCGAAGGGGAAGGAGTTGCACGTGGCTGCTTAGCACGCTGTCTGAAGCCAGGCAGCGTGCTGGAGGAAGGTGAGCAGCAGCCGCCCAGGACAGCTCCCATGTTTACCTCCTGCCCTCATCCTCCTTTCACACAGGCAGTGAGGTCCACTGGCAACCTGCAAGCCGAATCCAGTCTTTGGGGTGCTTCCAGCCTGGAGGGGTCTCGGGAAGCTGAGCACGAGCCCAGGTCCCCAGGCAGATGCTGTGATATCCCGGTGTCAGGGATGCAGCTGAGGTCCTCAGGAGGGACACCTGTGACAGCCCCCACAGCTGGTAAGGAGCTGGGGTAGCTCCTCACATGCACAGAGCATTTTCTCCTTTGCACCCCCAGCCTCCAAAAGCAGCGAAGGGTGGATGATCACCACCGGACCCCCAGCTGATCGGAGCTGTGGGCTTCTCCCCCCATGCAGGACAGGCGGCAGCTGCTCCCCACTGATGGCTGCGCTCCTCAGACTCTTTTCTGGGGAGAGGCTTCAGGGAATGGTGGATGGACACAAAATAGGCTGGGATGGCAAGGATCATCCTGCAGGGTCATGGGGACCAGACTGCCCTGCGACCGCAGCATGGCTGTGGGCTGAGCTGCTGGGGACGGCAGGCGCGGGAAGCACTCGCAGACAAGTGCGAGGCCATGTCTGGGTGGCTACGTGAAGGAGGCTGAGGAAGGAGAGAGGGTGAAGCACGGGCATTAGCTAGGCACTTCACAGCAGCTGTAGCTCCATGCTGCCTCTGCCTGCCCTTCTCTGCCTCAGCACTGGGACCCTTCGAAAAGGTGAGGAGCTACGGGAGCGAAGCCACAGGGAGCTGGAGGGGGGCCCACCAGCTCCACAGCCCCTCACACCCTGGGAGCTTGTGTTCCCAGTGGGCTCCAGCACCAGGTTGTCCCACTTCTCAGGCCTAGCCTTAAATTGGTGGCATTCCTCAGCCTCTGCAATGAGGCACTTTTCCTGACTGTGGTCCTTCGCGCTGGCTTTTTATACAACTCTTAATGAATTTCAGGGTTTGCCCCTTGTAGAGCCTGGATTAAACAGAATTTTAATGAATATTAAGAGTAATACCTTTAATTGAAAGATAGCCTCCATCTGAGGTGAAATCTTGGCTCTGCAGGAGTCAGTGAGAAGCTTGCCAATAATGCGGTTGAGCCAGGATTGTACCCGTTAGTGTTCAGGGCAATTTCAGGGCTCTAGCTTTTTCACAGGTTTAAAGAGAAAATGCCACAATTTGTTGTAATAACCCAGCTCCCTTTAATGAGCAAATTAAAGGAAGTTGGTGCAGAGCAGGAGGGAAAAAAGGAATGGCGAGGAGAATGCTAAAAACCTACCGTACCAGCGGAGAGACATTCTTCCTGTGATGCTCCTTCCCCTGTGACCCAAGCTTGAAGCTCGTATGGGCACCTTCATCCAGCCTCCATCCCTTGCCCTGCACACCTAGCCCATGTCCAAGACTGCTCGATCTGTCGTGCCTGGCTTCCCTAGGGTCTGGCTTGCTCCACTGTATGGACAACACTAGTTCTAACTCAGGCGCTCGTCAAAGTCATGTCCTTTATCACTGCCTCCTTCAGTCCATGCCCAAGAGCACCTGCTTCTGTCACAGTGATGTGGCATCGATGTCTTTCTCTCTGTTGGCTTCTTCTTGAATCAGGTTTAATCTTCTCATCCTCAACTCCCTAACTCTATCCTTCCTCTCTTTTCTACTTAGCTTCTGATTGACCTTCCTGATCTCCCAACCACTTTAGCTCCGAGGTCTCCTGAAGGCACTGCTCCTGCGTCTGGCTTTGTGCCATTATGTGCAGCATCCTAGGTATGCACCCCACATTTCCCTCTTTCATGTCCATGCAATACCTGCTGCCAGCGTATTGCCTGTCACGTCCGGTGTTAGAAAATGGTATTTACTGAAGTCCACATTGCAGCCAGGTGAGAAACAAGAATAATACTAATGGTGCAGCACCTTCCAGGCCCAGACCTTTTTGCTCCATAGTAGCACTGCTGAAGGAACAGAGTAGGCTAAGGTGAGGACAGAGGTTTGACAAGAAGATTTGACAGGCAGTTCCTGTGTGGATGGAGAACAGGACTTCAGGACGTCCACAATAAACATTGGTGAAGGCTTTAAGCACTGGTGAGGCGAAGTTGGTCAATTCAGTGCTTTAAAGGCAGCTGAAGTGAAGATACACGATAAATGCAGCTCCAGCCAGCAAGTCAGCGTGTTGCTGGTTCCAGAACAACCTGCAAGGCACGATGGAGAAGCCCTGTGGAGAGGGAATTACAATAATTGAACCAAATGGCCATGCGGGTGTTTACTGCTCTTGCAAGGTCATCAGAGGGTGCAGTAAATCAGGGTAAAGCCTGGGCAAATTGTGCAACTGGGGGAAAACAAACAGAATGCTCTTTGGTACCCACCTCCCAGGTTTCCAGGGCTGGCAGAGCTGCTGCAGCACCCCCACGCTTCGAAAGCACACTGCTGTGGCATGCAGTGCAGGGGAGTAATATCTGCCTGTGAAGAGCCTGGTGAGAGCAACTTTGCAAAGTTGTTGCATTGGTCTGGAGCAGTAGCTTGTTTTTAAAAATATGGGACCTTCATACAGCTGAGAGATGCTGCAGTTGGGAACAATGTCCAACCACATGTCCTGGATGTGCTGCTATGAGGTGACCCTGGCTGGGACACCTCAATCCAGAAGCTACATGGTCATTTTGGTCTTCAGGCCTTACCTGTTCAGGCCCAGAGCTGTGGCCCTGAGCCCACAGGGCTGCAGGTGCAGGTCCCTCCCGGCCGGTGCAAGGAGTTGGAGGAAAAGGGCAGGCAGGCAGGCCCCTTCAGGAAAGCCATGATGCTATTTGTGCTGATGGGTTTGACATGCTGTGTTAGAAACACATCGATGGCTTTTGGAGAGCCAGAGGGTCATGTAAAACATTTTTTATTTTGTATTCTCACCTTTTAGAAATGTGCTTTTGAGTTTGGATCTTTAACTGTCTCACAGATAACAGTGTCTTAAGTCAATTGATTATGGCACAGTCCCTCCAAACTATTACCATTTATGTCATAGCCTGGCACACTCAACACTTGAAATACTTTCCTGTTTATAAATGATCTCCAGTCTGAGGTTGAGGCAGTTGTTGGTACAGCTAAATCTATAACCCTGAGAAGGGACCCAAATAAAAAACAAGCAGCTGCACAGACTTCATGCACAGTTGGTTGTTACAGCCAAGCATCCACAAAAAAACCAAATATATTGGCTACTTCTCCTTAGATTAAAGCTCCCCACCATGGCCCACCTGCTTGTGAAAGTACCTCGGAGCTAGTCTGAGTCAGCGGGTACCAAAATGGTTGCAGATGCTGTCCTTGTCACAGGTCCAGCTCAGGGGTTGTCCTGGGGTTAGAGAGGCAAAGCTGAATGGGCAATTTATACGACCGCTGTTTTCCCTCTGAACCCCACTGCTATTGTATTTTTGTCTGTATCTCCAGGCAGTGTCACCTCCCAAGGTTTGCAAGACTCTTCCTCCTGTTAATCTAGCCACTATAAGGTATTTCAGCAGCTGATGTGAATGATTATTGGCCTGCTATGGATTTCAGATGGTGCATCAGTGCCACCCATGATAGGGCTTGCTCTTCAGCGGGGAGAGCACTGTCCTTGTCCTGCTGCAATGATCAACAGGGAGCTTCAATTATAAGCACTTATTTTTGGTAGTTCCTCACTTTCTGTACAAATACTACCCTTTGAGATGCATTTTTCTCATGCTTCCTTCAGCCCATAGGTGGTATATTTTGCAAAGTTTGATAAAAATCTGTTTGGCTGGTCTGTATTATTCAGATAGGAAGGGGGTAAAGTGGTTTTAGCACCACAGATATCTTCCAGATTGTGTTTTTTCTCTTCCTGCAGCTTGATACGGTAACTCCAGCATATCCCTCAGCTACTCTGCTTGCACCCACGTCTAAGGCTGTCATTATGCTGAAGGATAATTTGGTTATGAAGAGTGGCTTTAAGGTGATGGCACAAGCTTTAGCAGGGCCCAGAGCCTGGAGGAGCCATTGCCCTGAGAACATGAGACTCCACAGGTGTCTGTAGGAAGTCGCTCTTGCTATAAGCACATCTGCCGCTGCTCCGCACCAGGGCTTCCCACCCATCTCATGGACCAAGCTCTCCAGAGCCTGATCACAAGGCAGGTCTGAACAGGAGGGGTGTTTCCCAGCCACGCAGCGGTGTTTGTACAACCTCTTGTGGTACCCAGCCTGTGACCTTATGCAGGCCCCAGCAGTCGCTTTAGGGACTGCTCATTGCAAACCCCCACGGAGTGCTCTAGCCCCAAATGGGTGCAGTAGCTCTAGCAGCACCAAAACAAGGCAACCACGGCCAACAGGTAACATCGATTGTGCCCCAAAGCCTGCGGTGGTCCTCTGGGAAGCGGAGTTATGCTACCACCAGAACATAGCTGTGGCATAGGAGCCTGAAACCATCCCCCTGGCAGCTCAGGGCATCCTTGGCTGGCATCCCAGAGCCACGTCTCTCCTATTTTTCCCTATGACAGGTTGTTCCTGGGGGTCTCCTCGCCTTCACCTCCCATTTCCTGGCAATTTCCTCCTGCCACTCAACAATTTTTTATATAATCTGAGCATTTTGTCATCGGAGCAGAGGCAATAGTGCATGAGCACTGCCTTGGATGGGCTCACTGCCCTCCATCCCCCACCAGCAGACTGAAAGCAAACCCCAGAATAGCCTGACCAAGCTTACGGGGCAGCAGCAAGACTTAGATGCTGGTGAAGGCTGGCCTGGCCAGGGGAGGTGGCATCATCCCAGAGCCTTGCCACCTCCCCTGGCCAGGTACAATGTTCTGAGCCCACAAAAGCTGCAGCTGCTGCCCTCAAAAAAATTGAGGTTGTCCTCAATCAGTTGCTGCTAATTCATTCCCCGACTCCCCCTGCATTTCTCCCTCCCTGACACATCCATCCTTGTATTGCATCTCTTGCCCACCATTACCCCTCCACCTCTGTCACCCCAAACTCCTCCAGCCCCCTGTTTTGCAGGGTGAAGGGTCAGTGCCAACTCCTGTCCCTGTCAAGTATGGGCAAACCAAGAGGCTTGGTGGGACACAGGCCGGTCTGGTTGATGCTGATTGAGTGACTCGGGCTGCAGGAGCTGACATCTGTGGCTTGCTAGCAGGGATTTACACAGATCAAAAGACTTGTTGGGAGGATGCTGAGGGGGCCATTGGGTTATTGAAAAGGAATCCAAGGTCTTTCTGTGGAGAGACAAAAATGGAAATTTTGACCTTGTCTGAAGATCAGAAATGGACTGCAGAGCCTAGTTTGACATTAATGAGCTGAGAGCAGAAGAAGGGCCTCTCTGGAGGTGCCTGCCCTCAATTTATCCATTTTCTCCCTATTAAAACCACGGCACTCCCTGGGGACGGCAGCTCCAAAGCCCATCTCATTTTGTCATTTGAATGAACTGTTTGATCTGAGAATTATTATTATTATTATTTAATATTTGACAGCTGATAATGCCTTTGGCACTCAGCCAGAGCATATGGGCGAGACAAGTCCCTGGCCCAAGGCTTTAGGACCACAATTCCAGCTTTCAGTTAGTCACAGGACACCAGAATGCTGCTCCTAATGAAAAACGATGTGACGCATATGTGGTATGAGTCATTATAATGTTAACTACTGTTACTTCAAGCCCAGACATCGCCAGGATTGCTTTCCTCCCCGAAGATGATTCATGTGCTTCATGCATGACAGTTCAGCCATTTTTTTGCTTATTCAAGTGAATTTCAATATTTTTTAAGCGTTTGGGGGGCAAAGCCCTTCTGTTCCTGTTTGCCAAGCTGAATTTCCTTAAAATGTTCACAACCAGTTTCCCAGAGGCTTAATACCAGGAAGGAGGAAAAAAGGAAAAGCCCCGAGGTCTGTGTGCACAGGGCTTTGCAACGGGAGGCTCCCCCAGTGCAAGGTCCACTCCCCATCCCAGCTGTGAAGTTGAGGTTGCCCCATGGACACAGCTGCCCGCGAGCTGAGCACAAGCCCTTGGGAGAGGGCAAGGGGATGCTGGAGGGTCTGCAGGAGGCTGCAGGATCCTGCAGACAGGGATGCAACCCACCGCTGCCCCTCTTCTCAGCCAGCAAGGGGCCGAGCGCAAATGGGGAAGGTCCCTGTGGTGCTCACACAGATGACCCTTGATATCTTCTTCTTAGCCCTGCCGCCCACCTTTCATCTCGGGCTTCAGCAGCCTTGTAAAGCTTTGTTTCCAGAGACTTTGGCTCCTGCCAATAGCTGAGTGAGGAGGTCCCCAAGGCTCAGTCCGCCAGCCTCTAAAGATGCTTTATTCAGCAATTAGTCAGTGGGGGACCTGCTTTCAAGCAGGTGACTGCCACTGCAGGTAGTCGCTGTCTTTGCTGGGGTTGGACTTAAACCCTCTGCAGCCACATCGTGGCATGGAGGCAGCCTGAGAGCCCCCAGCCACTGTGGCTGCCTGTGTCCCCACGTGCACAGGCTGCGACCCATCCTCACTCGACACGGTCTTTTTGGGCAGAGTAGGACAACCCTGAAAAATGAGAGGGAACAAAAAAAAGCAGATGAACCTTTGAGGAAGTGAAGCATTGCAGATCAGGCCCTTGTGGGATTACAGGATTGACCCCTGTTGGCTCAAAGCCAGCTGTGGGACATGGGGAGTTCACTCTCTGTCATATCCTCTCAAAGCATGGCTCAATCCTTGCCCTCCAAGGCCCTGGGGACTAGTGGCTGCAGTCTGTACCAGCAGCAGAACCAGCGCTGGTAGCAGGAAGGCTGAATCACGTCCATCAGCCATTGACCTCACTTCCATCCTGATTGGAGCTGGGCAAGGTTTGCCAGGCAAGCACGTGTCACAGACTTCTATTCTTGGGAAGAATTATGTCACAGTGAAGTCTTCAGTTTATGCCCTAAATTCAACATAATAGGATGCAGAAGTGCACAGACAGGTCTCAAGCATTCTGCCCTGGCCCAAATACATCTACATTCTTTACAGCTGAAGTTCACTGAGCTTTTTTTGGTACAGACTACATGGGAGTATAGGTTTGGGGTTGTGTGGCTTTTCCCCCTTGATTTTCTTCATAACTCGGAGTTTCACCTTCAACACCAATCTCAGCTCTGACATTCAGTGACGCCATCCAAACACTACATGGTTGCAGAATCACAGCACATCAGGCTGGAAGGACCATACCAAGGTTATCCATGGTAGACAGGTAGTCCCACCAGCTCAGCTTTGTTTTTTTAAGAGACTGTTGTGTTTCATAGCCAGATTTACCACAAGGCTCTGGCTGCGGGAGAAAGCAGCCAAAGCATATGGACCAGCTATTCTGGGTTTAGAGCTGCTTTGCTTTGCCAGACCGATGCAAAGCAGCTAGACAGCACACAGGGTTCCCTTTCCTATCCCGCTCGTCCTCCAGATGTCAGCTATTTGCCTGAACATATCCCCTACGTGATGTGCATGCACCCATACACACTACCCCCTTCTCCTTCCTTGCCCCCCTTCACATCCTTGTACATCCCACACCGCTCTGCCGTTCAACCCAGCCTACACCTCAGCTGGTTCTGGTCCAGGAGCCACAGCTCTGAAGGGGACATTTGGAATTCATGGAGGACTCTTGCTCTCATGAGGACTTGCCCTTTTCCATAATGACCTCCATGTCCTGTCATCCCAAGTGGGATGGGCATCCAAGAGACTGGAGTTTACTACGCTGTGAGGAGCTGGAGATGCTGCCACATACTTTTGGCAACCAGCAAGGCTCCCTAGCTGAACCAAGAAAAAGGTCCCACTGAATGGGTCTTCACAGCACATCAACTGAGAGCTTAATTACCGCAGAATTCAGATGCTCTGAATAGCTTTCCAAAGGCACCTGCCTTCCCCCATTCATCATCTGCCGAAGAAAAGTGCCCGGCACTGGGCAGCCTGAATACTGCTCCAGCACTGCTGACAAGGGCTAGGAAGAAGAGGGATCTGCTTCGGCATGGCTGCATGAGACAGTCTCAGGGTCGTGGGCGATGGGGGGCAAGGCGGGGGTAAGAAGGGATTTCCCTCTGGATTTTTCTGCACTGAAGCATTTTAGTGTTCAGCCTCCTCAGAAGCCAACATTTACTGAGAGGGAAGAAAATGACACTAATCCCAGAAGGATGCTATTCAAATATATCGCAGACACAGGCTTCTCAGGAGCTTTAACTACGCAGGAAGTTGAAGACATCTGTGTTATCAGGTGCTAATCATATCAAAGGCATGACAAAATCTGATGCTGGGTGCTGTTTTGTAAGGGACCTGCAGCTTACGCCTTGCTTATTGCTGCCTCCTAAACAGGCAGATTTCCTCCTAAATGCTTAAAAAGTTCATGCTGCGCTCCAGGGCTTGGCACTTCACTTTTACAGAAGACTTCTTTTTTTTAACTGTATTTTTCACAACAAACGATCTGAATCTGTCTTTTAATTGAAAAACCTCAACTTATCCATAACAGCTGAGTCACTACCAACACCGTACTGTAATATTTTTATTATTTTCTGTATCCCTCTATGAAAGCAATCTGACAGCATGTGGGGGCTTTTTTTTCCTCACCACTGTACATTAACCAGATGGTTTTCACTCTATTGTCCACAGATACACCCACATCTTTTTTTTCCCTTCATGTTAATTTAGAAATCACTAGTGATTATGAAGCGTTGAAGTTGTTCCTTCCAATATGCTTTACCTTCTCCTTGTCCACGCTTAATTTCCTCTCCCATCACGCTGCCCAATTAATTAGCTTTGGCTGATCCCTCTGAAGCTTCTCTCTCATCTCTAGATTTCACTAATCTGATCATTTTTAATAGCTGCAAATATAACTTTAATCTGTTCAGTGCTCCCCCCAGTCATCATATATAGGTACTTCAAATCCCCCCACTTATTTTGCCGGCGCAAGGGGCACCGAGTGTCCCTGACGAGCGGGTCCTGCCTAATGTCCTCTAGTCCCACTGATGCAGCCGCCTGAGCGGCAATGTCCAGTCGTCTCAAGTGTGATTTTTTCCCCTTACATCATGTCTCTGCTTTCTGTTTCTGCTTCTTTGAGGATGCTCTGCAGCTGAGTCCTCACCTTCGCAGAGGCCTTCCAGTTATTGGAGTTTCAGTAGTTTCTGTCCCTTTCTGGTACGAAATCTTTCATCTCAGCTCTCTGCTTGCAACTGTTTGGCAGGAGTTCAGGCTTTCAGTCTCGAGTGATCTGGGGTTTTTTTGGCTGTCAATAAAGTAATGTTTCCAAATTTGTCGTGGCATATTTATCTGTTGCTATGTCTGTAGTTAGATGAAGCATGTGAAGCTCAGGACATATTGGCAGGGTGGTTTTAATGTTTGCGAGAACATAATCAAAAACAAAACCCCACCTTCCCGTGCGAGGCAGCCCTGAAACACAAGCACAGCCTTTTCCTCGCGTATTTTATGTCTATGGCAACATTTTTTCTAATTATTTTTTGAAGAGGGGCATCATTTAGCTGGTATAACAAGTCCAATGTGATAGTGCCTCAGCTAATATTTAATATAATGAGATCTCATTTCCTTCTGCTGGATGGGCTCTTGCTAGAGGTCTCTTTTCCAGCTGAGAGCAAAGGGCCATTTCGGTATCCATTTTCCTTTCATTCATCCCAGCAGATGCATCAATACAACAAGAAGTTTCAGTGGAGCGGGAGGCTCTGTGCATTTTGCTGCACTCCCTTCGGAGCCTGTCCCTTTTCCTTCTCCGGGCAGGAAAGTTTCCGACTGGCAGCTTATCCTCAGTGCCCCGGAGGTAGTTCATCTCTGACTGACTCTTCTAGGTCACACAGCCCTTTTGCCTCGTGTCACCTCCCAGAGACACTGCCCCTCTCTAATCTGGACTGAATGGCTGCAGTTATAAAAGCAAAGCCCCAAACCAAATTGCTTAGGCTGGTTTTCACCATACGTCCATAAGCACTAGCATGTACATATAATATCTGTGCACACATACATTTCTCTCAGAGCCGCCTGAGGTTGGAGAGACTTTGATTTGGGATGCTAATGTCGCCTTATCTTCGTTAAAGCAGGAGAAACAGTGCTGCAGCTCTGCCGCTAAGCAGTGTATATATAAAAGTTGGTAAGGGCTAATCCCCCACCCTGCCGGGCAATCGCAGCGCCTGCGTCTTAATCCAGTGATGTGTGTGGCCCCGGTGAAGGACGGAGCAGCCGCCCCAGGCTGACAAAAGCAGCCGGCGGGGACTGTGCAGGGGCAGCTGTGGCCGAGGTGACCATGCATACCGCAGTGGCAGTGCTGCCTCTGTCAGCCATCCTCCCTGCTTGCCCACTCACCTTCTGCCGGGTGCCTTGGCACCTTGGCATGGCGTAAAGCCAAGGCAGCTCTCTGGGCCTTGGCAAGCCATGGATGAAGATGCTTCATCCAGCAACCGAGTTTTAATTTCAGGCTCCCCCATGGCACAGAGAGAAGGGGTTTCAAGCCCACATCTCGCTTCCCTTCAACTCCACAGCCCCTCCAGCCTTGCCAAAAGGCTGTCCGTGTGTGATGAGGCCCTCTTTGTTTGCCTTTAATTAGCACATGCTGGCTGGACAGGGCTACACAGGGTCTGATAACTGAGGCAAACAACAGGACCGGGAAAGCGGGCAGCCAGTGGCAGGCTGCACTCCAGCTGACCACATCCCCACGGGCTCCCAGGGACACGAACAGGACCCTTACGGAGACTTTCACCCGGGGAAGGCAATTGCCGCGAAACCTCCTTGTTCCCAGCCATGCAACAGCAAGTCCCACTGCATCCCCTGCTTCCTCACAGGGCTGCAGCTCACCCCACGCCTACACAGGACTGGGGACCTGGGCCCTGCTTGCAAAAACCCCAAAGTCCTGGGCTGTGCATGGCCAGGGCTTTGCTTCACACCTGCTGGGAGTTTGGCTGAGTTGGAGCTGCTGGAGTGGAAGGGGCCACTACAAGTTGTCTACTCTGACCCTCTGCCCCAAAGCAGAGTGTCACGTGCTGAGGTCATTTCCAAAGGATGCCTCTAACCTGGACCGAGAGACCTCAGATGATGGAGATGCCAAACATCCTTTGCTGCATCGCAAGCCCTTTCCTGTCTGTCCCACTCCCTAGGGACATGGGGATGGACTATTGCCTTCTCAGACCCCCTCTCAAGCTATGCTGGCTGGGTCTGGCCAACAGGGACACCTTTTCCCTAGGGATCACTCTGTTCATAGCAGCAGCTCTGTGCTCAGGCTGACATCCTGGAAGACAGCCTCCCAGCTGAGGCCTCCAGCCTGGGGCTGGCATTTTGGGCTCACATCCTTCCCAGACCTGCTGGGGGATGCCACCAGCGGGACACGTGGATCCCCCCAGGGAGGGAAAGCTGGTCAGCTGTCACTAGTTCTTTGGGGAAGGCAGGTGCTTTGGTCCGTCATTAGCCCACATAATCCAGCACCTTTGGTTTTGCAAAAGGATCTCACTGCTGCTACTGGAAAGATGTGCACCCCTCTGGGAGCCAGAGCAGAGGGGAGGCTGCCCTGCCATCTCCTCTCCTAGCCAGAGCCCCAGCCCCTCTGGGAATGGGACCTCAGGACCGGCCTGCCCTGGCACATAACCCGTCACCCATCAGTTCAGTACCTGGAATAAGCTGGGAGGTGTTGGAGACCAGCCTGGACCTCCAGAAATGTGTGTTGAGCTGAGAAGCCACAGTGTGGTCCTGAGGGCTGCAGGCTGCGAGGGGTGACTGCTGGGTAGTGTGGATGGTGGGCATGGGTGGCTGTGGGTCACACCTGGGTCTGCCTGGCAAGGTCTGCTCCTGGAAGAGCAGCACTGGGGATGGGTGAAGGCAGGCAGCTCTCTGCTCATGCTCGAGCAGGTCCCCCTGGCTGGACCAGGCTTCAGCCGTGTGTGTATCTGCTCACAGTCGTCCCTGTACTGAGTGCTCCTGAGCTGGGGGAGCTGCTGGGGGGGTACTTGGGGAGGTTAGGAGCAAGTGGGGAGACAGTGCAGGAGTTGGGGAGCTGCCGGAGTGTGGGGGAGCGGGACGGGCTCCCCGGGGCATTACCTGGGCTGCGGGGGGGGGGGGGTGCAGGAAGGATGGACTGCGGGGGTTGCGGTGTTGACTCCCGCTGTGCTGGTGCAAATCCGGATTAACTCCACTAACGGGAGTGATGCCCAGGTGTGTGTGAGGCAAATCAACATCGCACCCGCGTCCTCATGGAGCAGGGCAGAAAAATACCTGGCTGAGCCAGCAAGCGCGCTGCCTGCCCCTGGGATGCAGCACCCAGGCCGGGCTGCCTGACCCCTCAGCACGGGCTCCGGCAGGACGAAATCTCATTGACCCTTTTCCTTTAAACTCTGCTTGCCGGCACTGGGTCTTTCCCTGGCTGGGGGAGCGGGAAGGGCTGTGCCCCGGGCAGCGGAGGGAGCAGAAGAGAAAGGAGAGAATTTCCGCCTTGTTACCTAAACCAGCGGGAGAAGAAATCAGTTCGGGCGCCGGGGAGCGGCGGCGACGCACAGCTCTCATTAGCGAGCCTTAGGAGCCGGTGGCAGCAGAGCCAGCCTGCCAGAGCGAGGGGAGGCAGCGAGCGGGCGCGGGGTCTCTGGACGCGAACGTGAAGTACGGCTTCACTGCAGCTAGAGGGCTTCGCCGCTGCTGCACAGCCCCGTGCGGAGCCTGGTGCGCTGCCGCACACCCCGGCACCGGCTGGGGCTCCGCCGCGCCGCTCCCCGCCGCTCCCCGGCAGCCCGCGGCCGGGCCCGCCGCAGGGCCGCCGGACGCCCACCCGGGCGGCGGGCCGCGGCGTGCCCCGCAGCCGAGAGCCGCCGCCGGCCACGGCCATGCCTGCCGCCGCCGCTCCGCTTCTGCCGCCGCCGCTGCAAGTTGGCGGGTGAGCCCTTCCTCGACACGCAGGTAAGGACCCGCGCTGCACTCCGGGATGGGCGCATCCCCGCTCGGAGGCGGGCGGGTGGCTCTCCTGGGGGGGTCCGGGCGCTCGTCCCCGGGCTGTTCCCGTGGGGTGGCAGCAGGTCCCCGGGGGAAGCCAGCCCGGCGCTAAGCTCGGGTTGGCCCCGGGGAGGGGCAGAAAACGTGTCGGGGGCTGTAAAGACGAAAGGCTGCAGCCTGGAGAAACCAGGACAAAATTACCTGATCGGAGGCTCTGGGATGGGCCAAATGTAAGCATTTCGGCAAAAGTTCTGGAGGCCGGATATGTCAGAGCAACTGCAATGGCTCCTTGGACCCAGGCGGCCATCGGGGCTCCCTCCCTGGGAGGCAGCTCAGCCGCCGGCTGAAGTTTGGGGGTTGTTTGCCTTCTGCTGAGGAGCTTCAGCAGCCGGCGGGAGCCACCCCGCCGCCGGCCACCCCAGGTGCGCATCCTTGGGATGTACCCGGGCAGGGGAATGGTCCGGGGACTTCGGTCGAGAGGGCTATTGCCAGCGCCGTGAATTGTGCCAAGGAACCGACTCCCCTGAACAGCACCGTCTCCCTATAGTCCTGTGGACGCCCTCCCGGCTTGTGTCTGGGGGGAGAGCCGAACATTCAGGAGTTTCAAAGGGCAGTGCTTTCTGTCTCTGCCCAGTGCCTGTTTATAATTCCTTCTCCGAAGCCGCTGCGGGTTTCACAATAGCTGTGCTGCTCTGCCCAAACCCACTTTACTGGGCTGCCTGCTTTTCTTCTGAAAAAAATAAATTCCCTTTTCATGAGCTCGGGGTCTGCCACCAGTAGAAACCTTTTTCCCAGGAGGAAGGTAGCACTATGTAAACACCAGGGATAACCAGAGGAGCGGGGTCTGAGCCTGCCTGCAACACACAAGTTAAAAAAAGCCTTGGTCTCTGGGGGATAATCGCTGGTTACTTTGTAGGCTGTCAGGAGAAGGAATTACCCAAGCCAAAATGTAGTGACTGCATTTCTCCGGCAAAAGTTTCTTATGTCATGAAAATGGCTGGCAGAGCTAAAGCTTTGGGGAGCTGAATCCACTTCACTTCGGCTCCCTCAACCACCGTCAGAGGCAGGTAATAAACACCATTATTAAAGAATGAGTAATTTGCTGCAGCTCCAGCACAGTGAATTTGTACAGCAGATCCCTGCTTTTGCATGGTATCCAACCCCTCCCTGCCCTCGGCCCAGCCTGCAGACATCGCCATCACTTGTGGAGAGGTGACCAAGCGCTTGGCAAAAACTTGCCCATTAAAATCCCCCTCTGCCACCTGCAAGCTGGCTGGAGCAAGCCCCAAAGGGGCCAGTCCTGCCTGGCCCGGCAGCCTGCAGCAGGGCAGCCTGCGGGCTGTAGGGAATGGCCCCCCCGACATGGACGTGGGTACTTCAGCCCCTTGTAGTTCGGCTGCCCCTTTCACGGCCCCTCTGCGTGGGATGGGATGTGCTCGCAGCTTCCCAGGAGCATCCTTGATCTCACAGGGCAACCTGAAGCTCTGCCCTTCCTGCCCCCGGCTCTCCCCGCTGGGTGCCGCTGGTGCCACCCTGTCCCCATCAGTGTTAGACCCCGGGCACTGATACACTGTGTCCCTTCCCCAAGTCTCTCTTATCCCTTCATCACCCTCCCTCCATTTAATATCCATGCTTGGCATTGTTTTCCGGCTCCCATGGTCTCTGAATCAGGCAAATTTTGGCTCTTTTCTGCCTATTTTCTAAAGCCCTGTACCCAAGCTGGGGACTGGCAGGCACCACTTGCAGGATGCAGCTCTTCTGCTGCTTTCAGGGGGTAATTTCAGGCAAGGTCTTCAGCCAGTATTTCTCTATTTGTAGAATTAGAGATGGGCAAATGATTGACTTTTCCAGCTGGAGGGCCAAACCACAGCATTAGAGAGGGGGAAAAAAAAAGTCCATTATAGATTTCCTCCAAATTATCTTTCTGTTGCTGCTTCTCTGTCAAGTGAAAAAGGCAGCAAACCAGCCCAAATGCTTTGCTCAGCCTGGAAGGGAAGGCTCCACTCATCCCCAGTGGTTTTTGGGTGCCTCACTTAAATGAACACTTCAGGTATCATTTGAAAACTAGGGTCAGTCGCAGGATTTGTCTCCAAGCTCTATATCTGGAAACTCAACTGTTGGCGTGAAAAATTGGCCTGGGGCATGTGTGCGCCGGCTCAGAGACATGATGCCACTTGTGGCAGCCATGCTGGTGCTGCTCCTGAGCTGGGTGAAGGTTTCTCTGCAAATCCTCCCATCTCCCCGGGGCCTCCAAGGTGGCAGGGCAGGGTGAGACGGAGGGTGCTGGGGCTCGTCCCCATGCAGCACGGACATGCTGGGAGGGAAGCACCGTGAGCGGGATGTCCTCCCTCAGCCCGCGTGGGACCACCAGTGCTGCTCACCCAAAGCAGAGCCACCTCCCGCCATGTGCCCTCCGGATGGGGGCAAGCAGCAGCCTGAGCCCTGTCCCAGGAAGGGCTGATCTGGGTCCAGTGGTGACGTGGGCAGGAAAGAGAAATGGGCCAGGAAGAGAGGGAAAGCATCCATACAGCAAAGGCAGGAGCAACCCAAAGGGTCCCTCAGCAAGGCATGGTTGGGACTTGACAGAGCCATGGAAAAGAAAATGTGACATTGTTTTGTAGCATCTCTTTCCATACAATATGTAAGAAAATATAGCACCATCCTCTGCACACTCCTGTCCCCCTGGGACGGAGGGCACATCTCCACCTGAGGATTCAATTTCTTTGGCAATAACAAATATGAAAGAGAGGCTCAGCATTTGTTTTGGATTGCACCTATTGACCTGGGTAGTAATTTAACACCTTGAAGTTTGTCTGAGTCTGCAGACGTTGGCCAGAGTGGGAAGAGAGCGATCCACTTATTCGCTGGACCAGGAGATCAGCTTACTGCTGATACATACAGGCTATGTTTGGAAACTTAGGCTTTGGAAAAGTAAGCTAGAAAGGTGTCATCTCCACAGAATAACTTCATTTTTAAAGAGAGAATAGATCATTGGCAAATGAATTAAACATCTGAACTGTAGAAGAGCCCAGTGAATCCCCAGGAGAATCGGGCCACAGTAAGCAATGTGAAAATAGCCCTGAGCTGCAGGCAGGCAGACAGTGGATAAAATAAACAGGACGGTGGGGAAAGGAGGGTGCCAGCATGCGCTAGCCTTCAGGGTGGTTATGAATCATTTGAGTACGGATATGTTTTAAGCAGAGACAAATGAGCAGTCCTTAACAGCCGCTTTACGTTGCCAGCTTCGATTGATAGGAGGGTGATTTGCAGAGAGATGCGAGGATGGCGATAGGTGCTGTGGCTAAGCTGCTCTATCAGCAAGCCACAGCTGCGAAGGGGAGGACATCTCTCTGTCCCCCCGATGCCTGCTGCCAACCACGTACTATGTCACTGTCCCCATCTTGGGTCTCGGCTGGTGCGGTCTCCCACCTGGCAAAAAGCCAGGTCCTATCTGCCAGATCACTTTTGTGGTGGGTGACAGGCTGTGGCAGGGAGGGCATCCTTGGGGTGCGGACCCCGAGTGTGGCCCTGGGGCAGGCTGGGCTGGAGGGCTGAGGGGCGCAGGGCTGGTCCTGGAGGGGAGCTCCAGCACAGGGTATCACTGCTCCCTGAGGGTGATGCTCACCCTGTGATGCAGGACCAGGCAGCAGAGTGGTCTGTGGGGAGGATGGGGTACAGGGTCCCGGGGCAGCAGCAGCCATGAAGGCAGAAGAGCCTTGAAGTGGAGATGATGGGAGTATGGATGAAATAGGGCAAGCTGGGAGAAGAGTGTGGACCCATCTAGGACACCCACCATGTTCAGTTCAATACTGGGTATAAATAGTGACGGAGAAAACCTGATGTGAAATTGAAGACTGTAACCATTAGCATAGGAAAATCAGCCATTAGCAAAATTATAATCCACAAGCACGAGCTTCTGTGCATCTTCCAGCAGCAGCGAGAACGTCCTGGCAATAAACACATCTTGGGAGACCTCTGTGAGCTCTCCTGTGTGATGCTTGGTGTCCCTTTGGGCACCCCGGGCAGGGAGCCTGGTCTCGGCAAGGGTCAGGGCTGCCTCTGTGCTGGAAGTGCTTCCTGGAGCCCAGGGGTCATTGAATTTGGCTCCCAATAGTTCTACAGGCATGGACGTTTCTAAGTAGGCTTTCTACACTGAGGGTAGGGTGCCAATACCCTTCTCTCCAGACAGCAGGTATTTCCTTAGGGTGATTCTGAGCTGAGGAAGAGGAGGCTGAAGCCTGGACCCAGGCTGAGCTCATGTTTTCCCAGGCCAGTGATTTGGATGCTGCAGCAGGTGGGGGAAGTCACTCTCCCCTGACCCTGGGCTGGCATTTTGTGGCTGAGATGAGCAGTCAGAGCCCAACAGCCTCCCAGGGAGTCCTCGTTGGCTAATGCCTCAAAGGGCTGGAGATGTTGAGCAACAGCCCCAGCAGCCTCCCCTCGTGGGAGTCATCGCCCTGACCTCCACTGCCTCCAAGCAACCCTGCTGGGTCCCCAAACAAGCATGTGAAGAAGCCTCCAGTGAGAGCTATCAATCAGTTTTGGTTGGCATCATGTGCCCCTTTAAAGCCCCGCACTGGGGCTTGTAGAGGGCGCTGCAGGGCTGAAGGTTGTTTGGGTGCAAATCCAGCAGGAGCACCCCGAGGCTGAGAAGACTGCCCCAGCGTGGCCCTTGGCACCTCCAGAACTTGTCCATCCCTGATCCCACGCTGGCCCACTTCCCCGGCACAACGCTGCCAGCCCAGTCACCTGCTCTGCTCCGCCTCAGCTGGCCGCCCCGTGGCCACCCCGCTGCCCTCCAGCACCGGGGCAGCCCCCCTGTTGCCCCCTCTCCTCCCTGATCCCACACACCCGGGAGACCCACACCCAGGACAGCCTGCAGAGACTCCCGACAGCTGCCTTATTTACTTGTTTGTGTCTCCAGCTAAAAAAAGGGCGCTGAGAGAGTCCAAACCTGCTAATTATACACCTAGCCGCCCACACGACCATGTGTTTTATTACCATCACGCTCCATGCTTCCTCCTTCCCCCCTCGCAAGCTCGGTGAGCCCTTTCCCGCTCTCCCTTGCACGAGGGGCACAGAGGGGTGCATCCCAGCGGGCCACGTCCCGTGGCCGCATCCGAGCCGGTGAGCTCCGACTCCGGGCGGGCGCTGGGGCTCACGCCAGCAAGGCCAACGCCAGCCGCGGGGTGTTGAGGCGGCCTAGCAGCGCCCAACGATTTGGACGTACGGGCGCTAGGCCCAGGCTTTGCATGCAGGCGCCGTCCCGGCCCCGCGGTGCCGTGGGATGCTCGGCCGGGAGAGGCAGGCGGGGGCCGGGGGTGGGGGAGCGGCCGGGTCTGTGTGTCGTCCCCCCCGCCCCGCTCTCCGCGGCCCCGGGGCGGTGCGGCGGCCGGAGCGGCAGCCTGCGCTGCGTGGAGTGCCTGGGACATCTAGCGGCCACCTCTCCGAGTGCCGGGCCCTGCCGGGGGCGGGTGCCGGGCTGGGGGTCCCCGGCCGGGGATGGGGAACACGGTGGCAGCGGGCCACAGGCGCCCTGCCGGCCCCGCAGCCCCGTGGTGCCACAGCGGCGGGGCGCAGCCCGTTTGCAGGCACTCCCGGTTTGAGGTTGAGTGTTGCGAGCGCGTCTTCCCCGTGTTTGGAGGCGACGGAGCTCACGCTGCTCCCCTGCTGATTGATGCTCACGGGCAGGGTGTCCGGCTTGCTGGCACCGGGGCTGGGGACGGGGCGGTGGGAGAGCCCCCAGCCCTGCAGTGCCCCTGCTACGGCTCCTCCAGAAAGCAGCCCGGCTCTCCCCTGCCAGCCCCGGGGGATGGATTTGCTGTTTCTTACCATTAGGAGCAACGCCTTAGCTCTGAGCACAGCTGGGTCGAAACACTGCTGCAGAGAAACATTTTTACCAGGGAGAATAAAGACCCGATTTCCACCTGGAAATTGCCCAGTTTGACTTGCGAACCTTGAAAAGCAGCCCATCGCATCCCAATTCTCAGAGCAATTTAGTCTCTGTTGGAGCCAGGACCCCATTGCCGAGGCACTGGCTATACCTGCCAGGAGATCAGAACAAGCACTTTATTCACTCCTTTCCAGCTCTGTCAAACCGGCTGCAGCAAAGTTGTGAATTAGATGAATCACGAACACCTCAGCTATCCTCCCTCTAATCCATGTCCACGGACTCTGTCACCTCCTTCCTTCCCTCCTGGTCCTCACCATCTCTTTCCCCTCCAGCAGCTCCACAATCCCTTTCTTCTCCATCCCAGTGGCCGGGGCCCACCTCTCTGCCTGGCTCAGACGTCACTTTGCTTCCCGTGCCTCTTGCCCACCATTTCCCTTCCCACTGCTGTACCTACCGTACCCCTTTGCTTCTCTGGGTACCACCTCTGCCAGCCCCATCAGGGCTGTCATGCCCCACCACCCTCCTCTCCTGCCCCATGCCAAGGGCTGCCTCCCCCACACCACCCCCCTGCCCCTTCCACCCCCTGGCCACCTCCTCCTGCCGCAGCAACATTTCCCAGGACTGGTGAAGGCTTCATTACACCCCAGGGATGAACAGCCCCCACTCTGCACACTGGTGCTACACCCGGGGCAGGAGCAGTGGTGTGGAGACAAGCACCCGCAGGAGGGCTTGAATGTTGGCCGGAGAGTGACCGCTTTCAGCAGCCATGTCTGCGGGGATGATGAAAGCGCTTCCTTCTCCCCTTGAGCTGTGCTTCACCCTGCAGGGCTCAGGGCTGGGATGCAGCAGGTATCCACGCTGCTCTGCGGCCTCCTAGGGCTGAGGGAGGGCTTGGTCCGCCCCTGCCATTGTCCACAAGTCCTCACAGCCCTTCCTTCATCCCCATATTCCCTCTCCAAAATGCCAACTTGCCTCCCTGTGATGCTCTGCCCTTGCTTCTCAGCAGCCTTTGTGAGCTGGTTTTCTCTTGGGCAGAATCGCAAGCTTGGATGCCCAGAGGTAGAGGTACTGTGCCCTGGCAGGACTTAAGCCTCTGCCTAGAAGCCCCAAAGCACCTCCTGAGAGCTTCCAGGAGGGCCTGGGCTCTGGGAAGGGTGCTAGCCACATCTCCTGTGCTTTTCTGCTCCATCAGGACCCGGACCACCTCTGTCCCGGGGCTATGGCAGCTGTACCTGGCCGTGATGCTGCTTCCATCAGCCAGGTCAGAAACAGGCATTTGCACTGTCCCCTGCCCTCGGACCAGCCAGGGCACGGCAGGGCAGCGGGACACCACTCCCCGAGGGCACAGGCTTCCCTGGGTGCTGTCCTGAATTGGAAAGCCTTTGGCCAGGATGGGCTAACCTTCTCACTCAGGAGTCTGGGGACATGCAACGCAGTTGCAACCTGCTAATGAGCCTGGGAAGCAAGGCAGAGTGTTTGCTTGACAGGGCAATTAAATGATGATTGATTCCTGGAACAGCTACTTAATTCATCATTAACTGGGCTTATCATAGCTAGCATCTGTGCTGAGGGTCTCTCTGAGGGCTGTGCTGCTGCTGGCAGGGGTGGCCAGTGACCTCAGCACCTCTCATGTGGGCTGAAAACACTCAGGATGGTCCCAAGGGGGACCTGGACTGCCCCAGGGGATGTGGTGTGGAGGTGAGATCCGTGAAGCACAAAGCTAAATTTGCTACCTCTTTATTTTCATGCCTTATTTTGGCTCTTTTTAGCCAGTACTCGCCTTGAGAAGCTGAGAGTACACAACATAGTTGTGCATTTCCCACTCTGCTGGGGACTGCTGCAAGCAGCTTGGGGACCGTGGGGGGCCCTGCCCCACCGGGTGGTTACAGGAGCAGCCGTGCAGTGGGGGAGGCAGTTCGTTAGGGAGGCAGCAGCTGTTAGTCTTGGCAGTAGGGCTGCAGCAATAGTCCAGCTCAATCAGGGCACTGGAGTCTGCCTCCTCCCAGGTGTGCCCTCCCCCGGGCTCACGTTGTGCATGTACACTTGTATGTGTGCATCCTCCCTGTGCACTTAACAGCATCTTGCCGCCGTTACCTGCTGCCAGTACTGCCCAGACTAGCCCCGTGGAGCTGATGGATATGCACGCTATCCATTCAAGCTAGTAATGAGGACAGAGAATGGCCACTCTTTGCCAATTTTGTCTTTTACAGCTTCCTTGCTTTCACCTGCTGGTTTCTTTCTTCTTCCCCCAAGCCTGGTTATTACCAAGCTTATTTTATTACCAGGCTTACTTTATTACCAGGCTTACTTTATTAAGTCCCTGTGTGGCTAAATTCACTGTAGGATCCAGATAATCCAAATGGGGTTTGGGGATGATGGCAGGGCTGGTTTGGCTCCGGCCTTCCCTGCGCGTATGCGCGTGGGTCTGGTCTTCACCCTCCCTGCCATTCCCTCTCTAATATCATCTCTAGAGGTTTGACGGCCCTCGTCTCCACCTGCAAACCCAGACTGTTCGGCGCACACAAGCACGCGTGCTTGCGCACACAGGTGCGGTCTCTATGTGATGCAGTGATCTTGGTGACTAAGGAGCGGGAAGCATCTCTAACCCCTCCAGCACTGGGACTCTTCACATCAGCTATCAGAGAGGGAGGTTCCAGCCTGGCTGCTTTCCAGCAGGGCTGAGCACACTGCCGTAGGCACGCTGTGACACTGGCCCTCGGCATCCCCTCCCCACTGCTGAAAAATGCCCAGACCTGGTGCTAGGGCTGCACTTGGTGGTCCCTTTGCCTATTTATGAGAAGCGCAGTGAGATCTCCTTCTGCACTTTTCCCCTGATCCCTGCAGCCCTGTTATTGCCCTATCCTGCTCCCAGGGAGAGCATCCTCCCCAACTCCAGAGAGTGGAAGGCAGCAGGAAAACAGAGTTCAGTACAGGTAAAGCTTTTATAATCCCAGAGAGCACAAGACTAGCATGGACTAAAATATTCTAGCTGTAGCCCTGCCCTGTCCACACTTTGTGCAGTGCAGCAGCCTCCATGGTCCTGGCCCTGCTCTAAGGACAGCTCCAGGGCAGTCTGAGGGACCAGAGAGGTTTGGGCTCTCCCTGCTCCCCTGGGGCAAAGCCTTCAGCCCTGCCCAGCTCGCATTCGCAGAGACTTCCCCATATTTCAGCAGTATTTTCCTGCTGCTTCTTTTGCTACCCACACTGTTACTCTTCCACGGTGTGTTCACCCTGGGATATTTGCTACCTGCAAGCCCTCCTTGCCTCTTCCCCCCAGCCCAGGTCAGCCAGCCATCTCCCGCCAGCCGGCCCCTTTAGCATCCTTCGGGATGCCCAAAGTCAGCAGAGTCCGTGTCCAGCAGCAGTTCAGCTGCATCAACGCACTCTTCCCACCCTGGTCTGTGATACCTGCCGCCTCCCAAGCTGCCTTTTAGGTTTCCAATTCCTCCCATCTCCTTTCCCTTCTTCCTCTCCCTATGCTCTGAGTGTTTCCCAGCGCTTGCTGCTGTGAAACATATGGCTTTGCCACACAGCTCTCCCGCTCCTCTAACCCACTGCCGAAGACCTGAAGTGAGCAGAGCAGCAACCTCCATGCCGGCAGCACCCGCTGCCTGATGGCCGGCAGCCTGCCCACAGCCTGTCTGCTGGTGTTTCTCAGTGCATTTGGAGCCTGCTCCCTCCGGCAGCTCCCCGCAATATCCCATCCTTCCCTACCCTAGCTTGCTGCCAGAAACTTTTCTTGAGATGAGGCGTGGATGCCCTACCAAAACTGTCAACTTTCTCTTGCTAGAGCTGGGCTTCTGCTCCTGCTTGGGCTGCTGCTCTCAAATGACACTCAGTGACTGGTCTTTCCTTACTGTTTCATTAAAAAGCAAGACATTTTATTGGAAATCTAATTTGCATGTTGAGGTAAGCAAAGAAGAGGTTCATGCTTTCCTTGCCTGAAAACTGGGACGAAGCTTTGAGCTTCTCTGGGTCTGTGCGGGAAATAAAACCGTCTGTGCTACAAATATGCATCTCGCTTAAATATTTTGAAAATACTTAATGGCCATCTGCCGCACAAGCCATTACAGGCTTTATTAGTAAAGTGGGAGACTGCAGAAAGCAGAGAATGGTTTTGGGGAGGGAGAAGTGGAGGGCATTCACCACAACGTGCAGAGTTTTAGCAGCGCGAGAATGCTTTTGAATGGCTCCATTTTCCTGAGCAGCTTTCCAAAATGTGACAACTGCTGCCAAAACAAAGCCCATCGACAGGGCTGTTTAGAACCAGGTACGGCACTCAAACCTGTGCAGTATGGTAGAGTTTGGCCAAGGGGATGGGACCACTTGGGCTTTTCACTCTCTGGAGTCTTCAACTTCTTTATTTATATTTTCTTCTTGAGGACAGATTTAAAGCCAAGGTGATGAGCCTTCTATCAGAAAGCCTAGAACACCTTGGGGAACCCTACAGCAGGCGGAAGCGTGTCTCTGCTACACAGCGTCCTGCAGAGGAGTCAGTGATGGAGGTCTCTAAGGAAGACAGGAACATTTGGGGTTGCAAGGCAATAAGGTGGCACAGTCTAGGAGCTGGGAACATGCTAGAGAGCGGCTGTAAAACACAGGCCTCAGGTACTGAGGAGCGCAAAGTAATTGTTTCTCTCTCCTGGGGAACACTGATATTTCACTACACATTTTCTTTGTGCCAAGGTGGGCTGGGAAGCCAAAATAGCAAACGCTCCTCTGAAGAAAAGGGGTTGAAATATTTCATCTCAGAAATTTTCATGAAAAAAAAAAAAGGCAGCACAAGGTTTCAGCACACTGAAATGGAGGAAGGGAGAGGGGGGGTGAATTTCCCTGAGGAAGAAACCCATGTTGGCATTTGTAGCTGAGGATCCCATTTGGACTTGGCATTTTCTGAAGCCGGTGGCCTGGAGCCAGGGCTGCACAGCTGTCCTGTACCCAGGGGTGCAGCTGGTTTAAACAGAGCTCTGATGTGATGGGTCATTTACTTAAATTGTAATTTCAGTGTGGACCAAACCCCATGGGGTCTCCTCTTTAACCTCTATATCCCTCTGTTCCTCATTCCTCCGCATGGCTGGCTGAGCGTCCAACACTCCGAATCCTAGCCTAAACACCACCTCTATGTCCTCACAGCAGCCTCCTGGCTTCCCTCGATGGCTCACTGCTTTCGCTCCAGCCCCCAGCTCAGTCTTGGAGGAGCCCTAGAAAACCTCCCATGTACCTGAAAGCCAGTTAGGTGCATGTGTAATGCCTGGAGGGCTGTAATTCACCATGCGACTCTCTGCTTTGGGAAGTCAGGGAGGCCCCTCAAGTGGCTGTCAGCCTCTTATCTACTTCTGTGCTGTCAGGCTTTGTCGCAGCACACATTATGAGCCAGCAGAAAAGATGCAGT
The DNA here is from genome assembly GCF_026419915.1 of Harpia harpyja. Taxonomy (NCBI): domain Eukaryota; kingdom Metazoa; phylum Chordata; class Aves; order Accipitriformes; family Accipitridae; genus Harpia; species Harpia harpyja. The sequence continues at coordinate 56,578,236 of NC_068942.1, read as the reverse complement.
AGGTCCTTTCCTGTCAGGCTGCACGTGGCCATCTCAAGATGCATTATAGATACAGCAAATCCTCATCTTAATCCAGCCTGAATCAGATCATCTTATTGCAGGGCTGCATCCTTATCTTACTACCAGCTGGGGAGAGATGAAGAGATGCTCAGTTTGCCGAGATAGCATTCAAGCCGTGGAGAGGTGGGGAGGGCTCTTGCTTTCTCCAGCTTTGCCACATCTTTCTGTTCCCACTAGCCTCATCTTGACATCAGCTCTGCATGGGCGAGAGGCTTTTCTGCTCCCTCGCCTTGCTGAAATAACAGCCTCCTCCCTCCCACTCTCTGCTCCTGCAGGATCGCTCCCCCCCGCTGCCGGCAGCATGGAGAGCGTGCGTGAGCTCCAAAACCCGCTCTTGGCCAAGGCCAACGGGCACCTTCGCAGCAGCTATTCTTACCACCAGCATCACAGCCAGGACTACCCCAGTCATCGCTGCCAAGGGAAACTGTATTCCTACATCTTCCAAAACACTGGCGGTGCCAGGACTCACCAGCTGCTGGATGCCAGTTCCCTGCAGCTGGCCGTTGAAGCCTTGTACGGCCCCAATTTCATCCTCGTGAAGGATGAGACTGCTCTCAAGGCCAAGGACAGCAAGACAGAAAGCTGCGAGACCACTTTTATGGAAAGCAAAGAGGCTCCATCCGAAGGTCCCGATGGGCATGAGGCGCAAGGGTCCTGCCTGGTAGAGAGCGACATCCGCATCCAAACTGTGTCCTACGAGGTGGAGGAAGAGGAGCTCCAGGAGTACGAGGTGAGCTTTGCCAGGTGGGATGGCACCAAACTCCTCCCCTGGTAACTCTGGCCATCAGCCCAAATCCTTGGTCATTTATTCTCCCTTCTTTCCCCAGAGCTTCCCCCCAGACCCTACGATCTCCTGCCTCTTCCTGTGCACCCAATATTTCTTCTTCCTCCTTATCATTTCTGCTCCCTTTTCCTCACTGCAGACCTCAGAAGGAGGTCAGCTTCCCTGAGGGCAGCCTGGCTGCATGGAGCAAAGGTGAGGTGGGGCCATCTCTGCAGGACCCTTGGGATGTGGGGACCCTTTGACAAGGGCAGCCTGCTGCCGCTGTGGCACTTGAGCTAAGGGGAAATAGCAATCTTTGTATAACAGCAAAATTCACAGGCCTGATGGCAGCAGCTGAGAGAAAGCTTTATATATAAAGACAGGACAAATCCTGCAAAGGAAGAATGAGAGCTCGCAAAGCAGGTTCATGCTGCACTCTGTGCCCCACCACAGCTCGAGCGGCAGCACAGAGGCTGGGAACATCACCCAGGACCTTAAGAAGTGGGAGCAAGTCCCCGGAGCCTGCTGGAGCTGATGTCTGATGACCCAGCACAGCTCTGCTGCTTTTGGTGCCGGTGGTGTGGCCTTTTCAGATGGCAGCAGGGGCATCTCCACCTCTGTGTGCCTTCCCCACCGAGACACATCACTTCCAGGCTGGTCTGCAGCTGGCCGAGAGGTGCCCAAAGGCAGGAGGGCTGACCGCAGCTGCTCTGAGCAATGCGCTCACTAAGGGGACAGGACATGTCGCCCCTGTGATGGAGGCTCCAATTCAACCGCTTTCCTTCACTTGCTAAATTAGTTTAGCAGGATATCGATCTCCTAGTCCCTAATGGGGATAAGGCACTTTGTTTAAGTTTGTTTAAGCTGACAAACAGCCAGTTCTGCCAAAGCTGAAGATATTTCAGTTTAAGACTATCTATCTCCCAGGGAAATCCCAGACCCCCAGCAAGCGAGCTCAGCATTTGCTCTGGCAGGGAGCCGAGAATCCACTCCGCTCCTGAATTTGCTGAGCTACATTTTTTCTGATCAAACCAGGCTGAGGAGGCTAAAATATTTTTGAAACTCATTCCTTGAATTTGCAGGTGGGAAACATATGAGAATATGTGACAGGGCCAGGAGAGAGCAGGAGCTGGGAGGAGAGGGGCTGGGATGCAGCCTGCAGGGCGGCACGGGGAGGTGGGCATGTGCTGAATCCATCTGGTTTTGCAGAGTGACTCCTCCAGTGACAGCGAAAGTGAGGATCATTTCCTGATGCTTCCCCCCCGGGACCACCTGGGCTTAGCCCTTTTCTCCATGCTGTGCTGCTTCTGGCCCCTGGGGATTGCTGCCTTCTACTTCTCCCAAGGGGTAAGAAATCCCTTTGCTTGCCTGCATGCATTGAGTGCTGGAGCAAGGGTCCTGCAAGCCACAGCAGCCCTGGAGGGGACCGGGTGCCTTTCTGGCTCTAAGGCTCATCTCTGTGCCATGCCCAGACCCCTGAGGGCTGAGGCAAAGGGTGCTCCTGGCTTCTGGATGTGTCCACAACTGCTGTGGGGTTGCAAGCCCTCCAGCGCTTGTGTGGGTTACTGGAGGTCAGGCTTTTCCTTTGGGTCTTTTGGGTGTTATTTAGGGAACTGGGGCTCCCCTTGGCCCCTTGCCCAGGTTCTCACCCTCTAGCCAGGCTCAGGAAAATGGCATTTTCCCACCTGCCCTCCCATTCTCCAGTAGGGCGGAGGTCCTACACCATGACCCAGTCCGAGGCAGGTCACGCCCCGGGAGTCAGGCTGCTCTGGAGCCTGGGCGCAAAGAGGAGCCTGGTCTCCATATCACACTACAGCTCCTCTATTGCACTTGTTCCTGCCATGCATTGGCTAAGCTGTGTGAGCCAACACCAGGCTGGCAGAGGCTGGAGAGGGTGGTGGCCCTCGGACTGCACCGGCTCAGAGGAGCTGCTGCCTTCTTGAGGGCTTAGCCCAGAGCCTGGGCTCGCTTCCATTACTGTTGACCCAGAATAATGCATGCAGAGCCAGGGGATTTACTCTACATTTGCATAGATGCTGCTGTACCAAGAATAGATAGGGGGGAGGCATTAAGAAGTTAAATCAAGAAGATAGAAACAGAAATGGAAAAGTATATAACATGAGTACCTGGCACAGAGGCGGTGAGAGGCAGGGGAAGCTTTAACTGAATAGGACCCTGAGGAGGGGCTGATTTCACATTTTTCCACATGGTGCAGGGTAGCACGGTGCACTCTCCACATGATGATGTACTTCGTGCAATTTATATTTAGCTCCATTTGCTATAACTACCACTTCGTTCACTCACTGAGGCAAGGACCATCTTTTTATTCAGTGTCTGTGCACAGTGAGTGCCCTGATCTCCACATGGCAACTCGAACACAAATAGTAGGTAATACCAAGAGTAGCTCTGAATGCGCCCTGAGCACTCAGGGAAGCTGGAAGTTGCCAGCCCAGAGAGCCAACGCCCACATCTGTCTCCATCGCTGGCTCCATCAGCACTTCTATAGCAAATAGGCTTCACCTGAAAAACCCATGCAGGCAAAATCAAGTGGCGCAGAGCCAGACCAACAGGCCATGCTGTCTGGATTCAGCTCCCTGAGACTAAGCAGTACTCATTATATGTCTGTATAGGGTATATTGGTATCTAGTCAGTACCACACAGCTGTCATCCCATGCACTGATCGTTTGCCTGGTCTTACGAGGGTCCGGCGGACTGATGGACGCCTTGCTGTCTGTCCCCAGCCTTCATGAGACTCAGCGGCCAGGGAAGGGGGGCTGACTCAGTAGTGAAATGACTGCACAGAGGCTAATAGGCCAGGTTGGTACTGCTGTGACCAATGAGCGTTTCTTCTCCTTCCAGACCAGCAAGGCTGTCTCCAAAGGAGATTTCCATCTGGCCAGTTCAGCTTCTCGCCGAGCTCTCTTCCTCGCCGCGCTCTCCATAACCATCGGCACAGGAGTGTACGTCGGGGTGGTGGTAGCGCTGATCGCTTATCTGTCCAAAGGGGGCCACGTATAGCTGCCACCCACATATCAGTGCTGCCCTGGCCGTGGCCCTCCTGGGACTGAGCTTTCCTGCGGAGCACAGGGCGCCAGTGCCTGCAAGGGCTGCTTGCACGGCGTGACCCCGGCTTGGATGCCCTGCGCAGGCTCTTTCCCCTTTCAGACAAACAGTAGACCCCCATTTTCCCCAAGGCTGTGGGGTGCCACCATCCGACAGCAGGGAACTGGGCACCGGCTTGGCTGCTAGGACCAGGAGGAGCACATTTGCCTGCTGGAAGACGTGCAGGAGAGATGCTGCGTGCTGCTGCTGGGCTGGTGCCACCACCCCTGCTCCAGAGCCACTGTTTTCCCTCCCAGCCCCACAGCCGGGAGATGCACCGCTGGTGCCCAGGCTTGGCCCATGAAGGGGGCACGCAGGGAGAAGAGGGAATACGGCACCGGGGAATGGCTCCGGGAGGCTGGGGTCCTAATGAGGTCTCCAGACTCCCATGATGGGGACAACATTCTCATTTCAGTGTCATGGGGTGGCACCTGGCCCCTCAGCTGCAACAAAGTAGGAGGACAACTGCAGCATGGACATGACCGAAGGGCATGCTCTCCGCATCCCTCTGCAGACAGACCCCTGATCCAGGGGTCATCCCAGTCGCTGGCCCATCCCAGGCAAGAAACAAGGAGGAAGACAGGCTGGTGGTTGCACACCATCACTCCCATCGTTAGAGCAAGCTGGCAAAGACAACAAGGTGTTCTCTGTGTTAATAATGACTGTCATGATAATTGCAAGTCGGAGTCCCCATAAGGTTGGCGTCCCACAGTGCTGGGCCCTGAAAATACCTGTAATGGCAATTTCTACCCAAGAAGTGACCTGGGAGGGGTGGGGTCCTGAAGGACTCCACTCTTGGCACTAGGTCAGGGCCTTGCACACAAAGAGGGATAGAAAGAAAAGGCTGATGTGAAACACAGAGCCTGGGGTGGGAGTGCTGTTTGCCAGGGGATGAGATCCAGAGAGGGGGAAGACTTGGAGGGTGCCTGAGACACAGGGGTGACCCCAACACACTTCTTCCCATGGCTTGGAGAGGGGTATCTCCATCCATCCACAGGCCCTGCTGACAAGGAAATCCCATGCATCCCCACTCACACCTTACCTTTGCTAATTCATATATTGTCAGAGGTGGGTGTGAAGGCAATGACTGCCCCAAAGGGCTGGCGTTAAAAGGCCCTGCTTTACCCCCCTCCCCAGCATCCACCTTGACCATCCCTTGCCCTGGCCATGGCTCCCCTGCCGCCTCCTTCCCCCATGCGCAGGGGGCTGCAGGCAGACTCTGGGCGTCCATCACCCCCTCACCAGGGTTTCTGGGCGGGCTGCAGCCGGCTTTCCAAGAGGCACAGCATGTTCCTTGAGCTGGGTGCCATTCAAATGTACATTTCATTCTAGAGAAGCATGTTAATGTCTGCGATTGATGTTGTACTTGAGCCATGAAAGAGAGAAGCACATCAGAGACCTGTTCAGAAGCTGTTCTGAAAGTTCCCATTACGTTTTATAACATGGAAGAGCTAATAAATAAAAAAAGCAGGAAAAAAGACTGTTTATAAGGACATGGAGCTGGCTAGGGAAGAGGTGAGCTTTGCAGGAGTGCTGAGCTCACTTAAACCTGGAGGGATTTATGCAGTTCCCGAAGGAAGTTATAATCCAGCTGGTGTCTGGGCAACTCAAGAGGGAGATGTACTGCAATGTAGATCACAGTGAGCAGCTAGTGCTGGGAGTGGGATGGTGATGTATGCTTTTTGCCATGTGTGGATGGACAAGTATTAGGGGGAGAGAGAGAGACTGGAGCATCGTTTATGTTCACGCTGCTCTGTGTGTAGTAGAAGCACAAAATAAAATGTGCTTGAAGAGGGGCAGAAGAATATGAACATCAGGAGGGAATAAGCAGGTCTTGCTTCTGATGGTGGACAGAGAGAGACCGAATTTGCAGGGAAGGACTGGGGTGTCCAGAAGACATGAGGTGGCTTAAAGAGGAAAGATGAGGTTCACCCTCGCCCAGCAGCTGAGGGATGGTTTTCGTTCCCCTCTCCTCTGCATGCTCAGCCTTCTTGGGCATCCGTCCCTCCAAATAACAGAGCAGGACAGGAGCCCAATTTCAGGAGAGGGGACGTCCATGGATGCCCATGCAGCAGGGGTGACCAGACCCACTGCCCACCCCCAGCTCAGTGCCATCCCAGCTAAACCCCTCCCCGCCTCTCCCCCTCAAGCATCCCCAGCTGGGGGCGGGGATGGTGGGGGCTCCCTGCTGATTCTGGTCCAGACAAAACCATCGGGTCTGCTGGACCAGAATCGGTAATGAGAAACTGTGTTTGCTGTGAATTTGTAATTCTGCCAGTTGGTTCCCTCCAGGGGCTGCCCTGAGTGGGGGGCCAGCAGCCCCTAGCCCACTCCCCATGGGCACCCCGGCCTCCTGCACCCCAACCCACCTCTTTGTCTTTTTTTAATTGGAGACACATGGGGAAGGACCGGGCTAAAGGGCCAACAGAATTAAAGTGTTTTCTGCTAATAGCCTGAATCTCTGATGATCTTGTCAAAGGAGGGGGGAAGGGGCTGTGCCAGAGCATCCTTAAGGGGGGAATTATGCAAATGGAGAAATTAGTTGGAAACAGCCTGAAGGGAAACATGTGGAAATTGAAATCCGAGGACCATCATGGAGACTGCTGCTGAATAACTTATTATAGACTCACAGCGTCTGCTGCAGCCGCCCGAGCAGAAGGGAAGGAAGCAAAAAGGCAACAAGGCACAGCAGCCAGTGAAGATGCAAGCTCCAGAAATTTGATTGAGCTTAAAAAAAAAAAAAGAAGTTAAACTAAACCCTACCAGTGGGTGTGGAAGAGGTGACTCTTTGCCCCCTCCCTCCTGTCCTCCCAGGGGAGGGGTCGCTCTCCCACCTGGGACGCCCAGACCCATGGCAGAGCTCCGTAACGGTCCTGATCCCACAGGGGATACTCAGAAATCTGGGACAAAGGAGGAATAGCCTTGAATTCTGGCCTGGCAACATGTCTATCCCAGAAAGGAGAAGGGGGGGCAGGGCATGTCGCAGCTGTCGGAGGTGATGCGAAGGGCAGGGAGTGCAGAGATGGTCTGCGCCCATGCAGAGGGTCAGTGGTGGAGCGGGACTCCTGCTGGCTGGTGAGGGAGGATTTGGGGTTCTCTGAGCTGGGGGGCAGAGGGGTGGTTAAATAGTGATGTCCTACAAGGGTGTACACAGCAACCTGCTATCTTTCCCCAGACCCCAGAGTTTTCTAAAAAATAAGCACAAGAGGTGCTTACGGGTCTTATGATATATCAGAACAAGCCCCCGTTCTCCATTCATGAATAACTAATTATCCATAAATTAGGACAACTATTTGCAACTGAGCTCCCCGCCAGTGGGCTGCAGGTGCCTGTCCCTGTAAATGCAGGTGCTGTCTGGCATCCCCAGCACAGGCACGGTCCCATAAGTCCCTGGCCCCAGCAACCCTGTCCCATTGCCCTCCTGCCCACTGCTCCCCAAATGTCCTTGCCCCAGCCCCGTGGCCCCACCAGCACCCCCAGCCCTCGCTCTAAGCCAGTGACACCGAGAAACAGACACAGAAAGTCACCAGAAAGCACATCCCCTGTCCTCTCTCCCCAGGCCCATGCCTGGATACCCCTCTCTCGTCTCACATGCTGGGCGGCTTTTGGATTGCGAGAAGTGCCATCACCAGGTGTCCCAGATGCCCTCCCACTGTGAGGAGAAGACCTTGGAGACAGAGCCAGCCCTGCTCCCTGCAGCTGGCTGAACATCCCCTCCATCCCTCCCCTGCCCTGGAGATGCTCCTTGCTCAGCCAGGAGCTCAGGGCAGTGCTGTCTGAGGCGCACTGGGCTTCAGTTTCTTTTTGCAGCAGTGGAAAACATGTCAGCTTCCAGCTTGGGCTCCTTTTGTAATGTCCACAACACCAAGATAAGCACTTCCCAGCAGGCATTTCTCTTCAGAAGCAGCTAAGGATGGGGCAGATGGAGCCCGTGACAAGGGCAGGGCTGCCCTTTGAATATTGCCCCCTTCTGGGACGCAGCCAGGGAGAAAGCTGCCAAGGAAAAAAGCACTGGCACCTTGGCCACTGATCTGAGCAACCAGTGCATCTGAGCCACCACCTGCTTGCCCTAGCTCCGCTTGCATCTCTTACCCCTCATCAAGTGCTGCAGCATGCCAAAACAGGGCTGCGGGCTGCAGACGGGGGCTGGAGAGTCGTGACGAGGGATGCAGGGATCGGGCCATGCTGGATCTTGCTCCTCTTCCCACAGGGATGAGGCGAGAGGAGAGAGAAGGGAAAAGAAGCTGATGTGGTTTATGGGGGACACAAGACCCCTGCGGGACTCTGTCCTGGGCTGAAGGGATCTACTGGGGCACTGGTCCTCCCACGTCGTCCCAGCCAACCTGCCTCTCCTCAGGGTTATCCCCAAGGTGGGTGATATGAAAATGACCGGTGCAGGTTGCAGCGTGTCCTTCCTGCTGTGCTCCTTCATCTACCTGGGAGGACGCAGCCCCTTGCAGAGGCAAAGCCACCGCCTGCTCTCTGAGCAGTGCCTGTTAGCGGGGTAGGATTGTAACCAGTGCTGGTGGGGCAGAAATGCCTCGATTCTCCCCCCATCTGTCATAGAATCATAGAATGGTTTGGGTTGGAAGGGACTATCTAGTTCCAACCCTTCTGCCCGAAGGCAGGAACACCTTCCACTAGACCAGGTTGCTCAAAGCCCCGTCCAACCTGGTCTTGAACACTTCTATGATGGGGCATCCACAGCTTCTCTGGGCAACCTGTTCCAGTGCCTCACCACCCTCATAGTGTCCTCCAGAAGCTGGCGAGAAAAGAGACACAGGGAAATAAAAACGGAGTAAGTCCTTCGCCTCACTTAATGGCACAGTCAGTGTTTCCCCTTCACAGTAATCCAGTAAGAAAATAGCTAATTATCTAAGACAGGGCAAATTTTCTATTCCTGCCCAAAAAATTTTTTAAAAAGCACTTAGCAGTGCATCTCTTCACCTGGCTTATCCTTTCCCCTTTGCTCCCCAAAACCAGCCTGCAGCAGAGAGAGTGCGGGAAGGCACAGCCTGTGGCAATGTCATCTCTCCTGGGGCTGGCAGGAGAGGATTTCTGCAGAGAGAAGCCAATTAAGAGCCATCACTTAGGCATCAGCTAATGAAATCAGGAGGCTCATTACCTCTCCTCTCCCTGCAGATGCAGGCACCAGCTCCCCCTTCCACAGCCTCCGGTAGCCACACATGCAGGAACGCACTGGGGGGGCTGAGCTGTCCCCATGGGGCAGGAGGACAAGTGGTGCTGAGAGGGGACAGAATGCTAGGTGGGGACAAGGCAGATGCTGTCCCCATGGCCCACCATGAGCCATGGAGCTTGCTGTGACACATGGGAGAGGTTGGGTTAGTGAGGGTGATGCACTGGAGAGTGTTAGCCTCACCCTCCACTGCCCATCTGTCCCCCTGCATGGCCCCCTCCCCACTGTCTCCCTCCATGTCCCCGTGGTGTCCAGGTGCAGGGATGTTTGGGGATGTGCTGGCTCCTTTAAGCTGACCTCGGTTTTGCTGTAGTTGGTGCCCGGGCTGCCCTTTAGAAGGTGTATCTTAAAGACGCAATTTAAATATCCTCACAAGTGATACTTCGGCAGCTTTGGACACTCAAGAGTAACAAGTGCCAGAAGCACCTGACTTGTTAGCTCCTAGGTCAGATGGGGTCTGTGTTCCCCCACCCCAAATGTGCAGAAGCTCCCCTCCGGCCAAGCTCCCCTGAGCAGAGGAGCTGGTGCTGCCTCTCCATCCGTGCCAGAGTGTGGGAGGAGATGGGGGCAGCCGTGGAAGACCCTCTCTTCTCGCCCCACCCCACCACACTCCGCATGGCCAGGATTTTTCCACCTCCTTTTCCCAGCAAGCAAAAGAAGCAGCCACCCCTGGAGCTTCGGGAAGCGGTTCACATGGCTGACTTCCACTGATGCTGAAAACGCGGTGCTTCGGTCCTACATACACAGGGCTCCTTTCTGCTGCCAGCCCTCCACCCTGCTGCCACCAGGGTCTGCCCAGCTCCCCTTCCCCGCAATGTCATCTCTGTGGCCTTGAAGAGGCTGACCTGCTGGGCTCTCTTCCCGTACAGCTCATCTTCCCCACCACTGCTCCTCTCTGGAGCTCCCTGGTTCATCTGAGCTTTTCCACATTACTCACTTCCAAAAATGCCATCGTGTCCTGCAGCGGCCACTCCAGTGCTGGACACAGACAACACAACCCTCCTGCCCCCATTTCTGCTCAGGAGCTTTTCTGGCTGCGCTCAGCTCACTCCCATCCTTGGGAGCCTTTTGGAGGCTTCCCAGCAGAAATCCCCTTGCTCCACAGGGGCTCTCTCTTTACTTTTGGAGACACAGCGCTTAACTAGATTTTAATCCGTTCAGTGTTTGCTGGCTTAATTTTTAAACCAATCTTGTTGCTTAATCAAAAGGTCAGGCAGGACCAAACCCAGTGTCTCGCAAAATTGGCGTTCGTTACAGCAACACCATCACCTCTGGCAACCAAACTCAGCCTCATCTGTGAAGTTGGACTGGCAGCTTTGTGGTTCACAGTCAAAGGATGCTTCACCTGCGCTACACCTTCATGCATGCCGGTGTCGGCCGCAGCAGCACAGCTCTGTCTGCACACCAGGAAAAGGCTGCCTGCAACATCTCCATGTCTTCACAGATGGGTGGACAAGTGTTACAGAGCTCCACAGGCCAACAAACAGCCAACAAAATCTGTGGTTTTAACTATGCCCCTGCCCGAAGCATGGTGCTTAATGTCATCTGCATCATCTGTGATTCAAATGTGTAACAGGCTTGTGAAATCTGGTTAGCAGGGGTTAACCCCTCACAAGCCATAATGGTATGGAAAGGAAGAAGGCCACCCTACCTTTGGGGTCACTCAGCCCTGCAAGTGCCCCACAAAGGGGTGGCTGCCTTGTCCTGGCATGGAGAGCTGAGGGAAAGCCCCATGGGCAAGGGATCCGGAGCCAGCACCATCCTTCCTGCTGCACAAGCAGGCTCCCTGCCTGCCCCCTGCCCAGACTCATGCTGCGGGAGAAGCGCTAGGAAGATGTAACTTTATTCTCAAGCGTCTGAGTTTGGCAGGAGGTGTCCGTCCTGCCACAGCTCTCCTACCTTCCCCCAGTGCTGTGGTTACTGAAGTGATGGAGGAGGGATGGGGAGAGGGGCAAAGGAGGAAGCCAAGGAAGGAGAAATGAAATGCAAATAAATGCAATATCTGCCAAAATGCTACCCTCAAAGTAATATATCAAAGTCTAGGCGCAGGCAGTAAACTCTTGACAGTATTAGGCTAGAAAGATAGAAGTTTTTCCTTCCTGAAGTGCTTTCATATCTGAGTATTTTCTTCAAAACTCTGGCATTTTCCAGATGTTGACTAATGCTAAATTAGCATTACACATCAGCTCACTTGTTTTCTAGAAGAGGAAAGGCAGGGAATGCTGCATCTGGACCTTGGCCAAACCACTGGGATGATGCCACATGAACAGTTGTGAGGTAGGGGCTGGTTTAAGAAAGCTGACGTGTATTAACAGGTTATTAATATTTTAGGAGATCTGTTGGGCTGGAAGGCAAAATTCTTGAGGATCCCTATGAGGATTGAACTTCCATATTGTCACTAGCAAGTTGGCATATGAAGGAGGGGTGCCTTGCTGCCATTTGCTAACAAAACAAAATCGGGAGGGTTTGGAAATACAGAAGAAGAGTGAAGGAACTGGGTTACCTTGAAGGCAGGATGGGTGGAGATGGGATGAAATGCAGGGAGATGAGATGAGGGGTTGCCAGTAGGAATTGCTGCAGCAGGCAGGGAGCTCCTCGGCCAGCAGGGAAAGGCCTGAGCCATCGCTGCAGCATGAAAAAGGTGGATCTGACCTAAAGATCTAGAGGGCAAATTGGTTCAGCAAAAATATGCATGAAGGACAACAGCAGGGCAGCGGTGGGCCACAGCTGGACTCTGGGAGACATTTTCAGCCACAGCACGTGACAGATGGGTTTTAATGGGAAGGAGGCAGAGAGCATGGTAGGAGAACAGGGAACAGGGACCTGGCCGTGTGTCCTGGTTTCAGCTGGGATAGAGTTAACTGTCTTCCTAGTAGCTGGTACAGTGCTATGTTTTGAGTTCAGTATGCGAAGAATGTTGATAACACTGATGTTTTCAGTTGTTGCTCAGTAGTGTTTAGACTAAAGTCAAGGATTTTTCAGCTTCTCATGCCCAGCCAGCGAGAAAGCTGGAGGGGCACAAGAAGTTGGCACAGGACACAGCCAGGGCACCTGACCCAAACTGGCCAACGGTGTATTCCATACCATGTGGCGTCCCATCTAGTATAGGAAAGGGGAAGTGGGGGTGGGGAATCGCTGCTCGGGGGACTGGCTGGGTGTCGGTCGGCGGGTGGTGAGCAATTGCACTGTGCATCATTTGTACGTTCCAATCCTTTCATTATTACTGTTGTCATTTTATTAGTGTTATCATTATTAGTTTCTTCTTTTCTGTTCTATTAAACCGTTCTTATCTCAACCCACGGGTTTTGCTTCTTTTCCCGATTTTCTCCTCCATCCCACTGGGTGGGGGGGAGTGAGTGAACGGCTACGTGGTGTTTAGTTGCTGGCTGGGGTTAAACCACGACACCGTGGCTGGTGTAACCTGCCAGGACAGAGGCAGATGGTTCCCCACAAATACCGTGGGGGCACAGGAAGAAAGACTCTCGTCTCAACAGCTGGGTTGGCTCAGCAGCACTAGTTGCTTGTAGCCCAGACCTATGGAGGCAATTACACAGGGGACTGATTCAAAAGATCCCTTTTTTCCTTTTTCTCCTCATCTTTTTTCCTTCCCTCCCCACATAGATATTCTTGATAATGAATTGCTTTTGGGCTTGTCAGCTCAGGAGCAGTTTTGAATGGTGGCACTGACTTTTCTGTCCTCCTGCTGCTGCTACATCTCCACTCTGATGATCCCAGCAAAGCACAGGAGCTATCTTGCAAATCCCAGCCCTTTTGCGACCTTGAGATGCTTTTAAGACCAACACTATTGCTCTTTGCACCCACAAACCAGATGCCTGTGCGAAATCTGGAAGCAAAGCTGTGCTTGAGCTAACACATACCAGCTAAGTGCCCCAAAGCTTTGCTTGGGCATAGTCAACTACTCCCACAGCACGGTGACCAGGCAGGCTCTGCTGCGCTGCATTGTCCACCTCCTGCACCTGCAAACCCCCTCCCGCAGATGCAAATGGGGTGCATTAGTGGTGGAGCAGAGCCCTAAATTGCAGGTGAGCGGGGACTTGCTCCCCATGGGCTTTGCAGCCCCCTAGCCTCTGTGTTTCACTTACCTTTTAATTTCCATCTTTGCTGGGGTCAGTGCTTTTAAGCACCCACCTGTGAGGGAGTTCGGGTGACCCCTGAGCTAAACATCACTCCACGCATGCAAAGGGAGAGATGTATCGGCTGGTGCCTGGCAGTGCAGTGTGGAGCAGCTGAGGCCACCTCAAATTCATCTCCCACCACCAGCTCAACGTGAGAGCAGCATGACAGGTACGAATCAAGTGCTGCATTCCCCCCCCCCACTTAAAGTCTGCTCAGCCACAAACTACATCAGTAAATAACAAGCACCCACCACTTAGGTGGTGCCAACTGGCAGAGACCCACCATGATTCTGCTGCCATCAAGGCACAGGGAGGGAGAAACTTAAGGGCACTTGTAAAACCCATCAGAGGGATGAGTATTATTTTCCCACCATCCCCCAGCCAGGCATAGAGCTAAGGGCAGAAAAACCATCACACCTGGATCTCTTCACCCAGGTTCCTCAAAAATGTCTTGCAAGGGGGTGGTGGAGGATGGGGGAAGAGAGCCCAAGGCCAGCACCCAGGAGAGATTCATCCTGCAACCACACCTCACTGTGAGGCAAACAACACTCACAGTTCAGGGAGAGTTAGGCGAAGGGAGGCGGGAGAAGCCATCCCTCCACCCTGCAGAGCACCAGGTCCCTCCCACCACAGAGGCTCCCCCAGGCTCTCCTGATGCCCATCTACCCCCAGCAGCAGCTGGCAGCCACCCACCGTGCTGTGCCATGCCAAGCCAATGGATGCCCCAGCCACTGCCCTGCTGCTGGGCACGGTCTGCCCCAGGCCCAGGGCCACCCAAATGGGGCCTGTGTTAGCACCCACGGTCAGAAAACAGACCCTCCCTGCTCCTTCCCTCGGCTCAGCTGAGGAAGGGCATGCTTTGGGGTTCTCGCATCCACCTTCACGGCCACTGCTGCAGCCACCGCTGCTGCCGAAAGCAACTATCTCCAGCCTCTGGCAGTCTGGAGACACGGGTAATCATTCTGGAGTAATTACCAGCTTACTCCCTTGGAGGAGTTCACTGGTAAGAAGTCGCTGGCAGCTAATTACTCCAATTACTTCCTGACACAAAGAGCCTGGGTGCCCAGGACTCTCTGCAGCAGCACACAGCACTGCTCGGCAGCTCCTGGCTCCCCACATGCCTCCCTCCCCAGGGCACCCACTGCCCCAGGTCTCCTCCTCTGGGACCACACAGGGTACACTGGTGAGCATGGGTGGTGGTGAAAACCCACTGGCACCAAGGACATGGAGCTAAGTGATACCTGAAGAGATGCCCCCCTGGCTCAGCACCACTCCTCCAGGGCTGCCCCACCACATAGCTCAGGCTCAAGGATGCCACAGGATGACCTTGAGCCCCCCTTTCTCAAGCAGGTTGATGCCCAGGAAAGCTCAGCAGGGCTTTCTAGCACCAGTTTCCCCCCACACACACCTAAGAGGTTGGTGGTCAAGGAAGCTAGACTGCACCTGGAGCAGGACTGGGCTGCAGTAAGGACTGAGAGGTTCCAGACATATCGAAGAAAGAAAAATAAGTCATTTGCAAGTGTCCTGGTTTCAGCTGGGATAGAGTTAACTGTCTTCCTAGTAGCTGGTACAGTGCTATGTTTTGAGTTCAGTATGTGAAGAATGTTGATAACACTGATGTTTTCAGTTGTTGCTCAGTAGTGTTTAGACTAATGTCAAGGATTTTTCAGCTTCTCATGCCCAGCCAGTGAGAAAGCTGGAGGGGCACAAGAAGTTGGCACAGGACACAGCCAGGGCACCTGACCCAAACTGGCCAACGGTGTATTCCATACCATGTGACGTCCCATCCAGTTTAGGAACGGGGAAGTGGGGGGGGGCAGGGATTCACCGCTCGGGGACTGGCTGGGTGTCGGTCGGCGGGTGGTGAGCAATTGCACTGCGCATCATTTGTACATTCCAATCCTTTCATTATTGCTGTTGTCATTTTATTAGTGTTATCATTATCATTATTAGTTTCTTCTTTTCTGTTCTATTAAACCGTTCTTATCTCAACCCACGGGTTTTGCTTCTTTTCCCGATTTTCTCCCCCATCCCACTGAGTGGGGGGGAGTGAGTGAGCGGCTGCGTGGTGTTTAGTTGCTGGCTGGGGTTAAACCACGACAGCAAGCAAGGCTGGGCAGGGTGTGATTGTATCTCCTAACAAGGTCACTAAAGTTCCCTATCCCCCTGCAAAGGCCTGAGGGTAAAAAAGGCAGGACTCAGCCCTGCTGTTAGACCCAGCCTCAGGGGCTGATATTGTAGGTGCAGGGCTGAAGAGGCTCTCCCCTCACAGTTGCAGGGTGCTCTGACTCCCAGCAGCTTTGTGGGAAATAAGAGCAGGTATTGCAGTAGTAGCAGCCAGCCCCAGATGCCCTACAGCTTAGTCCTGCATAGCCATGCATGCTGGCAGACACCACAGGGGAGCTCACACACTGAAGGAGACAAGGATTTTTGGAGACCCCCAGCAGAGCCTGGGCAGGCAGGGACCCCCACAGCCCTGTACCCCAAGATGCTGGCAGAGTGGAGGTACAAACAGCTGGTTTCAGCCTCCCAGTACAGCACCCCCACTTCAGGGCAGGACCACTTGCTGACATCTCAGACATCACTACCACGGCCCTGCCGACACACAGAGCTATGCCCACTGCGGTGTCCCCAGCCTTGCGTCCATCTTGGAGGCGAGTCCTGGCCTCTTGCCAGGGAGAGCACAGCTCCTGCCAGGCCTCCAGAGCACCACTGAGCAGATGGTCCCCACCAGGTCCCAGGAAGCAGAAAAGGACCTTCACAGAAACAGGGATTGATGTGTGTGCAGGCTCTCCCTGCCCACAAGCCAGTTTTAGAAGCAGACATGGAGGGGAAAGCCTTGCCCAGAAATCACACAAGCAAGAGTAAGAAACTGCACAGGACTAGAAGTGGAAGAGTCTTTATTGCTTTGGTTTCTTACAAGTGAGATACATGCATCTAGGCTTGCTGCAAGGAGACATCCACATCGCATTCAGCTTGCAGCACAGCACAGGGGACACAGAGACACTGGGCACACAAGGTTCGGTCTCTCTGCCTTCTCCCAAGCACCAGGAAAGAGAGACCCTAGGAAAGTAAGGCAGCTGCCAGCTGTGAGAGAGTAAAGGATTGTGTGAAAGGTTACGGCTACAAGACCAGAAAGGTCAGGGACAGCTTCTCCAGAGCCTGCAAAGGACACCGGCTCCTAGCTTAGCATTCCAAGCAGACAGACTACAATGGGGACGCAAACACGTCCCCTCCTCCACCAGCCTCTGCTCCCTCTAGGGAAGATCAGGGCAGCCAGAGGCAGGTATTAAGAGGCAGAAAGCCAAGATGGCATCAGTGCTGACCCCAAGCAAAGCTTGTGTTCTCCTCAGCTGGGAAGAACCCAGATCAAAGATGCTCCTTCCTCCCATAAAGCTGAGCACTCCCCAAGCCCCTCCTCACCCACAGCTGAGCCAGCACTGCTCTGCTCACCAAGGGGATGCTGGGCACCTCCGTGCCCATCCTGCACCTCCACATTACTCATTCAACCAAGTGCCTGGGGCAGAGAGACCTTCACATCCTCCATCCCAAGAGGCCCAGCAGCATCCAGTGACACTGGCATGGTACTCCCTCACTTGCTCACCCTTCGAGCACAGAGGACAACCCCCTGGCTTATCCCCTTTGGGGCAGCTCAGTGCCTTCTCCTTCCACTCCTCCCGTCTCTGGGAACAGGCACTGCACAGATGCTCCCACACCTGATTGAACCAGACCAAAAAGAAAACCAGAGACTAGGAACAAAACAAAACCAAACCGGTACAAAAGTTAGAGCGGGGCCCCAGCCCAGGCACCCCACCGGAGAGCCAAAGGGCACGTCAGCAGAGGAGCTGTGGCCAAGCCAGCTGGCAACCGGTGCTCAGGCATCCACAAGCGTCAGCCCATCGTGCAGGGCACGCTTCCACATGTAGTAAGTGGAACGTGCCGTGAGCGGGAAGCGGGCACTGAACTCCTTGTAGGTAGGGAAGGTCTTCGACTCGAAGCGCTGCTGCAGGAACAGCTTGGCCTGTGCCTTGAACTGGGCAGTGGCAATCACATCCATCACAAACATCCGGCTGTTGGCTCTCTCTGACATGGCATAGCCCGAAATGGTGGCATTGTACGGTGTAGCTGGCACCAGCTTGTTTAGCTGCTTGGTGGCTACCTCTGCATGGCACTGGGGCTTGAGGCCTGGCTCCACCCTCAGAGGTGCCAGGGAAGGTACCCGGTTCAACGGCCGGCTGGAGCTGGTCCAGGGCAGCCGATGCTGCCCGAGGGCCCGGCCACTGCCCTTCCAAAACCAGTAGGCTGTGGAGGAGAGAGATAGGTAGCGCACACGGTACTTGCAGAACGGCAGTCGCCATTGCTGGACCTGCCTCTTGGCCATGTCTCGCAGCTGCTTTCTCCAGCACAGAGAGGGCTTGAGCTGCAGGAGACTCCTGGGTGCTGGCCGGTCTCCATTCAGCCTCTTCCTAACAGGCATGCTGCTTGGCTTCAACTGCAGGAACGGCTTGCTTATCACTAGAGGTTTCTGGCTATCCAAGGGAGACTGGGGGGGTTTGAAGTTGGGGTTCTCCTTGATTGCTTTTCTTCGCCAGTTGTAGTAAGTGGACCTGGAGATGCCAGGGAAGCTGCGCTTGAAGCACCTGTAAGGCACCAGAGTGTTCATGGAAATGCATTTCTCCAGGTAGGATTTGGCTCCTTGCATGAAGATTCCTGCTTGGATGGGGTCTAGGGAAGGACTTAGGGATCTTAAGCTCCCCCCTGAATTTGCTGGCTCATTCACATCAGCCTTTTTTGGGACATCCCTGTGAAGCTCCTGCAACCTGTGGGCCTCAGCCAGAGCAGAGGCATCACCATTGACCATGCTCTGCATTTCATGCTTCCAGGCGTAGTATGTGGATCGGGAGATTTCTGGAAACATTTGTCGGAAGTGCTGGAGGGGGATTATATTGCCCTCCTGAAAGCAGGACTGGAGGAAGTGTTTAGCTGCAAACCTGGCAGCCGCTTTCTGCCGGTGTTCACGAGACTGGCGCTTCCAACGGTAGAAGGTGCTCTTGGTAATGCTGTACCGGTCACGCAGGTTGGAGTAGGTCAGCTGGGGGTCACTGTTCAGAAGCTCAAGGGTCTTCATGGGCTGGACAGGAGGCTCTGGCAAAGGCATTGTGGGTTCTAGCTCCTCCAGGCCAACCACGGCCACAAAGTACTGCGCTTTGAAGACCTGCCGGGAGAGCTGCTGCCCTGACCACATGATGTGGAGCGTGGAGGTTCGCGGGCCACACTTCCTGGGCCGGATGAGCCGATTGAAATAGGGCCGGATCTTCAAGTTGCTCATGGGGTAGATGGAGTAGATGTTACACTGCAGTACCGAGGCAAGAGCATAGATGTGCCACATGTTGGCAAAGGTGCCAGGAAAACAGGTAGCTTTGATATCAGCATCGAAGATGGCCTCCAGGATAGCCATGGGGAGGCTTGTCATCTCAGGGGTCTCCTCAGTGCACAGGGAATAGCGGGCAGCCTGCAGCATCACCTTGGAGTCGATCATGCCATTCAAGTAGTATTGCTTGTGCAGCAGCATCTCCACAACTGTACGCACCTGCAGCTCCAGGCTGAGGCTGGGGTTGCCCCAGAGCAGCACGCTGGCAGCCTCAAAGAGGCGGTTCCCCTCACCTTTGCAAACCAGGGGCAACATGTTACTTGGGGCATCCTCAGGATAGAGGCTCCTGGCTACCCGGTCAACTTCCAGCTCCTCTTGGAACTGTCTCCCACAATAGCCAGGCAGGGAGAAAGATGACAGGGTCCTCTCTGCCTCCAGTGCAGCACTGGTGAGGCCCTCCAGACCAAAGCATTCGGTGGCCTCCTGCAGCTCCTGCAGCACAGACTGAACCAGCTGGTGCCGCTGAATCATCCTGAAGGATGGCAAAAAGAAAGAAGTCACTGGAGATGAAGACTGTGCATGCTCCAGACTGCCAGGGGCCAGGCATCCAGGTCCAGCTCTTCCCCAAAGGACAGGATGGGGGAAAAGGGTACAGGAAAGGCCACTGCTCACCCCTCCACCCACACTCTCAAAGACAAAGGAGGAAGCCTGGATCCCCACAGGCAGACCTGGGACAGGGACATGGGCTCAGCTTGCTCTCCAGTGACCTCCTGTGGGCAGCACACATGGCACACAGGCTCCAGAGACACTTGTCTAGGTGAAACTAAGGAGTGATTACATCCATCCAAGTGGGAGGCCAGGTCATCTCCACCCCCTGCGTGCCTGGCTTTGCACCCGGCCTCACCCCTACACCCGTCTCTCCCACCAGTAACTCCATCCCTTTCATTTTACCACCCCACTACCAGCACCCAGAGAGAACAGTGCCTCAAAGGGGAAACGTTTGTCATCTCTGCAAGAAGGGACCTGTGACAGAGCAACACTGCGTGGGGGTGTGGAGGGACCTGGCTCAAGGTGTTCAAGCCCAACAGAAGAAGGGGCAAGAAGCTTGCCCCCTCCCTCAGAGCAGGGCACTACAGCTGCACCCATTGCATGCACCGAAAGCTGCAGTCACAAAACGTGGGATGGGAAGCAGAGCCAGAGCCAGCCCAAACCACTGTTACTGCTGCCTGAGCTGACACTAGATGTCACTTGCTGCTCAGCAGACACATACCACCAGCCAAGGAGAAGCCGCAAAAGGAGGGCTTCTCCTAGACCCGGCAAGAGGCAACCCAAAAGTGCAGATGGAGCATGAGCGCTGGGTGGGTAGTTCAGAGGCTGTATGGAGCCCTCTTCCCTGCCCGAGCCCATCCCAGTCCTGTCCTCCCTCCCTCCACATGCCAGTTCCCACTCAGGCAACCCAAAGGGTCAGACCTGCATCCCCCGCTTTGTCAGCTTTTTGACACCTCTGTGACTCTGTCCCCACAGCTCCAGGAGCTTTGCTGACGATTGTGCGGTCCTTACCCCATGATCCAGTTCCATCAGTGCAACCCTCTTCCACACCTTTTTGCTACCAGCCAGCTCAGGCCCCTCACCCCAGCCAGCCCAGTCTCTCCCTCCTGAGCTAGTTTTCTTCCAGGGACCACAACACTTCACTCAACTAGGGAACCCAATCTGCTCCATTTTCTCCTAAGGCTCATTCGCATGCCACCCCCAACATGTAGGGCATCACTTTGCAATCTACTCAATTCACATCCCAGCTGGAGCCCAGCTTCTCACAACACTTCACAGGTATCACTCCCAGCTCTGTAGGGAGATGGGGAAACAGCAGAGCCAGGCAGGAAAAGCAGCAGCTCTGCAGTAAAGCAGATGTCCTGCCTGACCTCTCCTAATTCTCAGCCCTGCGCACTGCTGCAGATAAGGTTATTATTGCTGCAGCATCTATGGCCCCTGGCCATAACCAAACAGCAAACAAAATGAGGTGCCACAGAATCACATAGCTGCATCCCAGCTACTTCACTGCAGGGAGCCTCCATGCTGCTGCTGCTGCCCCTTGCCTTTGATCAGGCCACAGCTAGTCACCAAATCGACTTGACTCCTCCACTGTCTCCTGCAAGTCAGGGGCCAGGGCCCTCTCTTACAGCTGCTCCCACAGCTGTGGATCATCAGGTATCAGAGACAATGCAGGAGAATGCACACAGCTGTGAAGCAGGGGAGATAAACTTGTCCTAAAATCCTGGCCCGAGCAAGTATGGGGTTGTCACTTTGGGTCAGGTCTGTATTGTTTTTCTCCTGGAAGTTTGTAGAAATTTATAGAAGTTTAGAGAAATTTTGACTACGCCTGTGGTGAACAACACACACTCAAGGAGCTGAAGCAAAGGCATCCCTCAGGAGAGCTGCAGGGCTGGCAAAGCTCAAGTCCTCCTTCTCCATGGCCTGCCAAACCATTGCAGCAGCAACCTCCTGGACAGCAGAGCTGGGAAAGGCAAGACACCTTGAGGGTGTAAGGAGCTGACACAGACTAGGGAACTTCAGCAACCGTCCTGGTCTTTATGGCCTGGTCAGCAGTTCCCATCCCCTTATAGCCTGTGGGGAGAGGGAGGGCTAGAAGGAGACCTGAAGGGCACAGGATTTAATCCTTTCCTTCAGCATTAACCCCACAGCTTCAATGTCACTGCCAGCTCCTGCTGCCCAGAGCAACAGGACCTCAAAAGCAATCCTAAGGCAAAACCCACAGCTAAAGCAGCACAGATGAGCTCCCAGGGCAGGGTGGAGAGGGGCTCAGGTAAGCCAGAAGCAGAACTCAGCCAGATCAAACCTAGCAGCTCTCAACACAGAGGGCCTACTGCAAAGGGAACATTTTTCCACACACACCCCCAGCAAAGCCAGCTGAACACGACAGACAAGTGCTCCCTAAACCGCCCCAGCACCAAGAGTCGACCAAGGGAGCTTTTCACCACTGATAAAGGAGGCTTTACCTAACCTGGCTGCTTTTGCATTGTAACAGATAAGCAAGCACTTGCAGATCACGTTCCTTCACCTAAACTGATGGGCTGGTGGCATCCAGTAGCGCAAGTTCCCCAAGCCAGCCCCAAAAACACTCCCACCAGCTGGAATCCAGGAGACTGCAGCCCCTGCCGCCCTGGCTGCCCGGGACCGCCAGGGCCTTGCAGGGGCAAGGGTGTCCAGGCACCCCAGCCCAGCTGGGCTAGGTGGCTCACTTCCCAGCCCCAGCTGCAGGCTCAGGCCATCCCAGCAGTAAAGGCTCTCGTTTGAGAGGAGGAGGTTTGAACCACTGTAACCACACAACAGTGATGGCAACCTCAAGGAGCTATCTATGCTAGAAATATCACCACACTAGAAATCCCAGGGAGGGGGGTTCTGGTGGGTGAGGAGCACTAGCAACGGGAGAAGCCTGCTCCGTCTGTCAACACCCACACCTCCACCGAAGCCCAGAAACGGGGCAACGCTCGCCTGGAGAGAGAAAAGCCACGGACCCGCCTTAACCTAGGCCAAAGCGCTGCAACTAAGCCTGGTTTCAGCCGTCTCCTCGGGCAGGGGCACTGACTGCTCGAGTGCAAGCCGCGCCTGACAGCCGCCTCCAGCCCCGTCCACCCGTGAGCGCGCACCCGCGGCTGCCCCCACGGCCGCTCCCGCCTCTCCCGAACGCGGCGGAGGCGGCTCCGCGCGGCCGCCCCCGGGACGGGGACGGCCCTGCGCCCCGGGTGGGAGCACGGGCGGCCGCTCCCCTCGCCCGGGAGACAAAGGGACGAACAGCCCCGGGGCGGGGGAGAGGTCGCCGGTGCCCGGGCAGCCGCCGAGCTGGGACCGAGGGCAGGGCGCCCGCCCGCCGGGTGAAGGTGCCCGCCGCGGCGGGGCAGCCCGCGGGGTCAGGGTTAGGAGGGATGGCGGGGAGCCGCAGCCCCGACGGCGCCCGGCCCGGCTCCGCACTCACCTGGCTCCGCGGGTCGGGTCGCACCCCACCCGCGCCCTGGGCCGCCCCGCACCTTTAAGGGCGGCGGCAGGAAGCGGCGCGGACCCGCCGCCGCCGCCGCCCCGGTGCCAGCCCCGCAGTGACCCTCGGGAGCGGGCGGCCGCGTGCGGCGCCGGGCCGAGCCGGGCCGGGCCGGGCCGCCCCTCCCCGCCTGCCCCCTCCCTCCCCTCCCCCGGCAGGAAGCGGGCCATCCCGCGGCCCCGGCCCAGATGAAAGCGGAGCGGGCCGGGGGTCACTTCCAAAGCTAAAGTGATAATGGCCATTGTCCCGCCGCCGCCGCGCTTAAAGGGCCCGCCGCCGCCCTGCCCCGCTGCGCCCCGGTGCTCCCCGGCACCCTGCCGCCCCGCCGTCCCGCAGCATCCTCCTGCCCCGTACCCTGCCCGGGCCTGCAGCCCCGCGGTAGACAATGGAGCCCACTGGGGCTGCCGGGTGGGAGCTGGGTGCCTGCACGGGGAGCAGGCAGGTCCCGAGTGGGTGTCACTGCAGCCCCCGGGGTTGGCACAGCCCGTGCGTGCGTCTCTGCCCCCTCTCCCCGCCAGCTCCTGCCGAGGCCGTGGTCTTCCCTCCGTGCTGCTGGCTAGGAGATAGTTACCCTTTCCTCTCCCCTCCCCAAGCGGTGCCCGTCCTTCCCGCGGCAAGGCAAGGCTGGTGGGACCCCTGCGCTCGCAGGGCTGACTAAGCTCAGCGGTGCTGCCCTTCAAAACCTTCCCTGCTCTTCAAAACCTTCCCGTTTATCTGTGGGAGGCACCCAAACGACGGCAGCCTTTTCCCTGCCCTCGGCTCTGGGAAGCCTCCTGGACAGGCTTGCGTCTGCCTGCCCATGCCTGGGCCCTTGGTGGAGCAGCCTTCCTCCCCACTATCGCTGCCCCACTGCCTCCCCAGCCTAATCTCAGGGCCGAGGTCCCCCTCCTTAATTCCTGCTCACACAATGGGTTCATCCCGTCCCTCGGGCATCACGTGAGGCTGTGCAAACAGCCCGTGTGCGAGGCACATCACTCCGGCATCGCTAAGCTGCCAACGCCAGCTCCACCCTGCGTCCTCTTCACAAGTCCAGAACCCCTAGAGCTTCCTCCAGGACCTGCCTCATGCCAATCTACACCATCCCAAAGCAGGTCCCTGAGGAGCCCATCTGCTCTTGGGTGTGAGGGCTGGGTACTTTTTAATGACAGGGGGCACAGCTTGGTCAACAGGGCAGAGTTGGGCTCTTCACCAACTGGTCTCAGTGCTTCATGTCCCCTGTGTTGTGTAGCTCCAGCTGCAAGCAGCATCTGGTTTCCTCTCCCCAGCCTACCCTCGGGGATCAGCCCGAGACTGGCCACAACCCCCCCACCCAGTGAGGGACACAAAGTAACTCCTGATGTCAGAAACAGCAAGGGCTTCCTTCCCTGCATGCCACCACCCGTGCAGAGCCCCACTGTGGCGCTCATTTCTGCTGCAGCATTTGGCAAGGAGAGGGCAGAAGGGCTCGTGGAAACACCACATATGGGATTCTTGTGCAATTCGGGAAGAACACTAAACACGGACCTTTCAAACAGGGGAAGTGTGCCCAGCTCCCTCTCCTGCTGCCCTCCCTTCCACATTAGTCAGGGAGCAAGCATCGCAGCACGCATCAAGGCACACCTTCGCTGCCGTGTGTCCTACGTCCCCCAGAAGCACATACCCCAGAGCATTGTTTCTTACTTCTCTTGTCTCACATCTGAGCCCAGGAGCGCAGGGGGAGGCTGGGCAAGGAGGGTTTGACAGGAGGAAGGGGCTCCCTGGAAGCTGTGGACTGGCTGCTTGTGAGCCCTCCCAGCCTCAGCTAGGAGCCACCACCCCAGCTGACACTGAACCCCGGCCTTCAGTGCTCACAGGGGTCACTTCACTCTCATTGGACACAGAAAAGCTACAGCGCAAGGAAGAGAGACCTAAACCATCCCCTGGTGAGCTTTTTTCCTCCTCAGGCAATCTTCCTATCTCCAAAGCCAGCTCCACTCTCGCTATTAACCTGGCCAGTCCTGGATCTTTTCCCCGGCAGGCTGGTGTTCATATACACAGCTGCTGAGCTCCCCTTCTCATCCTTCATCCTTTTAACTTCTTTGGTTGCAAATGCAAAGCGGTGCTCACAGGGCAGTGAGACACTGGTAAATGCCGGAGTCAGCAGGGTCAGTGATTAACATAGGAGCTGGAAAACACACAAAGAGACAGCCTGGGCAGTTCTGTTATGCAGATGACTGCACACACCGGCTTCCAGTGTATAAACAAGTAGTTAGCATTTTTCTGTTCCTTGGAGGAGTTTGGTGGGGGACCAGAGTGATCCCTGATTTAGTGCAGGATGCTTCAGCATGACAGTAGGCCGTGGAGACCTTTGCAGTTTAGCTCTGGCTGCTAGAAGCTTTTCTGCCTGTTGTGCTTTAACCTGCCTGCTGCAGCCCATCCGCTCTCAGATGAGTCCCAGAGCAAAGGCAAAGATGTCCAGCTGCGCGTGGGTCTCAGGGCACCGTGTTTCCAGCCATGCTGGAAGACAGGCTTTACTGCTCCAAGTTTGGGCATAGAGTCTTCTCTCAGGTCAAGAGCAACCTCCATGTTCAGCAGTTAAAATTCTTGTTGGTTTGAACCTGATGAGGAAGGGTGTCCCAAGGACTTTGTGCTGGGTTCTTGTATAAGGTAAGGCTTCCTCTGGCTCTATCACTGGAATGTGACAGTCCTGACACTGCCACACGTAGGGACAAGATTCAAACACTCGGTTATCCCACCCAGCAGGAAAGCTCCCCAGTCCCACCTCCACTCCCACCTAGGGGACCTCCAGGAGTGGAGGGAGTCAGAGCACTCTACCCACTGCAGCACTGTCCATGCCTAGACCAGAGGAGACCATTCAGACAGGATGGGATACGGCTGAAGCACTTGGGGCAGCCAAATGCCGTTCAGGGCAGGTCAGACTATGGACCGGTTGCCAAAACCACCTCTGGAATTGGAACAGGTTGACCTAAACGGGCTAAATTGACATGTCCATCCCCTCAAAGCCATTACCGGTGTCCTGGCTTCTGTTTTTTCCATCTTTCTCCCTCCAGAGAACTGCAGAGTCAGAATCTTCCTTCCGGGAAGTTGGGAGAGCTGGGACTGCTGAGGGGCTGGCAGGACTGAGGGCACAGGGGCTTCCAGGAGGGTCCTAAGCATCTGCTGTCTTGGCTGGGTTTCTCCCCTGTGCCTGGCATTGCTCCACAAGGAAAGAGCAGAGCTTGCAGCCTGAGATGGCAACAGAAATAGGGTTGCTGCAGCTGCAGTCTGCCCACCAGTTTTAGGGAGAAGGAAGGGCAAGCGGTTCTGGTGTAACTATGCCCAACAGGGACCTGGAAAACATGGAGTCTGCCCCAATTTTCATGGTAACTTGTTCAAACTGAATGACAGAAGTCCTGTTTTGGGGTTCACATTGTCTGGTACTTCTCATTCCCAGCCCTGAAACCATCTCTGAACCCGCTGCCTCGCGCCTGTGCTGGAGCCCTTAAAGGAATGCTCAGATAGACAGACTACTGGGCTCTGCGGTGAGGCACCCTCATGTCTGTGCATGCCCCGGGATGATGCTGGGTGCCAGCAGACAGACGATTACGATTTTGTTCAGTTCTGCTCACATCACACCGAGAGGGAGAGTGACAAACTATAAGGAGTTTTCAGCCAGGAGCAACGGCACTGGAGTGATTGAATTATCAGAGATGATGCAAGGAGCAAAATCTATTTACTGGTGCTGAAGTGAGAACTGGTGGGCAGGGACATCCGAGTGCATCGACCTCAGCGAGCGAGAGCAGTTAACAGGGATGACTTCAGCTGTGTGACTCAGGACAGAGGGATGGCACAGAGGGCAGAAGAATGTGGCCTGAACTTTAGGACAGCTTGGCAGCAAGGCCCAGCCAGGAGTTTCATCTCCCAAGGGAAGCTGGGAGCTGGCCTGGGCATTAGGTCCCATTTTGGACAAGAGACCAGAGGCTCCTAAGGCTCTCCCATACCCTGCCGTCCTCTTCCTCTGCAGTGACTCAGAGCTCGGTGTCGTTCCCCTTCCTCCAGCACCCCTCAGTGCCACCTCCTTCCTATCCCGTAGAGAACACCCAGGGCCCCCATTGCTGTTCTCCTCTCTCTGACTTAAGATCCCTCCTTGTAGGACCAGGGGATCTCAGTGCTGTCGCCTGAGAGTCACCCAGAGTACCCTGTCCCTCTCCTAACGGTGGCTGCCTCCCAGTTCATCTTCTGGGTGATGTTCAGGACTGACCAGTCTAATGCACCAAGAGTGCACAGAAGAGCCAGGCCTGCCTGTCCCCTGCCCTGGGGTAGCAAACCCTGACAGTAGGTCCCACCTCTAATTCTCCTCTGCCTGGCACAGGGCTCTTTTCCCTTCTGGCTTCTGTCCAGCTGGGCTCCCTCTTCCTTCCCGCTTTGTGAGATGGGAGGGAAGGTTTGAACTTGGTGCCGGCACTGTGCCCTTGGTCCCCAAGGCTCCCGGGCACACAGGAGGGAATTAAATGTGAAGCACCAAGCACAGTACCACAGCACCGGGCGAGGACCTGGAGTCTTGGCCACATCCTGGGGTCCTGGCTGTAGGTGGGAAGGGTGGGGGAGAGCCTGGAACTGCAGGAGATTCAAAGTCAAGATCAAAGCGTTTCCCTCTAAAGCCCTAACACTCTCCTTCCCTCCCACTTGCACATAAAAGCACTCTGCCCTCAGCAGGCTCTCCGCTGGGGAGGGTGGGTGGAGGAGGGGGCTGCTTTCTCCCTCGCTTTTCCTGTGTTAGTAATAACTCTTCCCAGAGGTGAAATGGTGAAAATCCTTCCACCCCTCCTCCCCCACGCCTGCTTCTTGCCCATATCCAAAGGGCCTGAAGCCATTTCAACGACTGTAAGTGAGTTCATTGGCAGACCTGGCCTGCTTTGGGGTGTTACCAGCCGATGCCAGCACAGGGGAGATGCAGCGAGCAAAGCCTTTGAAGTGTACAGTAGAAAGACACTGTTAGAGGCAAAGCACGAGGAAGGAGGATTGAAAAGAAAGCAGAGCAGTTTGGCCCACAGGAGGGGGAAAGGCTAATTAAGGCACAGAGCATGGAGGAAGAAAAGGCAGAATCATTAAGATATCACAGCAGGAGCCGGTGGTGCGGCTCCATGGAGGTTTAAGCCACGCTGAGCCTGGCCTCTGCTATTCGCTCCCCCTCGGTTCTCCATTCCCACCCTCTGCTTTGGTGTGGCACAGGAGTCTGGGGGACTCAGTCAGTTCAGGTTGCTGATCCAGCTGAAAATGAGTTGCTTTAGTTCATACCCTAATACAGACAGAGCTGAACCTCAGAATGAGAGTCTCCATTACCCCTTCCTTACTAACGATCAGAAAGAGGGCTAAAGCTTGCAGATGATCCCAAACCGAAGAAGCTGCAAGCTCCGGTGAGGACGGGCACATACAAAGAGGCTGGAGACTGGAAACACGGGCAGGAAACGGCAGATTGTTTTGGAAAGCCCGGGAAGGTGATATTCTTTTGGCAGTGCTTCATTATGCAACATCGCACAAACCCAGTAGCATTAAGAGAGACCTGGGATGGGAAACCTGAGGGAAAGCAAGCTGCAGAGTCAAGGCTGCAGTTTTGTGTTTCTTTTGGTGGTCACGGCAGCTGCTGCTTGTTTCAGAGAGCACCCAAGGCCACTTGCCCCCCAGAGGCACTGAAAGATGGGTTTGTCAGGCTGCTCCCTACATCCCAGCTACAGGCCAGCAGGCAGAGAGGGACTGGAGGGAAGTGGCAGCACAGGGGGGGCAGTGGGGACCGCCGGGAGGCAGGGGCTGGGAGGCCGGGGGTGCGGGAGGATCTGGACCGGGGCTTCCCCCATCGGTCCCGGCCAGGGGGAAAATGCATCGGACAGCAGGCAGGGGAGGACGGGGGATGGGATGTTTCACACCTAGCAAGCAGGAGCAGATGGGGCTGGGGTTAAACACCACAAGGAATTAACTTGCACTGCCACAGGGAGCCCAGGACTTAGTAAAGCCATGCCCGTCTCTCCCTTCCCTGGATCCAAGGCAGACTGTTTAGTGATGGGTTAGCAATGCGGAGGGGGTTTCTCTTGGGTCTGTAGCTAGTCAGGGAGCTGAGATATGGCCCTGCAGTGTAAACAGAGCTATACAACCCTGCTCAAGTTGTGATTCCCCAGTCCTTTCCCAAGCCCTGCCCCCAGGCACACTCTGAAATGGCCATGGTGTTTGCTGGGGGAGAAACGTGAGAAGTAGAGCCGGAGTGCTGTAAAAGATGTAAATGTTTCAGTGCTGAGAGCAGCTCTGAGTGTCTAGGGCACAGCCTCCGCGGGGGGATGGAGAGGCACCGAGAAGGCACTTCTCTTTTGTTCTTGATCTTGGCTGCCTTAGGAGGGGTCCCAGGAACAATCCTGGAGCTGATTCACTAAAGCGAGCTCACAGCATGTGCTTTATCAGGTGGTGGTCGTGGGGTGACAGGGACAGGACAAAGGGTAGGGAGGAGGAGGAGGTAGGAGGAAGGGTTTGGGACAGACAGTTGTGGCCATCTCATCTCTGTGTCAGATCCCCTGACTCCCTCGGTGCTGGGAAGCCATTTCATAAGCAGGGAAGGGGAGGAATATCCACTCACCATAAGGTGGGCGAGGGAGCAAAGGAGTCAGTTCAGTCCCGGTAACTACTGACAAGGTGACACACACAATTGCCACAGCTGCAATACTGCATCGTGAAAGGATGTGACTGCCTAGGAGCAACCGTCACCCAGGTCTGATGCAACAGCTGAGAAAAAACCCGATCCTTTTAACATAAAAATTAGTCATCGCTGAGGTCAGGTTTTCAGAGGGCTGATCTCTGCCCTCTGGAGCTTAACCTTTAGGTATGACTGATAGCATTGTGAATTCCAGCAGTAAAAGAGCTGAGAGAAGGGAGATGAGGGCAAGGAGAAAGGGACACTGCTTAGGGACAGGGCCGTTTGCTGAGAAAACAGCCTGATGCATCTTTTTTCATCCCTGAGCACATATATTCTGATTTCGTGTTTTGAAGTGCCTGGACCCCTGAGCAGGTAGCAGCAGAGCAAAGACGAGGCAGATGAGGATGAGGGAAGACAAAGAGGGCTGGGAGGCAAGAAACTGCCAAGAGAACGAAGCTACCTGGTGTATGAGAAGAGGGACCCACAGGGTATGTGCAGAAGCTCTGCAGAAGAAACGGTATCGACAGGACGGTAGGTGTGAGAGACGCACAAGGAAGGAAGGGACTCCAGCTCGTAGGATCCCTCACCTCTTATCATCAGACTTGTCCAGAAATTTACTTGTGCCGAAACATTTCATAACCCAGAGTTCGGGTGACTACCCGAATCTGGAAAAAAAATAGTTGGTTTCTGTATTAAACTTGGGATCACTGAGAAGCCAGAGAGGGTCAATTCACTGACACAGCCCGTTGCTGCTTTCTCGAATTCCCTCCCTCCGCCCGCCCGCAGTTTCGCACTGCCCGGCTCCCGTTGGCGCAGGACAGCGGGGAGCACACGCTGCCATTCACCGTCACACCGGGGGTCGCTGCCTTATACCGAGGTCCTGGCTTGAGAAAACCCCCGCAGACAGTGGCCACCACAAGTTGCACGTCCTTTTGAAGCAACCCGAAACTTCACTGCCCACCCCAAAATGACCCAAATGTGCCGGGCTCAGCCCTGCTCCTTCTTTCCCACGTCCCCTGTGACAAGTGGGCAATGCCCGCTGCCCATGGGGACCGTCCCTCAGCCTCTGGGGTCCCCAGAGGGAGCAGCTCGCCCTTGTCCAGCTCCTTCCTCAGGAGAAGGGGCGGCAGTGCCCTGTTTCTCCGGCCTTGCAGCCTGTGGCAGCCAGGACGCGGATCGGCCCTGTAGCCTGCCCGGCAGCCACGGCCCTGCCCAGCCACGGCCTCTGGGCCTCTGCCCCGGCTGGCGCCCAGCGCGGGCGGCTGGGACACCGCGCCGCAGCTCAGCCAGCGGGCCGGCTGTGCAAGCAGGCAGGCAGGCGGCGAGGAGGCGACGAGGGACGCGAGCACGGCCCGCGGCCCCGGGAGCTCCCGCCGGGCCCCGCGGCTGCGTGGGTAGGCCACGGGGCCGGCCGCTCCCCCCCTCCTCCGCCCGGCGCCGCCAGGGGGCGCTGTGTCCCGCGGGCAGCGCGGCGCCTCGCCAGGGGGCGCTGCCGCTCAGTCGCCTGCGGGCGAGGCGGGATCTCTGTGGTGACGCCGCACCCGGAAGCGTTCGGGGGGCGCGGCGGCGGGCGCCCCTGCCCGGGGGCGGGGGGGCGCGGGGCTGATGGACGGCGAGGCGAGGTGATGAATATTCATGCCGTAGCGCCCGCGGGGGCAGGGCCTGGGCCTCGCCCGCCCGTGTCCGGCCGGGTGCTGATGGCGGGAGGGAGCGCCGGGGCGGGTGGAGCCGGGGCCGGCGGCCGGTGAGGAGGGGGGCCGGGCTCGGGGGTGCCTCGGCGGGTCGGAGGGGAGGTGGGCACCCCCGACAGCTGAGTGCCGGCCCCCGCGTCTTCCTCCGTTGCAGGCCTGGTCCCCGGCTGGACGGGCTGTTCCTGCGGCGCTTCCTGCGGCTGCAGGCCGTGCTCTTCCCCGGCTGGCCCTCCCCTGGCGCCCTGATGTTCCTGACGCTGCTCTGCGTCGCCTTGCTGGGTGAGCCTGGGGTGGTGGGGAGGGGGGGCCGCACCCCGCGTCTGCTCCCCATTCCCCCGTGCTCCCCCCCCCCCACCGCTGGCCTTCATTTCCCACCCGCGTTTGCCTCTCTCCTCCAGAGCAGCTGGTTATTTACCAGGTTGGCGTCATCCCCAGCCAGTACTATGAGGTCCTGGGGAACAAGGACTTCTCCGGGTTCAAAACGCTGACTGCGGTTGCCCTGACTCTGATCGTAGCGAACTCCACGGTAAGGCAGGCCAGAGGCTCCCGTGTCTTGGGAGGGAAAGGGAAAGCTGCCCCTGGCCCCCGGCGTGATCCTGGTGCCGAAGGATCGAGGTCTGCCCTTGCCCCGTTAGGTAGCTACCTGTGGGACAGATCACTGGTACGAACTGTTAGTTTTTGTTTCATTTGGGGAAATGCTTGTTCTTCTCGCTCATCTCTTCCCGTCTGTCTCCTTGCCCTCATTCCAGCTAAAGAGCTTCGACCAGTTTATCTGCAACATGATGTACGTGAGCTGGAGGAAATCCCTCACCGAATACCTCCACAGCTGCTACTTCCAAGGCCAGGTCTACTACAGCCTGCATGTGCTGCACGAGGACATCGATAACCCGTAGGCTGCTTGCGGCTTCTCTCAGCCTCTTGCTTGGCTTCTCCTGGGCTGTTCTGCACCTTTTCCTGACTTCTCTGTCTCTCTGGGTAGGGGCTTGAGCCCTAGAAGCATTTGCCATCTGGGCGCAAATAGCCTTTTCTGCCCTGGGTGGGAGGTGGTGCCTGTTGCTGGGATCTCCCATGACTGCTGGTCATGAGATGGTTTTAGGAGTAGGATGCTTCTGTTGCGAGGCAAATGGAGGCCCAGCAGAACAGGGAACTGGTGCTGCTATAAAACATGCTGTCTGCAGACTCAACCCTTGACACTCAGTGTGATGTTGCAAAGGGCCTGGCTGGAGTCGGAGAGCACCGCCTCTCCCTGCCTTCATGCAGCCAGTGTGTTAGGACAGTCCCCGTTGTTCTGTTTGAACTTCAACCACCAGAGCCTCCAGCTGAACACAGTTTTTTTTAGTTGGGTTTTTAGTGGTTTCGATAACCCATGGGAGCTACATCCAGGAAGGGCTTTGTTTTGCACTGTATGAGGGCCGCCTTTCCCCTTTCCTGTTCCTGGGAAGGAAATGTCAGAGGTGACTTGAAATATGAGAGAAGGAGGAGCATTCAGTCCCTCCTTGCTTATCTCAGCCCACCTCGAGATCCCCTTCCAGTTTGCTTTGTGCACTGTCGTGCTTACTGCAGAGCTGCTGATCTACCCCAGGCTGTGCAGCGAAGGTTGAACGCCTTCCTTCCTCACAACTGCGTGCTGACCCTGGCCTTCCAGCCTGTCCTTGCTGGACACTGCTGTTGTAGTTATTCACTTTGAAGAGTTAAAGATCCTACATTAGATATCATGTGAGAGGTAGAGGCTTTTTTTCCCCTCCAGAATTTAAAGAAGTTGTTATTAAATACTTGCTGAAAAACTAGAAACCAGGGGATAACTTCTGCCAAATTATGTGGCTTTATACAGTTGTTTCGAGACCCTAAGCTCTCCTCCCCTGGAGGGGACAATTCTGGTCACACGTTGATGGTACCAGAGGAGACCAGGCCTGAGATCCCTGTGAGAAATGGCTGTCTTGCAGGGACTCCTAACTGTTGCCCATAGTGGTGACCTCAAGGAACTGAAGCAGCTGCCGTGCTTCTGCTGCCCAGTGCTCCTGGCTGCCTGTCCTTGCCTCTTTGTTGCACAGTGTGGTGGTTTGTGTGGCTGCAGAATGGAATCGTGCTGGATATCTCAGATGTTTTTTTGTCTGTATCATTTTTCAGCCAGATGCGTTCCCTGGCTGCTTCTGCTGGCCTAGTGCTAGGAGACAGCCTGAGTAAGAGCAATCAGCTGCGCGCCAGGGGTGCAGCAAGCAAGGAGAGGGCTTAGCTTGGGTCAGACAGCCCTACTGCCAAACATGAAATCACAGCTTCATGATGCTGATGCACTTTCCAGCCACTGTTGGGGTTACTCCCACCCTAGTTAATGTTCATTTCTGATAGTGTTTTGCAGTTGTATGGGGTTGCAAGGAGAGGTTAAAAAGCCATGCCTGGCACCAAGGCATGCAGTGCTTCCCAGGCAGTGTAGCACATTGGCCACGGCTAGAAGCTTCTGCATGCCTGTCTTTTCCTTTGGTGGGGGTGGGGTGGGGAAGGGGAGGACAGAGGCCCCTCTCCACATTGACTATCCTGCTCAGGTTTATTTTTAACCAGGGAATGTGTTCACATTGTGCAGTGAAATGCATGAGATAACTGGGTCGGTCTGCTCTGCAGTGATAGAGCCAGCTCTCCTGACCTCAGCAGACCGAATGTGTGGGATTGCTGCAGAGTATTTTTCATTACCACCTTGCTTCTGCTCAAACATCCAATCTTATTGTTCAGCGTCTTTTTTGGTGCCACTACAAATATTTTCTTTATCTTGCAGTTCCTTGGTAAGAATTTTTTCCCTGCACCGGGTACTTAGAGAATGAACTAGAGCAACGAAGTGACCTCCATTATGCAGTGCAAAACAAACTGAGTGTTAGATGCATGGTGTCATCCATCTAGAAGGAATGAAGAGTGGGTTATGAGTGGCATACAAACACTTGCAGCTCCTAGCAGGGCATTTGAGTTGATGTTTATGTGTTATCATTACATATTGCTTAATAGCTCATAAAAAGCAATATCCTGCCATGAGTCTATAGCATGACTTAAATTATAACTTTATGGGAACAATTACAGTCTGAGGAAAAGGAAAAATGATGACTGTAAGGTCAGTCAGGGTGAGAGCTGCCCCAAAATTAAATCCATTGCTGTTCCAGGACTGTAAAAAGAGTTGAGAGATGAATGTCCCTGTGGTTGTATCTGCACTGATGGCTAAGCGGGAGTCCAGCCTTGCTCTTCATTCTGGACTCTAGCATTCACAGTTGTGGCCTTTCCACCTGTACTTAGAGCATCAGACTGAAGCCCTCATCCACGTGTTCTGGACAGATGAGGTGCCAAGGGAGTAAATATGCTGAAATCCTTTCTAGTTACCCCAAATGCACCTCCTGCTCAGCAGTGGGACAGATGGGACTTGAGGGTCTGTCACCCATGTGCCTGCTGCCGATGGGGTGCGCTGCTGCCTGCTCTCGTGGGATGGAGGTGGGTGGAAGCACTTTCTTCCTTGCAGCAAAGGGACTGGAGCGCACTCCATGCAGAGTGAATGGACCAGCTACTGTAGAAGGGTTGGCTTTGATGGAAGCGTTTGCAAATGTCCAACAGCTGGCGAAGGCCCGGCCTGTGCCCTAGCCAGTCCTTGTGGCTCTGGTGCCTGAGATGCAGCACAAGTACTGAAGGTTTGGGGGAGAGTCAGTAGTTTTTGGTAGTACAGGGGTGGGTCCAGGAGAGGAGTAAAGGACAAGGTTGCAGAGACCTTTAGCACAGAGTTGAGCAAAGTTGCAAGTGGAACAAGGGGTTAATACAAGGAACAGGGTGAAAGTAACAGAAGGAGCTGTTCTTCCTGGGTGCCAGGAAGGCCCTTGGGTGGGTCCTCTTGGGCCATGGAAATTGTCTCCTATGGGGGAACAGGAGTCACAGCTGCAGGTCCTTCCCAGGCAGGGTTGTTCACTTGCACCCTGTTCTAAGTTCAGGCAATGAAACAGCCTGGCTTGTGCTCTGTTAGGGAGTTAGTACTGGTTCTTGCTCCTGGGCTTTAACAGCGTCAATGGCTCTTTGTGTTGAGCAGGGACCAGCGCATCAGCCAGGATGTGGAGAGGTTCTGCAGGCAGCTCAGCTCCATGGCCAGCAAACTCATCATCTCGCCCTTCACACTGGCCTACTACATGTACCAGTGCTTCCACAGGTAAGGACCCATCCTGGCCCTGCTTTCACACCTCTTTCTTATGTTCTTTTTTGAAGCCTGGCACCCGTGTTACAACTCACCAGAGGAACACTTGTACATGTGGGTGAGTGGTCTCTGCACTCCAAAGGCAGTTCTGCCTTGGGGATGCTGGGGTGTGCAGTGCTGGCCCCCAAACCTCTGTGAAAGCCAAGAGAGGTGACAGTTGAGGGCTCTGACTGCTTGAGCCCAAGGGTG
Source organism: Harpia harpyja (assembly GCF_026419915.1). Classification (NCBI taxonomy): domain Eukaryota; kingdom Metazoa; phylum Chordata; class Aves; order Accipitriformes; family Accipitridae; genus Harpia; species Harpia harpyja. The sequence goes on along the minus strand of NC_068942.1, from coordinate 56,542,829 downwards.
CTAGGGTGTACTTTTGCTTGGATTATTAGCTGACCTCTCCTTCTCGTCTGTAGCACAGGCTGGCTAGGCCCGGTGAGCATCTTTGGGTATTTCATCATTGGGACAATCGTCAACAAGGTATTGATGAGCCCAATTGTGTCTAAACTTGTGCAGCAGGAAAAACTGGAGGGGGATTTCAGGTGAGTCCCAGCAGGGCAGTGTTTCCACTGCCTCTTGGCAGCTCCTGCGAAAGCTGCATTTTTGTCCTTGTTCAGTGCTGTGTACGCAGCTACTTCTCTTGTCCGTGACTTTGCCCACAGTCAGAGAAACCTACCTGCACAGTGCTGCCCCAAAGTCCGTGTACTGAGCCCCCACCACCCCTTTCACTGCCCTGTGTCATGGCAGGCAGTGCCCTTGCTTCAGTATCCTGGTTCAGTCTCCAGGCTGCTTGCCTGGTCATTGCTGTTGCTGGTGCCTCTGCTGGGCATTGGATGTGTTCAAGAAAACTGCACATGGAGCTTCCTTGGGTGCAGATGCAAGTTCAGTGAACTGCATCTACTGACAGAAATCAGGTTTCTGCTTCACCACCACCTTTATGAAGTGCCCAAAACAGCACAGTCTTTCCATATGCTTTGTAACTCGTCTCCTCCCCTTCCCCTGCAGGGTTGGCTGGGTGTGTGGCAGGCGGCTTTGCAGCTTTCCCTGGGGCTCAGGGCATCCAGGGACAGCAGCAGAAGCTGGTGTGGCACAGGGAGCCCAGACCAGGGTGGTTGGCTGTGGTGATTCTGTATGGTGGAGATGCTGGGCTAGCAAACGGGAGGCCCAAGGGCTGAGAAGATGTGCACAGAGAACAGGATACCAAACCGATGCACCACTGAGCTGGCCCAGAATTATGTCATCTTGTGCTAAGCCTTGGTCTCTGGTGCCTTTTTGAGCTTATTGAGTATTTCTGTCAAGAGATGCCTCATATCAGTGCTCTGTCAGATGCAAGACAAGTTTCCTTTAGCAAGGATGTTGGCTACATAATTCACGGGGCATTTGTGCACAATCCTGATGATGTTTCTTTGGGTTGTCCAGGTTCAAGCACATGCAGATTCGTGTCAATGCGGAACCAGCTGCTTTCTACAGGTTGGTAGCATTCATTTCTTTACGTCCTTGTAAGGATCCTCCCAGCTCAGGGCATCCTTGTTGTATTCATGTATCGCAGAGGAGTCCAAGTCCTGTTGCTGCAGCCGGAGCTTTCTGTCCCCTCTGTCGCGCTGAAGTATCATACAGCTCTGACGCTCTGTTCTCCTTTGCATTCTGCACATCATCTGCAGAAATACTCCACAGCAGCTGGAGACAACTATTTTTTATCTGCCTCCCTTCTGACATCCCCAGAGGCCTGATACAGATTTGGTGCTGGCTTAGAGACCATTTCTGATGTTTTGCCAGGTCCTTACCTGAAAGATTGCTCAAGGTCTCATTGCATCTTGTCAGGATGTTCCCCCGGGGACTTGTTGCAGGTTGCTTCTGGCCCCATCCTGCTGCTGCTAACCTGCATGTCTTCTGTGGGTGTGCGAGCTGTTGCCTGGCCTCCTTACTTCTGTTGCTCCTCTAGGTCAGTCTGTGCCTTGACTCTCTCAACACCGTACTGCTACTCTGTGAGTTTGCCCAGTGTTGTTCACCCCAGAGCTGAGCACACAGTTGGGAGCCTGGCAGCACCTCCCCTCTTAGGGATGCCCTGAAGTCTTTTCGAGCTGCTGCTTGGAGCCTTTAAGGTGTTTCACAGAAACGGCTAGAACCCAGAAAAAGGGCCACGATTTTACTCTAGCTTGTGCTGGGGTGCCTGGTTGGAGGTCATTGCTCCTCTCTTGTCAAGTGTCTGCTGTAGCCCTGCATGTTGTGAAATAGCATTTCTTCCAGGAATTTAAGCAAGCAGCAGCTGTCCTGTCCCTGGTCTTCCCTGCTTGTGATCTGTATTTGGTTCCTTCATGCTGTAATGACTGAGCATTTCAAGTGTTGTGGTGCTGTCCCCAAAGTGGTTTCATTCAAAATAACCAATTTCATAAATATTTATATTGACAGGCATGAAACTCTGATTTAAATAACTGAAATCAATCTTGGTTTGTATTGGCAAGTTTGAGTTATTTCTTTGTGGACTGGTTGATTCTTATTGGTTGATGATAATTTTTCTTAATGGAGAAGATACTCTAATTATGTGCACTTATTTAAGCCGCGGTACTTTTCCTCACAATTTTGAAGTTTTTTATTCTATTACTAAGTAGAAAATGGAAAGTGAATTATTATACCAGAAAATGGAGTGTATTAACTTCAGTACAGTTCATTATATAGAAAAGCTTCACTTGGTGGGAAGCTAGAATTTAATTGAATTGCACAAAACCAGGCATTTTCATGGTATGAATCTTAATTAAAAATGAAGGAATTTTTTAAAAGGTTGCATTCCTAGAATTCTGCAAGAGGAGGAACACGTGGCGAGTGGCTGGTTTTGATTGCCAGACTTCTGTAGCTTGTAGAGGCTGTTAGTGAGATCTTGTCCTCTTGCACCTGCCTAATGATCGTTTTGGTAAACGAAGAAACAAAACCTGAGCACTGTCACCTTTTTACTTCTTTCTGTGTTTCTAAGCCTTTGGCAAACTTGCTTTAAAAGTGAACCAAATTGGAGGAAAAGCTGAAACCATTACAGCAATCTATCTGTCTGCAAAAGAAATAATAGCTCTGGTTGCCAGTGCCTTCCTCGCTTTTAACTCATTGTGTCCAAGGCTTTGTCCTTTCCAAATACTCAGCAGCAAAGACTGCAGCTCAGTGGTTACCTGAAATGGGCTGTGAGGCAGTAATGCCAAACTGAAGTCTAACTGGATGTATTTTTGAGAAAGAAAATGTGTTTTTCTAAGAACCAAGAATCTTTAGAACTGACTCTTCAAAAATCCTAATTTGTATTTTTTTTGTGCAGCTCCTGGCCCTATCTGCTCTGGCCCTAGTGACTCCCCCCTTGCATGGACCATAGTGGGAGTGTGGGTGTGTGTGCTGGGCACAAGTGTGTGTTGGGTGGCAGGCTCAATAGCTGCTGTGGCAGGTGGGAGCCTGGAGTGAGAAGTGGAGCTCTGTCTGCATTTTGCCACCTGAGGGCAGGCCAGCCCTTGCGAAGGAGCAGAAGGAGCTGCCATGCTTGCTGAAGGTGGTGGTTTAGAGCCGAGATGTGCCTCCTTGCTACTGGCTCAGCCTGGCCGTGGGAGCATCGCAGCTAGCTCAGGTGGTGGGCGACCCCCTGGTGCCCGCGGAGATAGCCCTGGGAAAGGGGGGGCCTGTGGGGCTGGGGTCACCCGCACTGGGGGCTGCACTGACCGGGGCATGTCTGTGTCCCACTCCTCTGGGGTGGAGAACAGGAAGAGGTGGACTGGGGCTGCTGGCCATGCAGGTGGTGTTGGCTTGCTGTCACCTTCTTGACTCAACCCTGCCCTCTCCTTCCTGGCTCCAGCTGTGTAGCAGTGCCGTCCCTCTCTTCTGACCAGGCTCTGCTTGGAAAGCGTGTGTGACCTTGGGTGTGCATTGTTCCAGGCTGAGGCCTCACTGACAGTGTCTGGCCTTGCCTCACCTTCTCCTGTGTGCAACAGCAGCATCCACGGGCTCTGGGAGAGATTTGCAGGGTTGTTTGTTGCAGCCAGAGTTTCTTGGTGAAGGTCTTCAGGAAGGCGCTCTTGGCTGTTCAGTTCCTGCTCAACCAAGAGGTTGTTGCTTGGAGGCTAAGGTGCCAGACGCTTTCCAAGCCTCAGTCCTAAAGCCCATGCTTTGACCTCATTGTGGTGCTCGCGGGATGTCTGTGGCATGTTGCAATCTTATTTTACAGGGCCGGGCGAGTGGAGCACATGCGCACGGACCGGAGGCTGCAGAGCCTGCTGCAGACCCAGAGGGAGCTGATAGGGAAGGAGCTGTGGCTATACAGTGAGTGGGGAGTTTGGGGTGTGAAGTGGGGCATGTGGTAGCTCCGTTGCGGTGGTCCACAGGCTTGGGAACCCTCCTGCTAGAGCAGCAGTGCTGGGTTTTCCTCTCCTGCCTCTTGCTGGTACATGAAAGCCCTGAGGGTGAACAGAGGGTGCCTCCTGCAGTCCTAAATGGGAATCCTGTTGTGAAAAAGCCTCGGAGAGCAAAGTTGTGGAGGACCCAGTGAAGTCAGAGAATGCAGGCCCCAAAAGGGGAATCTGCAGAAAACTGTGCTTTTTGTGGGGCAGGTGTTTAATGGCCAAGAAGAGAGGGAAGGACTTGAGCTTTGGGGAAGGAGAAGACTCTGTATATGTGGCTGGGAGCTGTGGAAACTTCTTTCCTATAGAGCCTGTCACTTGAGCATAGTTGTCCCTGGAAAAATTTCCCTTCTGCCTTTGTCACTGGGTCCAGGTTTGGGCATTAAATGACCACTATCAAGACAGCTCTTCCTCATCTCACCAGCATAATGATCTTCTGAGCAGCTTAAAGGGAGGGAGAGCCCTGAACACAGCTGTATCTGTGGGAGTTTGGGGTCTTAAGTCTTTCTGCCTCTCCTGTGCTCCAAGACAGACTTCACAGCCAACCATCTTGCCCCAGAGCTTCCTTTTTGCCCTCCCTCCTGTTTCTTGTGAGTTATCCAGGCCCCTGCAGAGTAGAAACAAGCAGGCAAAGTGGCTTTTGCCCCATAGTGGTTCCTGAGCTGTGTGTCTGGATGATGTTTCTCCGCTCAGGGGCCTGCCCCAAAGTGCTCTTTGCTTGGGAAATGAATTTGCACTGTGGTTCTTGTGCTGTCATGCGAAACAGGTGGTTCTGCTCTGGTGCATTGTGAAGGGCTGAGGCAAGACCAAGGGTCTTCCTCTGACTGGGCTCATGGGCTGCACTTGAGCCTGGCTGGGACAGAGGTTCTCACCCTAACTCACTGTCTTCTCTCAATGTGCTTCTGACAAGTTGGGATCAACACCTTTGACTACCTGGGCAGCATCCTGAGCTATGTGATCATTGCCATTCCCATCTTTTCTGGGGTCTACGGTGACCTGAGTCCAACAGAGCTCAGCGCCCTTGTCAGCAAGGTGAGCTAAGGGTGATCTCCCAGACCCCATTGTGAAGGGTGTGTGGGCACTGAGGATGGAGGTTGCGTTTGGGGCTGGTGGCACTGAGGCTGGATAACCTGCAGCAATTGACCTTCAGCTTAGAATGTCCCTGCCCATGGTGGCGTGGAAATGGGAGCTTGGAGCCAGTTGGTGTGTGATTAACCTGGGGGAGAGATCTGTCAAGGACACATCTACGTAAGCATTTCCTAGCTCAGACCTCTGTGTCTAAAAAAAACCAGGAGGTCAGAAAGCCTCTGGCTTTCAGCAGTATGGGTGGGGATTGGGTCTGCACAGTGCTGCGGGTCCAGGTTATGCCCTGGGCTGCTGCATGTGGTGAGCCTGGCCACCTGTGAGGCTGACCTGGCTTGCATTTGCCTTCCTGACCTGACTTGTTCCTAGATACTCAAAACTGGCTTGTGACAGAATGCAGAGCTAAAAATAGCTAAGTGGGCACTGAAGGCTGAGACACCCTGCTCTGAACCATGTATGGTGCTGGGGCAGGGCTGGTGGCATGCATCTGCATGACTTAGGGCGAGCATGCTGGCCCTGGGCTGGCCAGCAGGCACTCTGCAGACACCATCCCTGGGTGGCAGGAGATGTGTCCACCTGGCAAAAACTGCTATACTGAGCAGGGAAGCCTTGCTCCATCCAAACATGGTCATCTTCTCCTTCACTCCCACCACGCTGGGTGACTTCTCCAACCCTCCTTCATCTTGCTGGGACTGCTGACATGGCCAAATGTCTGGACTCCTTGGCTGCCTCCTTGCAGCCATGGAGGAAGGGGCAGTGCCCCAGCTCAGCGCTGACCCTTCCTCTGGCGTGTGATTTCTCCCCAGAATGCCTTTGTTTCCATCTACCTTATCGGCTGCTTCAGCCAGCTCATAGATCTCTCCAGCACTGTGACCGATGTAGCTGGCTACACGCACAGGTGAGCTTCTCTGCGGGCAGGTCTCTGCAGGAAAGGGAAATGCGGGACAAGAATATGCCCAGGTCTGTGCAAAATAAATAAGAAACAATTGCTTGTGAGCAAGCATAGACAAGTTTGGATATTGTGAGGAGGCTGCTGGAGTTGTCCCTGGCATTCATGCAACCTCTTGTTTGTCTAGGATTGGTGAACTACAGGAGACCTTGTTGAGCCTTGGCAGAAAAAAAAATAACAGCTACTCAGAAGCCAAAGCCAGCTGGGATTTGGATGGGTGAGTCTCCTCTCAGCAACTGGCTGGCTTGCAGCTTACGTGCCAGAGTGTGGGGCTGTCATGGGGTGGAAGTGGCCCTTGGTGTCACAGCCTGTTGCGTGCAGTTGGTGGAGCAGGCAGTGCTCACTGTGATTTGTCATTCCCGGGGTGCATGGGGCGGGCCTGGTGTCACAGAGGCACAGGAGGTCTCAGCGTGATCGCTTACCCCCAGATCTCTCCTCCTTTGTCTTGGTGGTGGCCCAGCAGCCATTCTGGGGAGGACCCAGTGCCAAGGGACACAGCTTTCCTTCTGGAGCGAATGACGCTCTCGGTGCCATCCTCTGGCAAGCTGCTTATCAAGGACTTGAGCCTCAGGATCTCACAAGGAAACAGTGTGATGATTGTGGGGAACACTGGCACAGGGAAGACATCTCTCCTGAGGGTCCTTGGAGGACTCTGGGAGAGCACGCAGGGTAAGGACTGCTGCTCACTGCAGCCTTCTCTTTCTTGACCAGGGCTGCCCTGAGTTTGGAAGGTGGCTCTGTGGGGTTGTAAGGCCAGTGCCACCTTGTAATGGTGAATGTGTCACTGATGCATTGGAGCCACCCATCTCTATTGCATACTCTGCTCTGGCTCTCATGGCTTTGCCCTGTGTTGCGAATACACCTTTTCTGGAATTTATTGGCTACTTCATGGGGCAGGGCTGCACGGGGGGGGGGGGGGGGGGGGGGGGGTAATTGCTGGCTGGCACTGCAGGCTTGGCATGAGTGTGTCTCTGTGCAGGGAGCATCAAGATGCTGACCTGCTTTGGCCCTCGGGGAGTGGTGTTCCTGCCGCAGCGGCCCTTCTTCACTGACGGAAGCCTGCGTGAGCAGGTGAGCCCAGGGGCTGCCTCTGCTCTGTCCCCAGTTCTGCTCCCAGCTGTGCCCTGCAAACCTGTGTGCCGCAGAAAGGCCTGCAAGAGGGAGGATGCCTGTCGCTGCTCCTTCCCTTGTGCCTGAGTTCATGGCACCGCCATTGTGTCTCTGATGGACTGTGTCCAGCTCCCTCTGACATGGCTTCTTTTGCTCTGTTAAACAGGTGATCTATCCCCTGAAGGAGATCTATCCAGTTTCAGGTATTTTAATGGAAATTCATTAGAGCAATTAGCCAACCCAGCAGTGTCAGCTCCCTGTCCTGTACATAGTGCAGCTTCTTCCCTACCATGCCCCTTCAGGAGCACTCATCCATTTCGCTTTTGTTGCCCTCTGCTTTTCCCTGGCAGATTTACCTTAGTGTAGGTTAAGGTCAGCTCTGTGTTCCCTCCCATTTGGGAGGGAACATATTCTCTGGATAAGAACATATTCTCTTGATGCAATGAGGAAAAGCTGGCCACGCTCTGCATGTTGTGCTAGACATGTGATACGTGTTGAGGCACCTTGCTGTTGGGATACATCTGATCTGTCTGGTACAACCTGCCTTTGGGCAAGCTATGTTTGCCTTCATCTCATTTTCCATCCACCTCCATCTTTCACTGTTCCTCTTTTTCAAATGATGTCCCAGGGCCTTGCATGCTGTCAAGGTCAGACTACATGGATCCTTTCTCTCCCCTGCCCTTTTCCCAAGCGAGACCACATGTGGTCTGCTGCAGCTTGCAGATGTCCAGGTTTAAGTTTCTGTCTGAGTGAAGCGGTGTTACATGCTGCTTTCAAACACTTGGGAGTCACAGTCTTGCAGAGAGCAACTGCAGCCGTCAGCTACTGTTGTGGCTCTTCAGCAGCTTCAGAGAGGTCCATGGCTGATGCACAGCCCTTCTGCTCAGCTTCCATATCTGCTGACTGTACCAGCTCAAGTGTATGTTCTGTTCCACAGCTGGTTCACCCTAAGGTTTTTCCATCCCACATAGGATCCTTTCGCTGGCTGTTACCAGAGCCTTGCTCCCATGACCCCACCACCTGCAGCATACAGTGGGCAGTCAGCCATAAGAGAGCAGCTGGTGGGCAGGGCCTTGGCAGTTGAAGCCTGGATCCTTGTGTTCTGGCTGTGTCCATCTGTGACCATGGACTGAGCCAAGTCTCAGGTGTATCTGTGGAACCCAGCTACCTCCTGGCATGCTGCTCACAGGCATGGTTAATGTTTTTAAGGAAGGTCAGTCTTTGGGAGCTCTCTGTGCCAAAGCTGAGGACCTGATATAGTTAAGTGGTTGAGTCAGCTATACTGGATGTCAGGAGATCCTCCAATCCATCCCTCCTGCCCCACCGACTCCTTGCAGCTGTGGCCTCAGCACATATTGCCTCTGCTTATGCTTTACTGCTTTCTCCCCTAGGGTCTGCAGATGATGAGAGAATTGTGCGATTCCTGGAGCTGGCTGGGCTGGTGAGTCCCTGGTAGTGCTGTTGCCGCCTTTGCTGGTGCTGCCAGCGAGGGAAGAAGGGATGAGGTTTTGTGGCAGAACAGCGTGACTGTGTGCTGGACACATGCAGGGACATTGTCTGCAGCTGGGAGCAGGACTGTCCATGGGACAGGCAGAGGAGGAGGGATACAGAGCAACTTCAGCTCAAGTGGGAAAAGAGAGAGTAGCAGGAAGGGGGTGGTTATGCTCACGGCCATGGGCTGACAGGGTTGGGGGCTGTGTTTACAAGTCTGCCGTGCTCTCTGCAGACTGATTTGCTGGCAAGGGCTGGAGGACTGGACGAGCACGTGGACTGGAACTGGTAAGGGAGCTTGCCGTCTGTGTGAATTTGGGTGATCCCTCTGGGTGGGGAACACTTCTAAGCAGATGCACATTGCTCCTGGACTTAGGAATATCTGTGTCCAGCTGTGTCATGTAGGAGGTAGGCAGTATACAGGGGCAAAGCCTTCATGCCCCAAGCATCAATGTCATCACCAGCCATGCTGCTCTGCAGGCACCTGACTGTGCACAGGGGTGCAGAGCCAGTCCCAGCATGGAGGGGGACACAGGGGACACACAGGGACAGTTGCTTGCTGGGTGTCCTAGTTTCAGCTGGGATAGAGTTAACTGTCTTCCTAGTAGCTGGTACGGTGCTATGTTTTGAGTTCAGTATGTGAAGAATGTTGATAACACACTGATGTTTTCAGTTGTTGCAAAGTAGTGTTTAGACTAATGTCAAGGATTTTTCAGCTTCTCATGCCCAGCCAGCGAGAAAGCTGGAGGGGCACAAGAAGTTGGCACAGGACACAGCCAGGGCACCTGACCCAAACTGGCCAACGGTGTATTCCATACCATGTGGCGTCCCATCTAGTATAGGAACGGGGAAGTGGGGGTGGGGAATTGCTGCTCGGGGGACTGGCTGGGTGTCGGTCTAGGTGGGTGTCGGTCGGCAGGTGGTGAGCAATTGCACTGTGCATCATTTGTACATTCCAATCCTTTTATTATTGCTGTTGTCATTTTATTAGTGTTATCATTATCATTATTAGTTTCTCCTTTTCTGTCCCATTAAACTGTTCTTATCTCAACCCGCAGGTTTTGCTTCTTTTTCCCGATTTTATCCCCCATCCCACTGGGTGGGGGGGGAGTGAGTGAGTGGCTGCGTGGTGCTTAGTTGTTGGCTGGGGTTAAACCACGACACTGGGGTATCCAATATCAGCAACCATAAGCTCTTTGGCAAATGAGCTCTTTTTGTTGAGGAAGATTTTGAATCTCAACCCTGCTGCAGGTATGACATCCTGTCCCCAGGGGAGATGCAGAGGCTCTCGTTTGCACGGCTCTTCTACCTCCAGCCAAAATATGCGGGTGAGTGAATGACTGCAACAGAAAAGGGGGGGTGGGTGGGAAAGGCCTTTGGTGTAAAGAGAAGCTGGTACAGAGAGAGGTTATGAAATCCCTTCTTTGCTAGGAACATGCTGCGTCTTCGTCGTTATTTTACCAGCGTAGCACACAGAGGATTCAGGGTGAAAACATTTCATTATCTGTGTGGAGGGTGGTGAATCAAGAGGCTGTATATAAAACATTCTTTTCTTGGGGAACTAGTGATTAATATTCTTGGTCCAGGTCCAGTGGCACCTGAAGAAGGCCCCTCTTGGCATGCTCACTGGTTGCCATGTAAAGAAGTGTGCATGCTAGGGAGCATGGCATCAGCTGCCATATCTGAAGCTCATGAACCTCTGCAGGGTTGTGGATGGAATGTGGGAAATTTAGCTGTAACGCAGCAAAAGAAGAGAAGGAGCAGTGGAAGAAACGGTCCTGAGAGATCACAGAAGCAGCTCCTGTTAGCAGATGGGGCTAATTCCTTTGCATACATAGATTGCTAGTGACTGCTGGGGACTGGCGGGGGCTGTTGGAGGACTTGTCATGAGGGCCAGGGTGGGTGTGGGTGAACAGAGCCAGTGTCGGTAGCATGTAGCCACATCTAAGTACCTCTCTTCCCCTGAAGCCTATGGCGTGTTTCGGTGCTGTCTGGGCAGAAGGAACCTGTGGATTGCAAACTAAAAGCTGTAGACATGATGTAAAACAAATTAAATTTTTCTGCTCCAGATCTGTAGTATTTACCCTTAACTGACAGGAAGGTGCCTCAGGCCATCCTGGATGCTCCAGGTGGGACCTGGGCCAGAGGGGTGCACAGGCTGCTGCTCAGCCTGGTGCTCTCACATACAGCCTGCCTTGAGAAGGTTGCATCTTGGCTTTCACAACGGTGAGGATGAGGCAGTGGCTGGCAGCTGTTGAGGGAGAGGAATGAATGGCGCTGCTTGGGTGGATTCAAGGGCTTGTGGGGAAGGGCAGCTTTCCCAGTTGACTGACACCAGCTGTACCACAGGAAAATCAGAGTCCTTGGGCTTCTCCAGATGCTCTTGGTGAACTCAGGTTAATATGTGAAATGTTCTCTGCAGTTGCTGCTCTTTTGCCTAGGGGAAGATGACTGGTTGGGAGGGGATTTGTGGCGCTCATGACTTTTCTCTTAGTGCTAGATGAAGCCACCAGCGCCCTCACAGAAGAGGTGGAGCATGAACTGTATCGTGTGTGCCTTCAGCTGGGCATGACGCTGATTAGCGTGGGACACAGGGCCAGCCTGGAAAAGGTGAGACAGGGAGACAGTGCTCCACGCCTGCCTGGTGGTGGCAAGAAAGGGGAGGTAGAGAGGGGCCCTGGCAAGCAGAGGGGAGTGACTGAGGTTGGCAAGCCTCACAGTGGGAGGACATACCCTCATAGAAACATCCCTCAGTCATTGTGTTATTGAATTGCAGTTCCACAGCTGGATTTTGAAACTTCATGGGGAGGGAAGATGGGAGCTCACTCAGCGCGAGAAGATGAAGCGGCTCCCAGTGGGGGAAGGATGCTGAAAAACAAGCCCTTGTCTGGTCAGCCGCAGAACCTGTACACGCGTGGGAGAGCTCTGAATAGTAGACATGGAGCTGCCAAGCCAGCGGCTGTCAACAAGGGATTCATCCAGTGCAAGACCAGTTCTGGATTTTGCTGAGGGACACAGAGCCAAGTCTGAACTCATGGTGTGGGGTTCTGCCAGGAGCAGATACCTCTATGCCATCCTTCTCCTACCCCCTTCTCCTGCCTCCCTCCCTCTCATGGGGGAAAGGGCTGAGCTGCTAGGCTGCCCAAAGAGAAGATGCTGCCTATGGGGCTTGTAGAAGCAATGGCAAGAGAAACCTCCACTTGTCCAGGATGCAGTGGTGCAAGGCTAGGATGCAGCCTTCTGTTCTGCCCTCTGTGCCTTGCTGGGACCTCTGTCTCTTTGATGCACAGCTCTGCAGAACAGACTTCTGTACCTGTGGCTCTGTTGAGGGTTATGCTCCCCAGCAGAAGCCAAGGGATGCACTGTAAGGGGAAGAGAATGCTGGCACAGAAAAGGGGCATGTCTCTGCGCTCCTTATGACACAGGGTTACAGGTCAAAGGAACATTTCTGTATTAAAATCTGGGGCCTGTTTTCCAAAGATTTTTATGGAGAAGAGTCAGTAGTTAACCAGACTGCTGCATCTTTTCTTTCTGGGGTTTGCTTTGGAGGAGATGCTTGTATATTGGCAATGGTCCTGGACTAGACTATTGCTGAAGAGCAGAGCAGGGGGAGGAGTAATATACCTATCCAGGGCTGGGCATCCTGCCCTGCTGCTACCTTCACAGCTACTGCAAGGCACAAGGAATGCCAATGAGGTCTTTTGGCCCTCTTCTTTTAGGGGAGGAAACGGAGCTCACCTCCCCTTGCTGTTCTGCCTGTGATGAGTCATGTTGTCTCCTATGCCTCTCATAGGTGTGTAGAGACAGAGGTTTTGAGGATCTCTGTGTTGCAGAGGGGTCACTTTGAGACTGCAGTGGAGGTACGGTCTCTGAGCACTTACTGGCCACCAGTTGTTTAGTGACATTTCTGAATGTGGCTCCAGTTTTGCAGTGGAGGAGCAGGAGGTGGCTGCTGGCAGAGCCAAGCTAGCAGCTCTTCCACCCCTCCACCAGGAGCTTGCGTCCCTCTATTATCTGCTGCACAGCTTCATGGTCGTCCAGGGTGGTTAGGTCCCCAAGCTCACTGGCCTTGTCCTCCACGATTTTCCTTAGCACCCGACGCATAATCTTCCCCGAGCGTGTCTTGGGCAGCCGGTGTGTGACCTATGACAGGGAAGAGCAGAGCTAAGGCTGAGGGAAAGGGGTTGGCCAGGCTGCTAGGGTGGGTGTTGGACTATCCTTCACGTGTTACCTGAACATACTCTGGAGCTGCATACTTAGCGATCTTCTTTGAGATCAACTCCCGTAGCTCAGCAGTGAGAGTCTCCTGTGTGTAGCCACTGTCCTTCTTCAGCACAACAAACACGTAGGCTCCTGGCAGAAGGACCACCAGGTTACTGAGCACTCTGCACAGCATGCTTCCGAGAGCCTACCTGGACCTAGTGGTCCCTCTTTGCTGGTAGCCTCTGGGGATGCTCTGTAGCCTGAGCTGTAAGTGCTTTTGCCATGGTGCTACTGCTGGCACCTTATGCAAAGCCCAGCTGGTCTTGTGTAGGTTGTGATGGCTGTGTCAAGATCCCCACTAACATGCTGTATGGTGTTGCCGTGGCATGCTGCCAGGGGTGGGTGTGGCAGTGCCACTTCCCACTGCAGTGCAATAGCCCCATGAGAGATGTTTCAGGGGCAGGAAAGCATCTTACCTTCTCCCTTGATCTCATGTGGGTAGCCAATGACAGCAGACTCCGCCACTGCTACGTGGTGATTCTGGAAGAGAACAGGGCTGGGGTTTGGCTCAGTGCTTTCAGCTGGCTGGCTGCCACCTGGAAGCTGTCCTGACCCAGCTTGGCTGCTGCAGCCCACAGTAATGCGGAGGGATAAGGAAGGGCCTCATATGCCCTCTGCCCTTTTTCCTTCATGCCTCAGCAGGTCTGTCTGCAAACACAAGTCTTTCCCCTGGCTGCTTTAGGCTTGTACCTTCTAGACCCTGTTCTGTGCCTCCAGGTTGCTCCACCAGGTCCCACAATCTACTGGCCTGTGGATGCTCCTCCTTAACAAGCCTGGCTGCTGCTTTGGGATTCACCCACTTACAGCATCAACCTTATCAGGCTTTGTCCCTCCCTTGCTGCAGAGCGCCAGAATGGCAAGGGAGAGGGCAGGCAGTTGTTCCCACAGGCAGGCTGTAGGTCCAACGCTGTTCCCTGCTGCTACAGCAGCAGCATGTTTCTGTCCAGGTATTTCAAAGAGACTTCCCTGAGCACCACCAGTGTGCCTTCGCTGTCTCCTTGGATGGCTTTACCTCCCACTCACACCACTTACCACAATATCCTCCACCTCTGCAGTGCCCAGCCGATGTCCGCTGATGTTAATGATGTCGTCCAGCCGTCCTGTCAGCTGGTAGTAGCCCTCACTGGTACGATACACACCATCCCCAGTGAAGAAAAACCCTGCAGTGGCCAGAACCGCGCCATGGTCACTTGTTGCAGTGAGCATGTCAGCTGCTTGCCAGCTGCACTCTCGCCTCACCCCCTTCTCCTCTCGTTTGGCACCAGGGCTCACATACTCTGCTCCTTCCTCAGCTGCTCAGAGTGAAGGTGACTACCTTCCTTGTTAGTCTTCTGCTTCTGTTGGTACCTGCTCTGTCATGGGGCTCCTTCCCTCATTCTGCAGTGTGCTGGCTAATGCCCAGCCTGCCTCATCACCACAAGCTGGGAGCACTTTGTTTCAGTGCAGGTGCACGTGGTCGTGCGGGTTCTCCCCTTTGCTTCAAGACACACACTCTTGGGCTTGCTCAGTAACTCTGGATGAGCGACAGAAGCTGACAGGGTTTGCACCAAAAGGCCTCTCTGTGCTCAAGGGGACTGGGGGCAGAAGGACAAATCCATTGCCCTAAAACCACATGTGATCCAATGGGGAAGGCTGGTGAGAGAGACCCATTCCCAGGGCAGTGCTGAGGTATCAGGCATGGGGAGATGAAGGGCCTCAATGCCACGGGAGGGCCTGTGGAAGAACAAAGTAGCAGTACCAGCTCTCCTGAGTCCTGCCCCCATGCAGAAAACCAGCAAGCAGACCCAACTGTACCCAACTAAACACCTCTGCTGTGACCTGTCTTTTTTTCTGTTTTCCTTACCTGGATAGGGAGTCAGATAGGTTTCCAGAAATCTCTTGTGGTCATTGTAAATGGTTCGTGCCATACCTGGCCAGGCTTGCGAGATGCAAAGGGCTCCAGAGATGTTGTTTTCCAGAAGGACGTTTCCCTGTAAAATAGTTAACATTTTAGTAACCATGGCTGAGGGTACTTGGGATGTTTAGTCATTGCCTATTTAACAACCCTGTGATGGAAATGTCAGGGAAGGCAGTGGGGAGAGTCCTGTGTCCCCAACTACAATGGGACAGGCTCAGTGTCTCCCAGCAGATATCTGCAACTACCTGACTACCATGGTGGGACACTGGGTCCCTCTAGGGAGGCTGGCTGTCCCTGCCTAGCTACTTCACCTTGGAAGGACATGTGCCAGGGAGCCCAAGCACAGCCTGTCTTGTCAGGACAGAGGAAGCTAGCAAAAACAATTCAACTTCTGCACTAGTTGGAAGAACAGCTTCACTGTTAATCCCCTTCCAGTAAAGAAGGTTACCATCTAGCAGAGGTGAGCAGGAAAGATGCGGTTACAGACCTCCGCTCCCATCAGCAAGTACATGCTGCAAGCGCCTGGGGGAAAGCGGGCCGAGCCAGTGCCCAGGCTGCAGGTTATAAAAGTACCTTGTCATCCAGGAGGGAGGGGCTGATCCCAAAAAAGGGTCTCATAGCCATGCCTGGAAGGATTTTCGCTCCAGGATTAGAAGGACGGGGTGAGATACAGATGCCTCCTGTTTCTAAAGCAAAAGAAACTGTAATGCTCATCAAAGTCAGGGACAAGAGAAAAGCTGGGTAGCACTGCTTGGCCAACAGCCTTTGCCCTGGCCCTCACTGCACCCTGCTGGACAACAGGCTGGGGCTGGTTTGCCAGAGAGCTGGGGAAGGAAGGCTCTTTGCAGAAGGATGATCTTGCTCATGTAGTTCAGCAGAGATCTGCTCCCTGCCATCAATTCCCCCGTGTTTCTCTGGGTTAGCTTTAAAGGCCATTTCTCTCTCTCATGTTTTGGTGTCCATGGCCCCTTAAGGCATTGTTCCTACAAGAGCGTCAATAGCAACCGTTCCCACTTGGCCAACAAAGCAGCAGGTCATTCCTAAAGCCTGGGAGAGCAGAAGCTGGAACGAGGGGTCGTACGCATCTCACCAGTTTGCCACCATGTGTCCACTACTGGGCACCGTGTCTCACCAACCACGTGGAAGTACCACTCCCAGGCCTCCTTGTTGATGGGTTCCCCCACTGCAAGGGGAAAGACAAAGGGACAAAGCTGAAAGAGCAGGTCAAAGACAAAGCTTCCCAGGGCCTGCTCACAGAGCCACCCCCAAATAGCGCAGTCTCCTGACTTTCCACTCTCATGTGCTGCTGCTCTTAGCATTTGTGGGAAGAGGCACAGCCTGATGCCCAAGGATTTGCTGCTCCAGCCCATGCCACTAGCAGTTACCTGAGCCGAGCACTTTGAGAGAAGAGCGGTCGTACTTCCTCACCCATTCATCGCCATATCTCAGGAGAAGGCGGATGGCAGTGGGCGCTCCATAAAACTGGTTAATTTTTAACCTCTCCACTGTTTCCCAGTAGCGGCCTGGAATGGAAACAGGGCCAGTAACCATACACACAGATCCTCCCAGCCCGAGACCAAGATAGAGGGAGAGGAGATGAGAGCAGTGCCTGGACCCTCAGACAAGCTAATCCCACACTGGGAAGGACTAAAGCAGTCCAGAAGCAGCAGTGGCCCCTTTTCCTCCACATCACCTAGCTCTGCTACTCTCCATGCTGCAGGGAGGGATGGGGAGAAACAGCTTCACCCCTGGAGATGCAGCAGTGGTTTCCTAACCGGAGGAAAAGACTCTTGGCCTTGCAGCTGTCTGCTGGGCACAGTCCGCGGTCTGCTCCTGCGGCAGCAGAACCATTGCTGCCTGTGTCCTGGCATCAAGCCTCCAGCTCCCTGCCTGCTGCGGGTCTCGCAGGGTGGCTGTGGCATATCCCAGCTCCCACGACACTTTCTCACTCACCAGGGTTAGGATGGATGGGAGTGCTCTCAAAAAGGACTGTGGTGCCACCATTGCAGAGGGGACCGTAGACCACATAAGTGTGCCCTGTGATCCAGCCGATGTCTGCCACGCAGCCAAAGATATCCCTGTCCTGGTAGTTGAACACGTACTGCACAAGGGAGGAGAGGCAGTGAGGGGTACAGCCTGGGCCTGCCCTCCCGGCAAGGGGGACAACCGGGAGCAGCATACCCTTCCTCCACCCTAACGTTATGGTATCCTTCCGTTTTCCCACCACCCCTGCAGGGACACCTTCTTCCCGCAAAGAGTTTTTTAAAACATTATCAGAAAAAAATAAAATGTCAGGTGCTTTATGAAGGTGTGGGAGGAGAGAAAGACACTTAAAAAAAAAAAAACCAACACAGCCAAATTTGCTCTTTTCCAAAGCAGAGAGCTACAGCCTTTCCTTCCTTCTGCTGGTATCTAGACAAGGCTGATCCAAGTATCCTGTCACATCAAAACAGGAGAACTTTCAGGGTGAGGATGGTCCCTCCCTCCACACCTACATGACCACATGGAAGGAGAGGAGTTGTAAGCAAGGGCAATGCGGTGAAGGACTCCATGAGCCACTCCCAGGTGCTGCTGGGCTCCAAATACACAGTAAAGACTCAGGAAAACCCTGAGCTCAGCAAGGAGCCCAGCGTAGGAGCACTGAGGCAGCAAGCAGATGGACCGTGAGATGCCTCGGCCCAGTCGCCCCAGCTTGCCCGCAGGAGTTGGCACCTCTCTGCCTCAGCTGGGTGAGCGCAGCCCTGCGCCTGCAGGCAGGCAGAAAGCAGAACAAGCTCTTCTTCCCGCTGCCCCATTTATTCCTCAGGAGACCCTTCGCTGCAAGGCTGGAGTATGAGGGAACGAGCCTGCCCTGTGCAGGGTAGAACTGGGTGCCGTCAGACAGGCAGCAACACATCCAGCTTCCTCAAGCACTCTCCTTCTTTTCCTTTACTCAGTACCAGGAAAGCTCCCCAGGGGCCAGTCTCCTGCTAGCCCATCACTTCTCGCCTTCCGCTCTGGCATCTGCTGTTTAGGACCTTCCTGTCTCTTCCTGCAGCTCCCTGTCTGTAGGCTGCCAGCTGGGGACTCCAGGGCCTCAAGTGCTCCAGGGTGCTCGTAATGGAAACTTCCCC
Organism: Harpia harpyja; assembly: GCF_026419915.1. NCBI lineage: Eukaryota > Metazoa > Chordata > Aves > Accipitriformes > Accipitridae > Harpia > Harpia harpyja. The sequence goes on along the minus strand of NC_068942.1, from coordinate 56,524,925 downwards.
TGCTTGCTCTGTCTCTTTTTAACCGAGTGGTGAATTATGGTAGCAGCGGTCTACCCCATCCAACTGAGAGATCTGAGCATGCCAGCCCTGTGTCGCAGTTTCCAGTGCTCCTGAGTGCTAACATGGCCACATGCTGCTCGCTCCCTGCATTACCATTCTGGGATGGCAGCCCTGGCTCTCGCAAACCATCTCTGATGGTCTCGAGAGGGTCACTTATCATGCTGGGTGCAGCTGTACAGACAGCTTAGCTCACAGGAAAACCAAGGGCTTCCACACATCCCCTGCACACACCCCAGGAGGTCTGGCCTCCAGTACTCATGGCTGACAGAGAAGACCCAGTCAGCACTTAGCTTGCTGTATCATAGGGTGTGTGGTCTGAGGCACTACTGGAACTTCAGTCACACACAGGGAGAACCAGACCCAAAGCTAAGGGACTGTTCAGAGAAGAACTCCCTCTTCCAGAGGACTCTGTATAATGTCTTAGGAAATGTCCCTTGTAACCATTCCTGCAGCCAAGTGCAGTTCCATGCTGTGCTCAGTGCCCTTTTATCCAGCTCTATTACAGTTGTTTGCTTTGGGCATGCTAGGGGTTAAAGGCTTTCCTCTTCCCAAAGATGACCCACACTCTTCAGGTATAGACCCTTTGTCTTGAGGGCACTCACCAGTTTTTACAGATACCCTCAAATGTGCCCCTCCCAGAAGCACTGCCTTCGATCTCCCACCTGAGTTGTGGTAGTTACATGTAGGGAAAGCAAGCCAGAGGTTTTAGGAGCAAATTGGCTTCTTCCTCCTCACCCAGTAATATAAAATGACCCTTGCAAGGCTGAGCATCCCATCCAATGATTCAGTCTAGGATAAGGCAGTGAAAGAAGAAAGCCAAGAAGGTAGATCAGAGGCCTACGTGTTTGGGAAGCCCTGCTCCAGAGCATGTGTTGCTCTTCCCCACTACCTGTAGGCCGACTTTGCTCTGGATAAAGATGAGCTCATGGTGCAACAAGGCAGTACGTCTACTCCCTGCATTGCCTATGAACTGCTAGCTCATGAGCACCCTGTGGCTGGGATCCATTACCTTGTGCGTAAGAGCAGCATACAGCAAGTAACCAGCCTGGGAATGAACCAGACCCTTGGGTTTGCCAGTACTGCCTGATGTGTAGAGAAGGAACAACATGTCTTCACTGTCCATGGCAGCAGGCTCACAGCACGCATCCTCCTTCATCATCTCCTGCAGGAGAGAGCACAGCAGTTCTCTCCTGGGGTCTCACAGGCTTCCCTGTGTTGTCCCTACACCCGCTTGAGTACCTCTCCCCTGAGCCTCCCTCTGAGCACCTGTGCTACCCTGCTCCCCCAATGCCGTTCTCCCTGCCTCTGCACCTCCCCTCCCTTTGCTAGCCAGCCTGAACTCTCTTTCGCCTTGCTGAGCTAGCAAACACTTTCCTCAGCCAGAGCAGACCTGCTGAGTAAGAGACAGCTATTTTTAAGCTGCCGCTGCTCTGACCAGCACAGAAGCCTTTCTAGCACGAATTGCTTGCAGATGGGATGGGCAGAGGCAAGGAGACCTCTGTGCAGCTCCAGGGAGCTAAGAGAAATGCACGGCAGGGGCTTACCTCTTCAGAAAAAGTGCTCCATGCTGGCGGCCTGGCCATCCGGTGTGCCACAAATAACGGGCACACGAACAACTTCACTGCCTGCTTCCTCGCACACAAGCTGCCAGCGGTGCTCACAGAGGGTGCCAGGTCCACCAGCAGAGCCATGTGTGACAGTGCAGTGGCAGTCCAAGGCTGGGCTCAGAACATGTCAGCCCATGTCTGGGGTGTTTCTAGCCCCTGCTCCACTCTGCTATGAGCCCTGGTTTGCACTGCCTACCCCTGACAGTACAGGGCTGCTGCTGTGGGAAGAGCCACCAGTTACCCATCCTGACAGCTCCTGGGACTGTCCTGAACTCATATGCAGCTCCAGCTGCCACTGCTGCTGCAGGACAATGTCCCCACATTGTGTCAATGCCAGCAAAACTGTCATGGCCAGCCAGCACCCTCTCTCCACCCCCTGTCCCTGTTCCCAGAGTGGGCACATTGCTCAGGGGAGGCGGCAGTAGCACTGGACAGCCTCTCACCTCCTCCAGCGGCACGTCCAGGGCTGTCATGGGAACCTTGCTGTCGGTCCTCAAGGAAACCAGAATCCGTTTCACTCCTGGGCACTGCTTCACAGCCTGGTCCACTGTCTTCTTTAGCTCAATAACCTTGCCGCCTCTCAGGCCCTGGTTCACTGTGATCACTGTCTCCGACTGGGCTGCAGAATGCAGAAGAGCCACATAAGCAGCTCTGCCCCTCTCCATCAGTCACACAGCACTTTGGCTCTACCATGACCCTGCACCTCTCCCTCTGTCTCCCAACCCCTGTTACTCATGTCCTCCATTTAGCAAAACCAGCAGCTTTGCATCTTTGTTTACCATTCATCCTGCCTGTGTTGCATCCCCTCAGAGAAGATGCTGTATCCCAGCTTTTCAGTCCCTTGGATGAAGGAGAGAACCAGTCCATCTCATGTGGTGTTAGTGAGCCCGTGCCATTTCCTGGGGTGCTAATCCCTGCTCCATGGCCATACATCATGGCAGGACACCCTCAGTTAGCCCAGGGAGTCTTACTCAGAAAACCTTTGCCAGCAGCACAACCCTGAGCCCCCCAGCTGCCAAACCAACAAGCTCAGCACTGTCCCCCAAGGAAAACACATGTTCCTGTTACCCACTGGCTCTTACCATCCTGGATCCTGTCTGCTAGGGACTCTGCACTGAACCCGGCGAACACCACAGCATGCACAGCCCCAATGCGGGCACAGGCCAGCATGCTAGCCACCGCCAGCGGGCATGGGGGCATGTAGATTGTCACCCTGTCACCCCGTTTCACCCCTTGCCGTTTCAAGGTGTTTCCCAGGCGGCACGTCAGCTCCAGCAGTTCCCTGCCCAAAGAAGCAATGGCACAGTTAGAGACTTTCTTGCAGATCTTACCTGTGTGCATAAAGTTGGGGGGCCTCAGAGTTACAGGTATGCAGCTTACATCCCTATGCACCCTAACCCCCCATGCTGGAAGTCCATGGGAGAGCTGTAAAATGTCAGTGGGAAGGAAAGGAGAAGACAGTCACTAACATGGGCCGTTATTTATGGAAAAAATCAAACAGAATGGCCTCTGTACAGAGCTTGACGCTCTCACCGGCCAGCATGAGGAGCAAGCCATTGGGCCAGCAATGGCCACTGGCAATTCCTCTGGCTCAGCAAGCCCACACCACCTCAGCTGACTTTCCAAATGGCAGCCTGCACATTTCTTATCAGCCTGTACAACTGGAGCGACACACTACCCTGCAAGGCTGGAAGCTACACGTGAGGAGTTAGATAGATGTCTTCCACCATGAAAAAAGGGCCCCGTGCTTTGCTAAAGCTGGGAAGGTCAAGTCCTCCACAGCTTGGGCCCACCAGAGAGAACAACAGCTGTAGGAAAGCAGTGAGCAAAACAATGCCTCTCCCGAGAAGCATCCCTCCCAGAAACCATGGCTTGGCTGTCAGTGACTCATTTCATGGAAGGGCTCTCCATGCAGGGAGATTGGCAGCGGTGGATGGTCGTGTTTGTCGTGTGAAGTCTGGAGCCAGAGAGCACACAGGGACTTGTTCTGTGTGCAGAGGGATTTAAATGGATTCTGTAGGGGAGACTCAGAGAGCAGGCAAATTGAACTGGAAGGTGGAGGGCTCCAGACCAACCTAGCAGGGCTGGACAGGCAGTCGCCCCAGAGAGACAAACCCAGCAGCATTGCTGACATGCAGATGAGCATGGGACTTCCCAACACACATGTGGCTGTAAATCTGGCCTCTCTTGCAGACCATTTACCTGCAGGTTTAGACACCAGGAACCTTGCTGAGAAGGCACACGTGTGACTTTCCCATGTGGTCTTACCTACAAGCATTGCAGTGCTGCCACAAGTGGCTTACATCTCTGTCCCCAGCTGGGTAGGGACACCTCAGGCCCCAGAGGGTTAATCAGGAGGTAGGCTGAAGTCTCAGATCAGCCCAGGCAAGCTAACAGCCACCATACTGTTGATCTATCTATGTGAAGGGATGCTGTACCCCCTCACATGATGCACATCAGCAGATCAGCCCTGTGCAGTGTTCATGCACACTGCAATACATCTCTCATACACTCAGAGGTAAGTACTGACCTGTACGTGACCCGCACCTCCTCTCCTGGTTCATCCTTCTCCCAGATTAAGGCCACTTTGTCTGGGGCTACATGGACATGTCGGTCCAGACAATTCACTGGAAAAGACAACCCAGTCTCATTGCCAGAGCAACCCTCAGTACCTCCTAATTCCCATAAAGCCAGCACTGGCAGTCCCGTTTTCAGAACAGTCAGGGCTGTGTGTGAGTCTTCTTAGCATTAGCCTTGTGCATCCACTGAAACAACCTTTGTGGATACCAGACAGCAGATCACAAGCACCATCCCAAGTCCATTACCACTCTAATACCTACCAATCCCCACTATCACCTTCCCTCTTAATTGCAACCTAACACAGTCCAGAGCAGACACTGCCTGAAGTCCCTTTGGAGGTCACATCCCTAGTGCCCTCAGAGGGCCTGACAAACATCAACTCAGCCATCATTCCACCCAGCACTGCCTTGCAGCTGCCTCTGGGGTGGAGTAGGGCAGTTTTTTGGTGGTGGTGCTCCTAAATAACAAACGTAGGATGAAGCGAAGCTCTGTGCAGGAAGTCTGCAGGGTGCATTTGTCCAAGCTGGAAGAGAACCAGGGCCAGGAGTGCACAGTCTCTGGCTTTCCAGGGACATGGTTGGCTGTGGCTTTGGCTGTAATTCTTCTGAGAAAAGTTTACCGCATTGCTGGCAGCTGCAGTTTCCTCAGAAGCCTTGTTTCACTCTGTTTTCCTTAAACCTGCTACTGAGGCCATGGGATGATGCAGCAGCCCTAGTTTGCATACCAAAATGCCTTTTTCTCCTGACCATTTGTAGTTTTCCGGGAGAGGAAGAAACACACATGAAAGGGGGAACAGTAAGATCTCAAATCCCAAAGGTAAATAACTCCTTCTGTCCTGCCCAAATGGACTACATAAGACCTGATTTCTGAGAGGTCTGTCTCAGATTTTGAACACTGGAATCAAGAGCACTGTGAGCAGGACCCAGTGTCACCAGCCCCTATGTCTTGCCCTAGTAGCCCCGCTAAGGCAGTAGCCCCAGCCCACAGAAGAAGAGCTTCCCACAGCTGTGGGGACTTCCAGTACCGCTCATTGCTCCTGTATTTTGCTTTCTGCAGATACATACTGCCTTCTCTGGGCAGGGATAACCTAGTGCAACATTGCCTGCTGAATGCACTGGGTTCGGTGCTGTTGCATATGGTCCTACTGAACGGAGCCGCTGCACTGCTGTGGGATCCATAGAAGCTGAGGGAGAGCTGCCTGGCCCACAGCATGCCCCAATCCAGCTGCAGCCCCTCCAGCGAGACCCAGCTGCTCTCTTAGGACCAGACACATCCTTACATTACAGCCACTGCAGGACCAGCTGGACCTTTTGGGAATCCCCCTCATGCCAACCATTTAACTCTGTACTCCTCCAATCTGCTCCCAGGGCCAAAGCCCTTCACAGAGAGGCACCTGCAGGCACTTGGTGGGCTCCCATGCCCGCCCCCCCCTCCTTACCTGACACGTTCAGCTGCCCACCCAGGAACCAGGAGACCCTGCCCTGGCGCAGGTCACAGTCCTGGACAGAGTGGAAGGGGGTGATCCAGGTGAGCCGGCTCCTCCCTAGTGCTCCCCAGAAGGCATCCCCCTGCTCCACTGACACCTTGTACAAGCCTTGGTGGTCCTTGGGTCTGGGAAAGGCGACGGCTTCGGGCATGTAGGCGGTGAGGGGCCCGTTGCTCCAGGCTCGGGCAGTCACTGACCCAGGGGGGCATCTGGGACCCTGAGGAAGAGCTTTGGGGCAGCAAGCCCTAGCCAGCAGCCTGGCCATCATTGCAGGGCGCCTGCCTCTCACTGACGAGATGGATGCCTGGAGTCCTTGCAGATGCTTGGGACACCTGGCCTGGGCAAGATGGGCCCCTGTGGGAGCTGGGGCTAAGTTGCCCTCGGCTGACTGTACAAAAAGCAGCTCTGCCGCGCAGGGAGCCCAGGCACCCCTTCTCCTCTGCCTTGTTCCTCTCCTCCTCTCTTCCAGAGCACTACATGGAAAAAGAAATTCAATCCCTTCAAGGGAGGAGAAAGGGGTGGGCTGTAGAAATATTTGACTGAAAATAACCTTCATGCTAATCTGAGTCCTGACAGCTGCTCTTGAATGGGAGCCAGGTTCAGCGGGTGCCTGGGCTCCCCATGGGGCCGAGGTGCCCGGGCCAGGATCTACCAGCCCGCTCCTGCTCAACGCTCTCCCGGGGCTGTGCTGTGCTCCCAGACCCCTCTGCTTCGCTCCCACTCGCCTCCCTCCCACCTCCCTCTACTTGTCCCTATACCGTTGCTCCCCACTGCCCCCCCCCCCCCCCCCCGCAGCCCCCTGGTCCTCTGCTGGCCATGAAAGCAGCCTGGGGCAGCTCACCTGTAAAAGTTAGGGTCCCCTCCATGCTAGCATGGGACCATCCCCTTCCCTGAATTAAGGCCCATTCCCTGCAGAGCACTAGGCTGTGCTGTCTCTGGTGGGTCAGGGAAGGTTTTTCTCCTGCGGCTGTCTGCCGCAGGAGGGGGATATTGCATCCCATCCCACCTCACTGCTGGGCAGCTATCAGAGTTGTCCCCTCCAGCAAGCTGAGCTGGGCTTTCTGCCTCCTCCCAGACACTTCAGACCAGTCTGTACCACAGGGTGGACTGGGAGCACTCAATGAGGCCATGGTGGAGCAGGGGGTGGTGGTTTGGCATGAAACACTACAGCCTATCTCCTCGCGCCGAGACCTCCCACCACCCACTGTAGGAGAGCTAAGCTGCATTCCTGCCTCCGAACAGCTTTTTTTCTGCCTTCCTTTCCTTCAGGCCCTATACAGGTAGTGTTTTTTAAGGCAGAGCTTGGAGGTTTCCTTAATTTCATTGACCAGGTTCCCCTCCCTTCCTAGTGGACACAAAAGAAGAGCAGAAAAAGGTTCTGCCTGCAAGCAGGGCTGTTCTCAGCCAGGCGCACCGATGGGACCAACAGCAGAGATGAGACGGTTAGTAGATCTCCATGCTCTTCATAGTGCAACACCAGTCATGGTCTGCAGGGCTGATATGTTTGGTGAACAGGCTGGACACCGGTATGGGAGACAGGCACTATTTGATGGCAGGTGCACTCATCCCAGACCACACACCTGGTTTGTATCAGAGCTGTTCCCAGAGCTAGCTGAGTACCTACGAGGGCTCTGTCCCCCCCAGGGAAACATAGTCCTGTGGGCTTACAGGCCCTCCGCAAAGTCAAGCCCAAGCAGTCTCATTGTTCCACAAGCAAAGTCTCTCATTCCCTATGCACATCTGCTGTGCCTCAGCCTTTTTCCCCCATAAGACACCAGGTTTTTCCATCAGACCATTGCCAGATGCCCTCAGCAGGGCAGGCAAATCTCAGCTCCTTCTCTGATAACTCAGTATGGGCTCCTGCTACTCTCAAATCGGGGCTCGCCTTGCTGGAAATACCTGTTGGTGCCCTTCCCTCTCAATAAGCTCCCCTGCACTTGCAGTGTCTGGCTGCCACGTCTGCTCCTCAGGCCGGCTGGGCCCTGCAGCCTGCTCCTGGCAGAGAGACTGAGCCTGCCCAAAGGTCTGCCTGGCTCTCTAATGTCAGGGTGCATATGATATGGAGTGACCCAACGCACCAGAGCTGTTCTGGATGCCGAAGTGACTTGTTCTCTGACCGGTTGTATGCCATGATGCCTAACTTCTGCCCCATGTACAAGCACACCCCTTTCAGCTTTGTCTTTCACCACAAATGGAGAGCAGCACCCAAGCCCTGTCTTCCCCATGCCTGGGTGGGGAGGAAGGTGCAGACGTCTCTCCGTGCTGCTTTGGAGCTCCCACCTCTCTCTGGCTACAGTCTGATGTCCAACCCCCTCTCAGCTTTGGCTGAATTCACCCTCCTTGAACATCAGTGACCAGACTCATACATAGTATTCCCGTTTAGTTTTATTCTTGTTCATATCTTTACAGAAAATGGCACATAAATCACAGATGCTGGATGACTAGAAGTTGTTACAGCTCCATATCTCAAACACCTCAATACTGAATTCTTTTCTCACTGTATATACATTATTTACACACCATGGGCTATCATCTAACACGTCAAACGACCGGGGGACAAAGACAAACAGGGGCTGGATGGAGGGGCCTAACCTTTGACAGAAGAAAAACAGTAGCTCTGGGGAAAGGGTGCTCACAGCTGAAAGCAGGACAGAAAGGGTCGCCTGGAAGTCACTGTCCTATGGCTTTTGGGGGGGGAACAGCGCCTTACGGGGATGGGAAGGTGATGGTACCATGGAGTGGGTTTGGCTGTGTGGGTCTGCGTGTGCTTGTGTGGGGGCCGGCTGGGAGATGTATGTACACATTACAGGGTGTATTGGGGTGGATGTGCATGGCTGTCATTCCCTTTAACACACAGAGGGCGAGCTGGACAAATTTAATTCAATAAATACATTAGGCGGATGTTGTTGTCTCGCCTGGAATAATGTATTCAGTAAATAAATTCACTGTTGGGCCCCTCCACAGGGGTGCAGGGCTTTGGCATTTGGGGCAGAGTCAGACCCGGCTGTGGTGGCCAGCCCTGCGGGAGCCAGCAATGTGGGCTGGGGTCACCTCAAGGTGCCAGGTGGGACCAGGGTGTCGCACCCATAGGCTAAACCTGCCTCTCCCTGCCAAACGGAGGCAAAACTCAACCGCTCTAAAGCTGCAGCCCCTTCCCAGCAGACCCCAGCACTGGGCAGGGAGAGACGGCTGGAAGGTGCAAACCACCCCGGACAGAGAGTCGCCATTTCATGCAAACACTGCCACGGGCTTGTCCTGCTGTGGCCTGGGCCAGAGGCAGAGATGATGGCCAGGGGAAGGTGGAGGGTCTGCCTGGAGCATGGTGGGACAGGGTGCCAGGGGAGGAGGCCTGGGCAGCACTGGGGGGAGACGTGCACCAAGGAGGGGCATGGCGGCAGGGGATAGGCTCGCTCCAAGATGGCAGATAGGGGCTGGGGCTGGAGCAGGAGGAGAGAGCCCCAGAGCTGGTCGTGAGGCTGGAGGGACCCAGAGCCTCGGTGTCCTCTCAGGTGCCGACAATGATGAGACACTTCCTGGTCCCCCAAAAGGAAGGGGAGGGGTGAGGAAGGCCCGGCGGGGCAGAGGAGCGAGGGGCAGGGGTATGCTCGAGGGGAGCAGGCGGGGTGCACCCCTGCCAGGTAGCCCCAAACTCAGAGACCAAGGCCCCGCTCCCTGGGTAGGGGCGGCTGTGGGGACCTGGCAGTCCAAGGGGGAACGCGTCCCCCAGAGGACACAGTGTCTGTTGGGGCTGGCTTCCGCCACCTCTTCCCCCCCCCTAGATCAGCTTCTCCTCCTTCTGCGACGAGTTCAACTTCTCCGTCTGTCTCTCATCCTCCGCCGCTGCCGCCTCCTCCCCTGTCTCCGGCTTCCTGCCTGGGGCCGGGGTGTCCCCAGTGATGGTCCCCAGGACTTTGGTGCTGTGCTCCTGAGCTTTGGCCCTGAGGGCGGCAATGCTGTTTTCTCTCAGTTCCTCCTGGGAAATGGTGGTTTTGGGATCCGGGCCCCTCTCTTCCTTGTCACCCTTGTCAAGCTTGGGCAGGGCCTGGCGCTCCACCTCCGTCTTCCTCCCCGCCTCAGCCGCTGCCTCCAGAGACTTTTTGTGCATCCCTAAAAAGAATTGTTGGTATTCGGGTTTAGAAAAGCGCCTGGGCATGGGAAAGCCATCTTGAACTGAAAACAGCAAAGATAAAGAGAGGCCAGAATTAAGGAAAAGCAGAAACCCTCGCTTCATGCAGCAGTCACGGCGAGCCGCTCGCTCTGGCCCCCACGCGAGGGCAGCCCAGGCAAGGCAGCTGCCTGCTGGGGCAGCCCAGCATCCGTGGCCTCGGGGCTGCCCCCGAAGGTCTATAATTACTTTCCCCTTCATTTCTCTGTGTGAACATAAAGCTAACTTGTCCTTGCATGGGGATGAGAGTCTCAGACAGCAGCACAGTTGCCTGAGCTTCACCAAGGCTGGGCAAGGAGATCCCCCATTGCCTATTTCTGTATCAACCTGCTCCTCACACAACCCTTCCCTCTGCCTCTCGCAGTTTCACACAGATAGGACAGGACAGCCCGTCATCAAGATGCCAGACACTAGTTTTGGGGCAGAACCAGTCTGAAAGGTCAGAAAGTCGGAAGCAAAGAGCAGGAGTGTGGTAGGGTAGCTGCCACCTCCGTGTCTGCACAGAAAACCAAGCGAAAACAGGCAGAAATGCAGCTCCCCCAGGTACCAAGACCAGGAGGAGGCAGCAGCGTGTTCCCCCTGGGATTTGGGGCAAGGAGAGTACATTTGGGGGTCCCGGCACCCCACACAGCATCATGGGGCTGGGGGAGTCAGACTGGGATGACCTCCTGCCTTGGGCAAGGGTGGGAACCCCCGCTCCAGGGCTGGGCATGAGGGATGCTCGTGCCACGGGAGTCGAAGGCTAACACCAGCCTGAGCATGGGGGGCAAATTCCTGCCCCAGCCAGAAACTGCAGGTCAGGATCCAAGGACCAGCAGGGATTTGGGATGAGTGGTGAGACCCTATTGACAACGGCTGTTGGGGGATGGGGGGGTGGAGGGCGGCAGGGTGGGGGGACCTCACCCTGCTGCCCTCCATCCGTGTTTTTGACATGGCTCCAGTTTCTTCCTCGCATCCCCCCACTTCATCTCGACCCACTTGCCATCCCTCACGAAGGTGGCTGCTCTCTTACCCAGGAGCCAAGGAGCGCAGGACTCCATGATGCCATCCTTGGCAGACTTGAGGATAGACTCGGGCAGTGGGATGGAGTGACGCACCATGGCACCGTAGAGCCCGTACTCAGCCATCACGCTGCTCCTGCCCCAGCACTTCTCCCTCTTCCGCCATTTGGCTCGGCGGTTCTGGAACCAAACCTGGGGCGGGCGACAAGGCAGGACATGGGGTTTTTGGGGAGAGAAGGTGTCTCAGTCCCCTTCCCGCATGGGAACACACATATGGTCGTGCAGCGGGATGAAAGCAGATGCATGGATGCTCATCCCGAAAGCACTGCGACCTCTTCCCCATGCAGCAGCCGCCAGGTAACTCTCCCTCCCTCCCTTACAGGAGCGGCAAGGGCCAAGCTTGAGAGCAGGTCCCATCCCTCTCCGCAGGATGTAATTAATTTGCCATCGCAGTGTCTTTTTCTAGCGGCTTTTGGCTCTCATGCCTGGGATTTTCTTTCATTATTTACTGGGTGTCTGAGCTGCGGCACGGGGCTGTGGGCAGCAGTGCCTGCAGGGAGGGCTGGGATGGGGGCGGATGCTCGGGAAAGGCGGGAGAAGGGGGAAGCTGATCTGTGTGCTTCGCCCTGAATTCCCAGTTTGAAAAGCCCCTCATCTTCTCAGAAAATTGGCAGAATAATCTCTGAGCTGTGACCCGGGGGGCAGCGAGCAGAGAGGCGGGTGGCGATGGGGGGGGATGCTCGCAGAAATCTATTAGCGCTCTCTCTCTGATTTCCATTCCTCTTGTCTCCCTCGTCCTCCTCCCTCCCTGGCTCCCCTCCCTTTCTGCCGAGCAGAGGCATCAGCTTTAGATGAAAAATTGCTCGAGGTCTATTCAGAAGGAGGCAAAGGAAGAGTCAGCCCCAGGGGCAGCCCAGGCCTGATTGAAAAATAAGTTAATTTCAGTTTGAATCGATGGGCCTCAGGCACTGAAATATCACGGGAAATTAAAGCAGCTGGTCCCCAGGGAACCACGCCATTGACCTGCGCTAATTAATGCCATGGAGTTACCAGGCCCCTCTTGGAGAGGCAGCCCCTCCCTCCCCACGGACACCCCAAACACCTCCTCATTTAACTAATTAGACTCACAGAAAATTGGGTGTTAATTTGTTTAGGATTTTTTTTTCTTTTCTTTTTTTTTCCCTCCCTTTCCCGGAAAGTACGGCAGAATGGAAATGAATGGCGGGGTCTCGCTGGCAGATGGATGCTCGGGGTCACTCCGCAATCTTCTCCGACTTGATTGCTTGATTAGGTCGTTAGCACATTAAAAAAAAAAATTGCTTGCCGTCTGGCACTGGCCTGATGAGTGGGATGAGGCGGGAATCGCCTGGGTAATTTATCTTTTTATACTGCAAAGAATTTGATTTCAATCTGCAGATATATGGAGGTGCCTTTGACACCTGTTTAACATTACAGAGCTGACAGCTTAACCCTCTCTTGTCCCCAACGCCCATAGCCGTGGGGGAGCTCAGGCTGCAGTGGGGAGCACTGGGGGACTGGTGCACACCCCCAGTTCTGCTGTAGGGACCATGAGACTGATGCTGCAGAGTGATATCCTGCTCTCAGCTGGCAAGGCAAGCTCACCTCTTCCACCTGTGCAGAGGGGAACTGCCCAGCACCGAAACCTTATGGGGACAGAGCTGCAGGGTAGGCAGGTGGCTTGCTAGTGCTGGTGACAGCCAGCCTTGGCTGTTTCTGGGAGCCTGGCCTGGCAGACAGCTCTGCAGGGTGGGTGGGGTGGTGGTCCCAGTGGCTGTGATCCCAGCTTCCCCCAGCAGAAGACACTCTGTGCATGTCTGAGGGGATTTTACAGCAAGGCTGCTTCACCACACGTCACCTCCTCTGCATGATAAACAGTCTGATTTACACTTCCATACTGCCGACATGTAACCCCTGGACCATGGATGGCTGCAAATGCACCGGGGCCTGAGCAAGGACCCTCAGGAGCATACAGCTTCCTCCCTCTGCCTACTCCTCCATGCCTGCGTGACACATGGGTTTGCTCGGTGGTCGTGCAGTCAGCAGGATGCTGGCAAGGTCTCTCACTCCAGGCCATGCGCTCCTCCCACTCCCAGAGCCCAGTGGGCAGACCTAGAGGGGACTGGTGCACTCCCTCTCCAACCGCAGCACAAACCCCTGTGGTTCCTTCTCACCCACCAGACCGGGGTGGTGGGGCAGCCACCCCCAACACCTCCACGCTGCGAGGGGGCAGCTTGACCCACCAGGGTCAGGAGAGGGATCCTGCCTGTTCTGCCCTCGATAAACCAGTACAGTTACGTCCCTCACCGCAGAGCTCCTCTGTCTCCCTTGGCTTCAGGGAGAAATTCCTGTACAACCCAAGGGCCGGCGCCTGCAAATCTGCCTTGGTTTGGGGCTACAGTGATACCTTTCCATGTACCCAGAGTGGCTTGCAGGGCTGGGCTCTGCACAGCTGTTTTTGTCACCAGTTGCCACACCTGGGATCTCAGCCAAGAATAGGTTTTTCCATCAAGTACCAAGTGGGCAACTTTTTAAACTCTCCTCAATCCTCTTTTATCCAGGTGCCTCTTCACTAATGCTTTCACCACCTCTCCCTTTCCCCTTGATCCTGCCTTGATGCCCCAAACATCTTCCCCCATGCCTCATGCTCCCCTGCCCTTCTCCCTGGCCAGGTCTTAGCCTGCCCCAGCGCTGCCCACTGCCACTAAACCTGCTGCCTTGGAGCATCCCCTTTCCTGTGGCAGGGCCACGCAAATGCCGGAGCCAGCAGAAGCTTTGCCAGCTGGCAGTCCAATTTTGACTAGAGCTGGTGGAAAATTTTCAATCAAAAAATGCTGATTCAATCGCACAGGAAAAACTGCTTCCGGCCAGTGGAAGTGTAATCAAAATTATCTATGACTTTCTTCTGAATGCTGTATTTTAATCTCAGCCGCCTAAGACATGCAAAATCTATGCTTTAAAGCCAAATGGGAAAATCAAAATGACAGGAACACCTCAGTAAGATCATTCTGAGACTTCCCAAACTAACTTTTGTCATTTGATGGGAATTTCCTCTTAGTTTTGGCTAGGAAAAAGGAAAGTTTGAGATCTGAGAATTTCTAGCAGAACAGAAATCAGGAGGACTGACCATCTTGCTTTAATACCAGGAGCCATATCTTCATTTCAGGCATGAAGTTGAGTGAAATCAATGGTGCTCAGCACTGAGTATTGCTGGGATCAGACCCCAGCCCAGCACCTCTGCCACAAGCCCATCCCAAGGAGCACGGAGGGAAGAGCTCCAGCACTGGCAGTCCCCATGCCATTTCAGATCAGCAGAATTATTCCCCATGGTCCATTCTCAGGATTTTGCCCTCATTCAGATGGCTCCATCAGCGGGACTTTCTTCTGGGAGAATATCTCACTGCTTTCTTCAAATTTCTTGACATGTTACCAAAATTTTCCTGTGCTTTGATTCTGAGCTGAATTACACACCAGTTTTAGTAATTCTGAGGTATTTTCAGCAGTGTTGGTACATCGGCCACAACTTCCAAATAGGCAGTTATTTATTATTGCCACCTCACTTTTCCTGAAGAGGGTTTCACCCTTACACTTACATTTACTTGTGGTTATGGTATTCCGTGTCTTCTTTGGCTGCTTGTTGTTTTTGCTTGGAGATATCTACTCTACAACTTCCTCTGGCTCTGTAAAATTCAGTCTGCTTCAAGCAATGTTTAGGTTTGTCCATGTTTCCTCTTGCCCCTTCGCATTATGTGGATCGGCTCAGCTTTGTGAAATACTTGACGTGGCTGTGTACCATGCACCTTCCTTCTCGCTTTCATCTGGTTCTCCATTGCACAGCCCCTCAGGGTACGATGAAAAGATTGTGTTTGTGCTTCCACACTTCACAAGCAGTGGTGAAACCCCCCGAGTAATTTTAGACTGAAACACGTCAGATGTTTGTGCAAAGTTATCACAATCTGATGTGCAGAGGTGTCTTTTGGACCAATGTGCTACATCTTAAGATGATCTACAGCTTTTTATTATCACACAAGCACCCTCTGTGAAACATAGGAAGCTTGTTCCAGGAACCCTACCCTCAAAAAATGGACAACAGAGGACAGGTTTGTCTTGCTATCCACCAGATGTGTTAGCATCTAAGTTCAGCCCACGCATGCATATTTGCTGTTTAGCAGCCCAAAGCCCTCTCCTGGTCTGCTCCTGAGGCTCTACAAGTGCCACCCTTGGCACACCAAGGGCTGGATCTGTGGTGGTCACTGCCATGGCTGAGCTGGGGGCAGCAGCCAAAGCATGCCTCTGACAAGGCTGCCAGACTCCCTCCGTCCACTGGCAGCAGGATAAGACGATGCTCACTGCACACTGCATGCTGCAAGTCGGGTATGCCTGCAGAAACTGCAGGCTCTTCTATAACCATGGGTTTTGGTCCTCTAGGCATAGAAAAGCTGCAAGACCAAAGCTTCTCACCTTGCAAAACCTGCTCTCAATATGCAGCAGGCAAATAGAGGGTGATAACATAACACCTCGCTCAGAGAGGATCTGCCCATCAACTCAATCCCTATCATTTGGTCAGAGCTGAGCATCACACTCTAACCCTGCTGGGCACATCACATTGACACTGGCTCCTCCAAGAGCAGCCACAGCCTATGAACCAAGATAGCAGCAAACACCAACACCTTCAGTGCCATCTCCTGGATCCTTGTTCCATATGCCTGTTCTTCTGAGGCCCCCTCACCAAAATCAGTATTGCAAAGCCTTATAAATGGGGATGTTTCTAACCTTAATCATCATCTAATTCTCACCCTCAGTGCCCGCTGCCCAAACCAGTAAAAGTTGAGGCACTCTGTGCTCAACCGCAGGGTTGCAGTGTTTCGGAGTCAAGACTGGCAAGGTTATTCTTGCCAGTTTCCTCCTCTGAATCACAAATGATGACCGATACTTCTTCGGATTATTGATGATGCAGAAGAGCAAATTGTAGTAGGAGGAATCTCTCATTTTGCAAAGGGATGTGAGACTCAATGTGTCCTTGTTATCCGCATTCATCATATTAGTTAGTTTGTTTACCTAATCAGCTCCTGAAACATTGTCCGCTAAAGAGAGAAATCTCCCTGAGGTTGGCCATGAGCCAGGAATCTGAATTAGCAAAGGGATCTTTTAAGGCATCTAGGGTGTTACTGTGTATTGTTTCTGTATTGTTTCAACCTAAAATTTTCACTGGTTACACTCATTTTCTTGGCTGCTACTTTCCAAGCTGGGGCACACAGACAGGAGAATTGGTAGTGGCCTTTTTTGTCTTTCTAATAAAAAAATGTTATTTTCCCTGCCCAAGCATTCCTCATCTCTTAAAGGAAGATTCCAAGCTAGATAATGGGGAATTTTTGCTTCACTAAATCTCACATACTGCCTTTGACATAGCATTTCAACAGGGGCCTTTCAAGTAACAAGCTTTATGGAGCACAAGATGGTCCCAGCCCAAAGCAGTGCATGCTGAAATGTCCGCTAGATGGCCACAAGCAAATGCACGTCCACACATGCACAGACACATGAACACACCAGCACTTGCCCCACCAGCACTTGCCTTTGCACACGGCTGTTGGCAAACCAGCAACTAAGGCAAGGGACAAAATCCCAAGTCCACTCAGCAGCAACACTGAGACTATCTCCCCTGCCCATGGACTAACAGGCGTATCTTCTTTGCTCTCTGACAATTCCCGTGGTGCAAACCTTCAGCTTTGGGGAGCTGAACTGTCACTCTGTATGATCCCTGCAAAGAAGCCATTTCTGATACTGAGCTCTTCAAGTGAGGACACAGCAGAGAAACCCTGTGCTGCCCAGCCAGGCAGCCTGGGAGCTTTCTGGACTTCTCCTGTGACACTGCCTTGGGTTGTAATCTGCTGTCATGGTCCCACCTGATGTGATGGTGCTAATGGCTTTCTGATCCAACACACTCATGTCCATCCAGCACCACACTCTTCTCCCAGGGATCCAGCCATCTTGGGCTGAACTGTGCAGAAGCTGAACTTCTCACGTTCATCCACCAGATCTCTTCCCTCTGTGGCATTTACTGCCATGGGAAACATCCAGGCATCTACACCAACACGCTGTAGTTGCTTATGTTCCTTTCCCCACTGCGCTGCTCTGGACAGATCCTGTCACCTCACTGTACGCACAGCAAAGCACTGGCACAGAGAAGCTCTGTTTCTCAGTGCAAGCTCTTCACACCTCTGCCTGCATACTGGTTTCCCCTGTCCTGGACTAGAAAAACCTGCTATCCCTCTCACAGCAGAACGCTGCTCCTAAAATCATGCCCAGTAGCATACCTGTCACTTCCCCAGTTGAAGCCCTTTGGTGGGTCCAGCTGCAGACCAGAGAACACCTCCAGCTCACCTCCATGCCCAGGGCCCTGCTGCTGTCTCAACATTCAGTTCCTCCTTACAACCACACATCTGCCTTTCTACCTTCTTCCTTCCCAACCCAAGACTCTACAATGAGAGTAGTCAAAACAAAAACCTCCTCTGAAAAAAAAGCAATGCCCTCATCTTCGTATGGGACAGGGCCAGTGGCCCTGGCTGGGTTCAGTCAGAGGATGTTAGCACTGCAAAGAAAAGCCTCATATCTTCCTCAGAGCATGTCCCCATCTGCACTCAGGGGCCCTGGAGCTTTATAATGAATTGCCACAGGAGTGTAGGGTCTGACCAGGTCCTGGGGCTTCCCCAAACACCTCCTCTGTAGCAATCACCCCAGGAAAGCTTCCTGTCCCCAGGCTGCTGGTAGAGACTGCACCACTTGTGTATGCCTGGAAATGGTTTATTGCTGTCTTTTCAAATGTAATGTCAAAATTATTGGCACCATTTATAGTGGCATCACTTTCTATGGCTGGTGTAAAGTGGGTATGAAGTTAAATGAGAGCAGTAAAGATTGCACATGGGCTGCATGGCTGATCGCAGGACTCATCATCCCTCCTCTTACTAAACACTGGGAAAGAGCTTTCTGAGCTCACATTAGAAAGAGCAATTCCCATACACAGCATGGCAAGAGCCCTTCCTGGTAATAGCTGGAGTCGTGTCTGACCTACTCAGCTAACAGGTCCAACCAGACGTACCGAGATGAGCTGTGAGATGGTACTCACCCCTCTCGAGCAAAGACATGATGGTTCATCCAAGCTTGGGTCTCCTCTAAGCTAAACTAGCACAGGGGATACTTTGAATACGGGTTCAATACGGCACCCAGCAAAAATGTACATGCTATTACCATGCCACCCGTCCTGCAGGTGAGGCCTGCCTCTGAATCCTGCTCTTAAAAGCACTATGTGAGCCAAGTATAGCTACTTGTTGGAATTTATCTGACTTACGTAGCCAAAGCTGTAAAACCCCTCTCAACCTGTCTTAAACTCTGTGCCCTTGGCCAATCTGGGGTTTTCACCTGGCCTTGCCACCTCATGGCGACATGTTTTCTCACTTGTTACCTTCAAAAAGTGGAGAACTTAATCAGGTGCAGAGCTCCCATGTTCCCAAAATAAAACAAGTGTGCACACGATGTGCATGATAGGTATAGCGAGATCAGTGGTTCAGCACACAGTTGATCTGTGCAACACATCTGCAGAGCAAACGCATCCCTGAGACATTGACTTCATCATGGTCAGACCATGATGCCAGCTGACCAGCAGCTCAGCTGGAGCTACAGCCCCATATAGGCTGCCAGATGCTGGGACAAGGCAGATAAACACCCAAATTCCTCTTTTCCTAACATGCTGATTGAAAAACAGGAAAAACATCAGGGTTGTGGGTGCATGATAGTCACAGAAAAGCTGGCAAGAGTGTTCCCATCATCCTAGTCCACACAAACCCAGGGAGACATTTGTCATCATCACAAAGCGTGATACTGCACATCCATCCTTTGAGTGCTCACAATGCCTGGCTCCATTAACCAAGCTGCTATCCTGCCTGTATAACTTCATTTTGCCTCCTTTTCCCTCTCTAACACTGTTCTGCAGGTCCTCTGGCACAGAGGAAACCTTAGCATAGGTCTTCATAAACATCCATATGCAATGCACTCTGTGAACAAGCGGGGACACACCATATTATCACCTTTGTGTTAAAGCAAGGTGAGTCAGGGCAGTCGGAGGAGAAATGTAACATCCCCTTCATGATGCCTTTCAACGGGCACCAAAATCAGAGCTTAGGATGCCAGCCTTCCTCAAAGGCTGTGGAGCATTGCCTGTGCTCTGGGGCTGTCCCTTACATGCCAGAAGCAGCTGCATGTTGCCGTTTCGTTTATCAGTACACACAGAGCGAAGGGCAAAGGTGCACTCTGGCCTTCTCCACAAAAAAAACGCAGGAGCCAGAGGCCGTGCCCCAGCAGGAGATGGTGGCTGCAGCACTACCTGGTGCCCACCATTTCCCAAGATAAGGCTCAAGCCCATCCCTGGGTGCGTGGGGACAGCCCGCAGAGTCCCCCTTGAAGGCTACAGTGCAGGCTCACCAATGCACGGGAACTCTTGGTGCGTTGAAGCATTAGCTGGAAGATATCTACGGAAATGTGTTATGTATTGTAAAATGTTGTAACATGTTGTAGGAAGTTTCCATGCAGCAGCTTGGACTGAGCATCAAAAGGAGAAAGTTGCAGTCCTTTACAATCTTCCCGTAGGAAGACACATGGTAAGGACGGTGTTTCCAATTCCTTGACTCATGCAGTAAGAGGTATCTAATCACCCAACCTCAGCAAATCCTTCACTGGGCTCTCTTGAATCTGGGGAAGGAGGAGGACCACCAGAGCCAAAGAGCAGGCCAGAATAGCAGTCTGTCCCCTGACCACCACCCAAGAGGTCAGGACTGGCAGTTATGTTGGCTGCACTGGGGTGGCCCTTCAGCACTCTACTCCTACCATGTGTCCACTCCTGGCTCTAAATGTTCCTCAGCTCTCTGTACCCTTAACCTTCTTTGGTTAATTCATGACTCCAGGAGTTTTCATACGACACCTTACAGCTGCAGAAGACTCATGCTCCAGGCACTGGCTGCTGCTGTGCCACTGACGCCTGCAGCCAACATTGTCAGCTCGGGCTAGTGCACAGCACAGCTAATGGTGTGACCTGCAGATCTGGTGACACACAACATGCTCGTGGATGCTGCTCGCACCAGGGCAGTACATCTGAGCTCACCAGCACATTCCCAGGTATCCTGTATGCTTAGCCCACCCAAGCTAAGATCTCCCAGGCAGGGACCCTCCCTCAGTTGTCACTTAGCCACTGAAGCCTTGATCTCAGTCATGGTCATCAAATAAGTTCAACAAGTTGATCCAACCAACTAACAAATGGTGGGGTGCTGTAGTGACAGTCATGGGAGACTCTGAGTTGGAAGGATGGCAGTGAAGCCAAAGATGCGAAGGGACCTAGAGATAACAGAAATACCTGATGGACATAAAACAAATTATCTTGGAATGGACATCACTGGCACGTCTGGCTAAGAGGAGTGACTAGCATACATACTAATCATGTACATTTACATGGATGGGTTGGCTAGATCCTTCCAAGGGTTTGTTTCCCAACAACACTCACAGTTCAGCCTCCCTCTGGGTGAGCCAAGCAGTGCCTTTAGAGAGGAAAGGGTAGCATGGATGAGAAGGTATTTCCCCCAGTGGCATACCCTGCAGACCCCACAGCTGCAGGTGAGCCAGAGCTTCCCAGAGGCATGGGTGGGCAGCCTGGCTGCACTGGCCTGGCTGAACACCACTGGTACGGGCTAACCCAGCCTGCAAAGTGCTGCTGCTTATCCACATTGTAGCAGGTCGGCTCCAACAGCCAGGCAGGAGTCAGTCAGTAGGTTACTTCTAGACCACGAAAGGGACATAATCCCCGTGTTTATGAATACGCACCATGCGTGCCATGGGCCCTTATACAAGTCACAGGAAGGTGACCAGGTATAAGCAATGCTTCACTTGCATTCCCTTGCTATGAGTTTGGAGAGAAAGCTGCAGCTGAAAGCTCTAATAACTACCAGCCAAAGTTTCGGCTCTGCCTTTGCTCAGACAGTCAGGAGCCTAACAGAAACCCACTGAAACAGAAAGTGGGGAGAAAACCGTGCTTCTCACACCAGGCAGGTCCTAAACTGAACATCTCTTGCTGCTCTTAGGGCTGTGCTGCTCAGAGTAGACAGAAGAGCGCCTAATGCTTTCTCACAGCCTCTGATGAAGGTGGTCTCTGGAAGCCACCTTTGCTGTAGGATATTGTAGCAACAGTTTGTTTTCCAACTCAGTTTCTCTTTTCTGCTCCACAGAAGGACCTGCCAGCCTCGCATGTAGGGAGATCAGGGTCATCTGTAAGTCTGTTGAGGACTAGACTTCTCAACAGCTTGGTGCATGAGGGAGATGGTAGTATTATTTTATATTTCTGCAGAGGCCTGTGCAAAACCTGGCTCACAGAACACCCGCAAAGAAGGACAATGAAAAGGCAGAGGAGGTTCGTGCTGCCAGAGAAGAATGAGAACAACTTCTTGAGATCTATCAGGGTAAAAGATAAACAGTACAGAGAAAAATAGATCCATTAAGAAATAAAGGGGAGAGTAAATTAACCGTGTCTCTAAAGTGCCTGCGTTATTGAACTGTTAAAAAAATCTCTATTCAAAATCAGGAAAGGAGGAAAACTTTATGATAAAGGGTCATTAAAGGAAAACCTGAACACACAACACTCAGCTGGTCCCTCTGTCAGGCATCCTAAGGCTGGAGGGGAATTAACTATTGAACTTGCTGGGCTGCCCAATTATTTTTTTAAAAATCAGTTGTAGAAAACTGCAGCAGTATCAGGGGAGAGAAAAGAAAGTTCATCATTAAAAGAAGGAGTGAATGCAAGTGTTCCCAGCACACAGATTTAGGGTAGCATTTCCAGAAGAGCTTAAGTGATCAAGGAACCCCAGTGCCTAGGCTAACTCAGAGAAGTGCTACCCTTAAACTACTGTTGTTAAGAAAACAGGGGGATAAATGAGGGGAAGACAGTCTGAGTTGTCACAGCCTGGCATTAAGCCTGCAGAGCCATTCCTCATTGTCCTGGCCACAATGGGGAAAGTCCTTGACAAGGCACTCCCCAGCAGTGGGCTATGGCATATTGTGTTGCCTGCCTGTCTTTCCTCTCGCGGGGAGCTTGAGTGCCCCAACACTTGAAGGTATCTGACCCTCAGTGATGGTGTCCCCAAACCATGGAGAGAACAAGGAAGGAGCTGTCACTGCAAAGCCCCATTTCCCTCCAGATACTGTGGAGGAGCACACCAAAACCACACTGTCCCTCATGGGGACATGCTGTGACAGCCATAAACATCTTGCAAGAAACAGAGCAGAAGGCAAGGACAGTCAAGTTTGGTTTTATTTTTCTTCCTGTCCCATTTAGAAAATTGGTCAGTGGCTGAAGCAACTCAGGGACTGAACATAGAGGGATAAAGCGGTACCTGGGTATACAAAATACTCATAACTCTATACCTCCATCTCTGCACTAAAAAACACCTTTTAAACTGCACCTACAGCCCCAGCTGTAGCAGGGTAAATCCCACAAGCTGGGCAGGCAACCTGCATGGTCTAGCAACGAGCAGGAGAGTCCCCACTTCACAGTAAGCTGAAGAGATGTTCCCGGCCCTCCATTTTCCTTCCTGTCTCCTGCCACATTTTCTTCCTCTGTCCAAAGGCGTGCAGTGTAAGACTTTTCAGACAGTAATCCCTTTGGGAAGGCTTGCCAGGGCCCCTGCTCTTGCCCATCACCCAGCCCCTCTGTCTGCAGCTCTGGTAATTAACTTGTAAACAAAGTTCTAGCACATGGACTGAAAACGGGCCATAGATAAAGGGTAATGAAAACACTCCATTACAGAAAGGGCCAAATTAAATAACTCTTAATTGAAAAATGGAAATTAATATGAATTTAGATCAACTAAACAAGCACGTTATTGAAGAGGCAGCAAAGTGGATGAACTCCTCACATACCAATTAAAGACATGGAGGCAGAGACGCACCATACGCCATGAGAAACACTCATAACAATATTCTCATCAAGCCAGTAAGTTTGATTAGTTTTATTACTCT